>NC_134312.1:52634899-52940813 GCF_964195595.1 Calonectris borealis
TTGAATGTACTTGTCCATCACTGCCTATCATGATAGAGCTTATATAGATTTAGCTGTGTGTTTTTCTTCTGCCCCTCTTCTCAGTGGTCTTATCCCACACAAATCCTTCCGTACATGATGCAAGACGACACTCTTTCTATGTGCTGTCCTGGTTGATTCTTCAGATAGCTACCAGGCAGTTACTGACTGTTTCTTCCCCTCAAATACAGCCCCCAAAGGGTCCCTTGGTTCTTCACACACTCAGTGCAAAACTTTCCACGAGGCCTAGGCAAGGACCCTAGCTGTATTTCTCTCTCTCCTTCTCTTGTTCTCAAATTCTTTCAGTTTCTGTAACATATTATACCCACTACTCCTTGAATGACAGTTACTTCCCATTATATCTTACGGTCACTCCACAGGTTGAAAACACAGACTCCCGGAGGTCACCGATGAATGAACAGAGTTGAAAAGTTATGTATAAAATGCAGAATTGTTGTTTCTGAAATGGTGGTTTCAGAAGTGTTAGGCTAACATCTTGGGAGTGCTGCTATTTCTACTCCTTATATCAGTGCTCTTGGAAAACAGCATATGCATTTAACAGAAAATCGAGATATGCAAACAAGACCATATCTTTGGCCCTACCACAGTTGTTTTAGTTCTATTACTCACTGAATAAGAGTGTCAGACATTTCTAACAGCAAAAAAAGTTCTTGCCAAGAAATTAAGGTGGTTTTTTCAAGAAATAAGGACTTTTAAAAAGAAATGAAAACCAATCCTGATAAACCACAGAATTCACTAAAATTAATAGCTGGGAAATTTTTAACAAACTTTTTCTATTGAAAATCCTGATACATAACTAATATTATTTGGCTTTGGTTTATATTATGGTTTTATTCTATTTAATTCTTTTAAACAAATTCTCTATGTTCACTTACTCTGTTATTGTTCCAGTAATACCTGCTGTTTTACTTCTCAGCCAGAAGTGCTCCCAAACTCAATAGTATAATTATATATATAGCCTATACTCATCATGCAACTCACATTTTGAGTCAGGGCCTTGTTTACCTTCTCCAGTGTGTTTTCATCTTCAGCTTGGGAACATTTCAGAGACGAAGAAGGGGACTGACTATGGAGAAAGGTTACACTTTGATAATTTTCTGTTGAAATGAAGCATTCTTGGTCAGAGGGTAGCCAGCTTAAAAAAGCCAGTCCACTTATAGCCTCATAACATGGTGGGGGATTTGAACAAGCCTTCCTAGGATCAAAGGAGCCTGATGAGAAGCCATGAAGGACACGTTTATTTCACAGCCCAAGAAGAGATGGAGGCAGGAGGAGCCCCAAGGTTGGAGGAGAAGATGCCTCTTGAATGTTTTAAAAGAATCTGACACTTCAGATTGGTAAGGAAGCTGAATTGGGGAAAAGCAGGTAGGAATTTGACTGTTTTGCATGTATTTCTTTATTTCTTGTGCAGTCTTGATGTATAAGAGCAGCGGGATCAGAAGCCTCTGCAAAGCCTGTTGGACTTTTTGATTATTGCACATTTGTGGAGAATTAAATGGCAAATCAAGGAGCCTGCAAGGCTTGAACACGGGTAGAATCTTGGGTTAAGCAGTGAAGAGGCTATCAGCGGCCCTGGGAGCACAGCAGTCGCACCCTGGGTCCCTACCTCTGTAAGGGGCAAAAGGGAGCCTGTGCAGAGGAAGCCTGACAAGGAATGAGAAGACAGGGAGTTGCCAAGCGCAGTCAAAGCAGGAATCAACATTTCCATCCATTTTATTTGTAAATTCTCCCCAACCGTTAATAGAATTTTCAGGGGAAGAATAGTTGCCCGACAAACACTGACTATCGGGAATCTTGAGAGTCAATGAAGAAAACAACATGGCTCTCTCACCCCCATTCAGGTTTTGCTGCCCCTCTCTCGTTGCTCTCTGCCTCTTGCCCCAGTAGGTTGGGGTGACACTCAGACTGTCAATGGCATCAGACAGCACCGCATTTCAGATCACAGCGGCAACCCTCTGTCTTCTGCTTTTTTTCATGTGTGAATGGAGCCGTGCGATCCTCTCACAGCAAGGCATAAAGAAGCTGAACCACCAGATGGACTGATCTAGCACCAGTCACGCTGCACTTTTCTAAGGCTCAGGCTTCATCCACTTCTGCCCCCCCACCCCACCCCCCCCGGGGTAGTCGCTTTATGAACTGGAACAAAAATGTGATAAGGCTTTCAAGACTTCTGACACTGCAGTCCAGGCTCTTTCCTTGCCCACTGCACATTTTTGGTTGAAATTTAGCAGCAGTTTTTTGGAGAACAGAATTTGAGATCCGTGACATGGACACATTTCGATGACTTAAGATGGGCAACACATTGTTACTGTGACAGCAGGGAGAAGGAGCGACAAAAAGAAAAGTTGCACTGAGCAGAGAGGAAAAAGACAGTGAGTTGCCAGAATTACTGCCAAGGCTGTTTAAACAAAATAAAAGAAGCAAGCAAAAAAAACCAAAGGAGAAGTACTGATTTTCAAGAGGGAGCCTGTGCGTTGTTAGTAAACCTGGGACCCAGTCGCAGCTCTATTAGTCTGGTGTAGCTGCGGGCTCTGGTGACGGCAAAGGCACCTAAGCAAAGTTGCCGAGGAAGGAGTCAGCTCCAGCATACGAGCAGAGGGAAAGGGGGCTGCTGGCCTAGTGCAAACACTGAGGAAATGTTGCACGTATGGACTGATCCCTGCGACTGTTACTGCATGTTACTAAAGAATGGCCTTTTGAGGGGAATAGTACCCATCTCGGAGGACAAACCTGGGTAACGCACATTCTCCTGGGGTGGTGGCAGGCAGGAGGACTGGAGATAGCAATTTATTCCTTCAATGTTTTTCCTCGCCTGATTGGCAGACCAGACGTTAGGCCTGTTCCAGTAATTTATCTGAGAATGCAAATCTTAATTTGCTGTTTGTTAAATGCTTAACTAAAGTCTGAGGTAATTATTTTAAACTAAAACTGTTAGAATAAGCACTGTCAGGCATCCATTTGCTTTAGAGAATAGCTCTTCCTGACAGCAGCAGAGATGCAGACAGTTACCTTTTCATACCAGGCTGTGAAAAGCTCACCCCCCAGCCCAGCCCCCCCGCTTTCATTTGCAGTAAACAGCATAGCCTGTCCGTATTTTCTGCTATGACTCTATTCTGCTTTCTGAGGTGCACTTAATAGCAGAGGGATAGTGTGGGGTGCTTTACACTGTCCGTTAAAGAGAATTTGTGGAGAGAGAGCAGGCAAATTCATTGGGTTTGGGGGTTTGGCAACGACATGAAAAAAAATTAAGTCATTTTTGGTTTTGATGTAGGAAGACAGGGGTGTGGTACAAGTCAAGGACATGCTCTTGGTTGCAGCTATGGCCCCTCCTGGTGGTGGAAGACATACAGAGACTCCTCGGTCTCCCTGTCGTTTTTTTGATGTAATCTCCATGGATTCCTTCCCTAACGAAAACAGGACAAGTATCTTTCCATGAGGAGCTGACTGAGCATTTTGATGCAGAGTTTGATGCTTTTCTGAAATCATATCCACGCTTAAAAGCTTAGTAACTATGTATCTCGCCTTCCCTGCCCGTATGGACAGCAATATGAGCCAAATCCTGTGCCAAGGATTTGCACCTCAAGGAAGTGAATGGGACTTCTGCATTTGCCTGGTAGGAAGAAAAGAGCACTATGATTATACCATTTTACCAATAAAGATAACAAAAAGCCCTTATATGCATTCATTAAAATAATTCCTCAATGGTTTTCAGGGCTGTAAGTCATGTATTAGCCATTTCCTACATTTAGGTCAGAACCAAGGTCTGTTTAATGCACTATTCTATATCCAGAAGTAACTAAGAGCAAGTGCTTTGATAGGAAGGGATAAGACTTTCGCTGTAGGCAAACGCAGCATGCCCTGCTAAGCTCTTAGCTCACTTGATATATAGCCCTGTTCAGGAAAAGGGAATTGTCACTAAATTGTTGCCTTATTTTACCCTTCAGTAGGAATAAAATTGGCCTATAAGAATGAAAAATTTTAATACATCTCTATTACAATACACTCTCCTAATTGGTATTGATCTTCCCTGTGGTACCTGAAATGCAAGAAATTATTTCAGCGAGATTTGCACTAACACAAATGGGAAATGGAGAGAAAGATTGACACCGAAGAAGGTGGTGGGGAGGGGTAGGTGCTAGCAGAATGTACGGCTTCAGCAGCAAATAAAGAAAATGCTTTTTACAAAGGGAGCAAGTATAAAACAGTCTGAGATTGAAACTGAGATGATAAATAGCTTTAATAGGAGAGAAATAGAATAAAATATGGAGTAAGGAAGAAAAATTTAAGAGTCCCTGAAGAGGAAGGACATCTTTTCAGTGAGCTAGCTAGGTGGACAAGCTTCAGGAATGGATTTAGCTGGGAATGTAGCTCATGTCCAGCAAGATTGGATGAGGTGCGAGAACTCCCCGTTGGCAGGTCAGAGGCTCAGGAAAGCAGCCAGTGCCAGAACCCTGCCAAGAAACTCCTCTGCAGGTGGCAGTGGCCTACAAAGAGGTAGGATTAAAGGAACTCCTGAGCTTTGTTGAAGCAGATATGTCTTGGGATTTTTCTTTAGTTTGTGTTGCATCCCCTTCAGTTTATGAAGTTCAAATTATCCTAAACTCCACTGTGCCAAACAAGTAGAGACACTCTCCTCTAATACAAGCAGTGCTTGACAACCCAATGGGCTGCATCAAGATAACGTTGTTTGCTAATAATGCAACCCCAGATGTATTTATCTTGCAACAGAGCACCAGGTAAGTAATTAATTAAAAAGTTGCTACATATGGCTTTCTTGAAATGGAGAACAGCATTAGTTCTGAAATGTAAGATTTGTAATTTAGTGAAGATATTCAATGTTCTGTGGAAAAGCCTGGTTAATCACAGTTTTTCAAAAGTCTAGTCCCATCCTCGTAAACAGAACAGAGTAATAATGAGGCTCTCTGTCACTGTGTCATAATGGAGCAAGGAGGGCAAAACTTCATTACACTCTTTTGACTCACCTTCCATCAATGTGAGAGAGATAAACACAGGGACCCAAAATATTCCATCAGTTTCCAGCTGTGTAATTTAGTTCCTTGGTGGAAAGTTCTTCATTCTTCTTCAGCAAGTGAGGGAGAAACCACTGAGACGGTATAAGCCTCAAATCTGAGAAAACTGGGCTGTATATAATTTTTCACAAAGTGCTATGCAGCTTTGAAGTGGAGGTCTTAAACAACTTGAATGAAATGCATTTCTTTTTCCTGTTTAACGTTATTTGCATGTATTCATCCACATTCTTCTGCAGTTGTGCAGCTGCTTGGAAGATGGTACTCCAGCTAGAATACAGGTGCTGTCTCTGAAACCTTCCTGAGTTGAATTTGGGCACAGCCCAATGTGACATAGAATAAATTCAATTCTCAGCCTTCATTCAGTATTCAACAGCATTAGGACATGAAAGGTCTGAATTATTTCTCTTCTTTGCCAGGTAAACTTCAAACTCTTTAAATTATTTCTGACTGACATGAATATAAAGGGCGGGGGGGAAGCAATTTTGGCATGCACACTCAAAAAGGAGAAATCATATTTTGCAAAGAGTTCAGAATTATACAACTCGTTTTTTTGTGATGTTCCCAGGCTGCACTCAGTGAAGGTGCTTATTCAGGACCTAATCTTCATTTGCAAGACAACTGTAACACTGTACTTTGGGATATCATCTGGGCTCTAACTCTACCAGAACATCTTTTTTCTTTCTTTCTTTTTTTTTTTTTTTTTTTTTTTGCCCCAAAATCAATGCAATCCCTGCCTTTGCAAGTCCTTGTTTCGGGGCGCTGACATCCAGCCAACAGAGGGAGCACTAGTTTAATTAGCCAACCCAATTTCCAGCACTGCCAATGTTGCTGCTGGCTGCACAGATAAGGAGGTCATTATGGAAAAGCTAATGCAAGCCTTTTCCCCTAAGAACTGGAGGAGGACAAAACAATTGCCGATGGTACAAAAAGGAAACCTAGTGAGGAATCATTTTCAAGCCATTGTGTGGATCTGACAAAAAAAGCTGGGGGTGGGGACGGGACCAAAAATATGAAGCATTACCCATTAAAACAAAAGGCACCTCCCAGAGTGCAGCCCAGTCCTGGGGTTCAGCTGCTACCCGTGAATAAGCAGAGCCCCCCTGAGCCAGTGCAACCTTGTATTGAATCTGGGGCCATCTGCCACCTCATTTATTAGAACTGGTTAAAAAAAGATGAAATTCTTTGCAAAGAGTCCTGCTGGTGAATTTTGGCATTTTTTTCAATGAGGACTTAATTGCAAATCTTATTTATCCAGTCTGCAGATCTGCCACTCTGTCTACATGGTAATATGGCAGCACACTACTACTGTGAGCTGGAAAACCAAACCAAGCCAAATAAAGTTTTGCATGATTCTTTGTTTTCTTCTTTCTAAAAAAGGTGTCTGACATTGTTTTGACAGGGAGTTGTACTCAAAGATTTGACCTCCCTTAATATTTTTTCATGTTCAGGGGTTTATTTGCCTGCACCTTTAAACTCAGGTTTATTCTTTCCATAGCTCTGAAGGAGAAATTAAGTACATCAAATCTGTACTTAAATATATATATACACACACACATACATGTATGTGTATATATCTATTTCCTAAGAACTTTGGTTGCATGAAATTGAGAACTTATAACAAGGCAAACTCTCTGGTCCTTAATCCTACTGTGGAAACGAATAGCGAAACTTTGCACAGAGGAGCCCCAAAGCTGCAGGGAGAGAAACACGCTTATGTCAAAAGAGGCCTGCGGACACTCATCTCTGCTTGCCTGGCTTTTTTTGTGGTGCAGGCTGCTGCACAAAATAACCCGAGTAGGAGAATAAGGCTCTGAGATAATAAGACAACCGCAAATGGCCAACCCTGAGGAAAAGTTAGGTTTTATTTGGATTTTCAGTCTTTCAGAAAAGCCTTCCCTCCTGCTGATTAAAGGCTTATAACTCCGGCTTCTCTCGTGTACCTTTTCCAGTCTTTCCCGGCTGTAAAGGCTGGTAGAGCCCTTAAAAATACCTGGAAAACATAAAATGAGAAGGAAAAATGGGGAAGATGCAAACAGAGGCTTCGGTAATGTAGGAAGCAACACCTAAGAAGAATGAAAATAGCAGAGAAAGTCATGGATGCATTAAAAAGATAAAGTAGTCATCACATTAAATTTTTATTTCCTTTTATCAGTTACTTCTTCAAATTTATTCCCTTTCTCTTGTGTTTTGACTGCATCCATGTTTAGTCATGTCAGATCCAACTTATAGTTTCTCTGTGATTATCTAGAAATATGATCAAAGGACAGATGTTTATAACTCTGGAAAGTTTCCTTTCACACAAGTTTGTCGCTCTCCTTGGAGGCCAAGGACACAAGAAATGCAGGCTACATCCAAGCTCACTTTATCACCAAAGGATTTCTAAAAGAACTGCACATGCTCATAAACAAGGTTTGGCTGAACTCTTGACTGACAGGCTAGAGCTGCTGTTTGATATCAGTGTATCCATTTTCCTGCTGATAAACCTGAGCTCTAATGTGGTCCTCTGAAACATCAGTATAGGTGTACTTTTAAATTTTTATTTTATTTTATTCTTAAAGTCTTCTCTTATTCCATTTCTCACCTTACCTCTATTCCACAACAGTTTTGGGCGACAACATACATGAATGACCAAGCTGTGGCTGCTGTTTATGTAAATCTCCTTACATCTTCCCCAGATGGGATTTTTCAGCATACGTTCTGGGTAGCATGTTCAGTTTAAAATAGCTAAATGTAATCCGTGTGAAAATATTTTTGTGACTCTGTAAAGATGTAAGTGGAAATTTGTATTCCCAAGGTAAAAAAAAAAGGGTGGATTGGTGGTTGGAAGAAGTTGTTTGTAAGGTGCTTTTTATATTCCTGGATCTGAGCATACTTAAAGTGATGAAATTGCAGAGCAGTTTAGAGGTCCATTTTAAGTTACGCTTCACCACCACATGGAGGACTGGGTTGCTGAGGCTGTCTACTTAGGAAATGGGCAAAAGCAAGGAAGGTCAAGGTTGTGTACCTGGTCTTTCAGTTTTATGCACCAACCCAATAGAAAGAAAGAACATCAGAAACTGAGGCTAGACTTGACCAAGCACTGCTGCTGCAGTGTGGGCAAATGTGAAAACACACACTTCTGTGCCAGCCACCCTTCTCTCCCATCATTTCCTACTGCCAAACTCTTAGTACTTTCTTTGTAGGAAAGCGAATGAATGCAAGTGTGGAGCTCAGAATGAGTGCTAAGAAAGACTTTAGGAAATCCACTCATAGCCTGCAAACATCTCAGACTCAGAAAAGGCTCTGTATTTGAAAAGGTTGTACAGTTACATGGAAATTATTTGATATCTTGGAATTTGAAGACTGTAGGCTTCTTAAAAACACATGACATCGATGTATTATTTAGGAAGCAGTGCATTCCCTAGAGCACCCACCAGCTAACTTCCTAATATGACTGAAAAATGTTGTGAAGAAGAGGAGTACCCCAGCCCTTCACCCAAGGGACTAGCTCCTCACTGAACATGGACTTTCCAAGCTGCTTTCAACTTGCCTTGTTGCAATCATATCTAACTAGCCGCGTGATTTTTCCTTCTGTAAGGCTGCTTCATGAATCCTCTTTGTACCACATAAATGGCTAGTGAGAGGGGTTAGCACTCACATACACTGTTTGTTCTTTGCCACCTCATCTGAACTCTGCCATTTCACTGGGCAGCCAGCAGTAGAAAGTTTTCGATCAAACGGAAAATCCTTGCATTTAAGTGGAGCCTGTTTTGTGAAAGCTGAGGGAGTAGGCTGAGGAGTTAATACACCCACTCATCATCTAATCTTGACACTGGCTCATACAAAAGTACAAGTGAATAAAACTGCATCATTTTCTGCTAGTTTCTGGAGGTTTTGGGATCATGGGTCTTGGGATTTGCTTTGACACGCTGGCTGTCACTAGCATACTTGTGTAATTATTGCACATATTATTGATTTTGAAAGATTCATATTCTCTGCTTTTTTTATTGATTGGTAAGGGGTGATTTTATTGAAGGCAGAACAAGTACCTCAAGCTATTGAAGGAACATGAAAATTAATGCAACTATGGGTACAGGAAGTCTACTGATAAAGTTGTAGACAGTCAAAGCTGGCAGAGAGGGAACTTTCTTTCCAGGCTGTGAACGTAATGAGAAAATCAGCTAATGATTTCAGGCAATTCTTGAAAGCCTTGGAGCTTCTAACAGTAGAAATATTATGAAAGATGCACTGACTCTTCTTTCTTTTGCTTGCTTGATTTTTAACTTGATGAGCCCAAAATGTGTTCAGGTTAATGAAATTCTGCCCTTGGAACATACGCTGTACAATGCAAAGTCAAAATTGCTAATGGTAGTGTAGAAATGAGGTGTTCAGTCTAGCTGCCTGTAAGCTTAATTTCATTTCACAAATGATTACTGCTAGTCTGCTCTCTGATTTCTGAGACAGAAATAGTCACCCATTCATTTAGCTTATAATAATAAGCAAGGTGTATATTTGATGCTATTCAGAACTAGCTTTGAACTGTTAAATGGTCAACAGTTACCATGCAACTGAAAGGCAGTAACTTCCCTGTGATTCTTGTTTTAAAGGGAGAGAAATTCTGTGGTTTTAACTTAGTGATGCTGCTTGTAAAACATTCAGCTAAAGGTGTGAGCTATGAAATTCCCTCCCCTGCTGAGGACGAAGAGTCAACAACCACTGCAACCACGCAGCCTCTTTCAGTCATGTGTGAAACAAAGCCTCTCCGGCTCTGTCAAGAGGATGTGTTCAGTGTTCAAAATAAATTAAAATCTCATTTTTGGTAGTCCTTGCGGTGGAGCTTAGCATCATGCAACAATGCAGGAAGAGACCAGCAACAGGAGAAAAAATATATCTGAAGAGAATTCGTGTCTTCAGGCAAGCTCACTGCCAAGGAATGAAAGCAGGCATGTGCAGTTTGTAAAGGTCCAGAGGGCCCCTTTTGATGAATGAATAATGGGGCAACATCAAAAGCAGATTCCTGGAAATTATGGAACACCTGATGCAGGTTCCTGCATTTTGGAGATTTCACGATATTCAAGAGACATTTTGTACAAAAAGTGAGTTGACATCGTATTCATAACTCACCAGTGATGAGCTATGTTCTACTGAGCAAACACACTGAAGCTAGTGGGACCTCAGCTCGTCATCAAACTTGCTCACTGGCAGATCATATTGTTACAGAATGGTCTGGGTTGGAAGGGACTTTCAAAGATCATCTAGTCCAACCCCCCTGCCATGGGCAGGGACATCTTTCACCAGATCAGGTTGCCCAAAGCCCTGTCCAGCCTGGCTTTGAACACTTCCAGGGATGGGGCAGCCACAACTTCTCTGAGCCACCTGTTCCAGTGTCTCACCACCCTCATCATAAAAAACTTCTTCCTTATATCCAATCTAAATCTACCCTCTTTGAGTTTAAAACCGTTGCCCCTTGTCCTGTCGCTACAGGTCCTGGTCAAAATTCTTTCTCCATGTTTTCTATAAGCCCTATCTATATATTGAAAAGCAGCAATAAGGTCTTCCCTGAGCCTTCTCTTCTCCAGGCTGAACAACCCCAACTCTCTCAGCTTTTCTTCATAGGAGAGATGTTCCAGCGCTCTGATTATTTTTATGGCCCTCCTCTAGACCCGCTTTAACTGATCCACGTCTTTCTTGTACTGGGGACCCCAGAGCTAGACACAGTACTCCAGGTAGTGTCTCACCAGAGTGGAGTAGAGGGGGAGAATCACCTCCCTCGACTTGCTGGCCATGTTTCTTTTTATGCAGCCCAAACTACAGTTGGCTTTCTGGGCTGCAAGCGCACATTGCTGGCTCATACCAGCAACATTAACAATGGAGAAGGTGTTGTGAAGCTGTGACTCTTTTTTTCCTGAGCTTTAAATGGGCATATTCCCTGAAATTATTTTCTCTGATATTTTCTTTTCTCCCGTCCTTCAAATCTTGCTTCTTTTCTACCTCTGCTTTTTCCTCTCTATTCATCACCTCTCCAACAACCACCTCATCTCCTTTAAAGAATGGGGTCTCATTTCTTCTGCTTCTAAGGTGTAGCAGCATTTTGTGATTGTAAGGGAAGCATTTCCCTGCAACGGAAAGTTGACAGATACAGGCAGACTGAGCTGCAGATCTACACGGATACAGCTATCCCGGGTGATAGCTCTGGAATTATATATGGGTGTTTTTGGCAAGATGTTGACTTTATCACAGTGATGCCATTCTTCTACTTGTGCTTTAAGTCCTTTGTCTCTTCCAGGATATGGGGGGAACAGGGTGGACCTATGACTAGAGATCCACCACAACTATTGCCATAGAGATTAAAGGTTACCACCGTTTTGCAAAAAGGCACTCCCTTGAGCTTAACTGTCATTTTAGCTGTGTTCTGGACTTGATGGCTGGGTAATAGTGACAGTGAAATTCTTTGGGAGTCCGTCACTGGATTCTTGAGACTTACTGGAAGATGCTCAGTCACCCATGCAACCATTGAACTAGGAGGACAACTCAGCTCATCTAGCAAAGTCACATAGCACGAATGTGGTAAGGCATGCAGTAGGGCCTAGCAGGGAACCTTCAGCTTTTGAAGTGCTATGGAAAAACCAAGTCAATCTTATCTGTCCACAGGTAGATATGCCTTGTCTCACATGGAGCTTCTCATCCCTTTCTTTGGAATGTACTCGGTAGGCATTAGAAATGGTCTTTGAAAAGCGCCCAGGATATGGTGACTGTCTCCAAGGGACTATCTCAGATTCAATGACTCAGATGAATTCACCTGCTTTTCTTCTCTTCTCTGGGGAAAAAAAAAAATTTAAAAAAGTAAGGAAAAGTATTCTGAAAACCCCAAATAAAATGTCTCTGAAAGACAGTGTAGAGGTATGGAAGAAGAAATAAGAACACACCGAAGCTGAAGCTGGGTACAAAACCAGTGAAGGGGAGTCGGAAGGGCCTGTCTCTCCATGCCAGCAGAGCGGAAAGGGCTGACAGTGGGCAACACTACTGATGGGGAAGAAATGTAATTACTACTCAATGTTTATTACAGATCTAGTCTTCTTTCCTCCTAGGTATGTCAACACTGCAAAATGGCAAGGGGAATTACTGGAAGTTGCATTGTTTTATTAAGATATTTCACCCGACTTAATAACTCTGTTTTTTAGAAGCAAATGAATGGCTCTGGCCAAAGTTTTCCATTTTGCACACATAAGTGCATTAGCATTCACAAGCATAAGGTTCATTTGCACGGGTTAGGTGCAACATTCATGCTCCTGGTGATCAGTTCTTAGCTGTAAAACCCCTACCATTATAGTACACTATAGCTCGTAACTGTCCGGGTGCGTGTGTCAAGAGCAGTCTCAGGCACGTCCATGTACTTTTCATCTTTTTATTGATTCCTTTGCACCTAAAAAGCCACAGCTGCTTCCATTTCAGGAGTTGTACTATAGTTCTTCTTTTAAAACAGTATGACACAGTTCAGTAGCTGGAATGTGCCGCAGAGCTGGGACTGCTAGATAGCTTGTTTTTAATTTTCTCCACAGGAAAGAGTAATGTGTAACTTCTCAGCAGAGTAACTGTCACAAAGAAAGAGGATAGAATAAAAGGCATATTTTGGCTCATGTCAAGATAAAACTGAACCAAAAAAGAAATTCTTTCTCACAGTTCTGTCTTTATAACTCTGAAACTGAATTTATATCAAGATTTCTGATTCGAATGAAAAATCAACCTCAGACGCTCATTGGAGACAATTCAAACTTTCCAAGACTTTCAGAGTATTGGTTTCTAGTATTTTCATTCAAACAGATCTCTAATTAATACTGTAAAAAATTCCTGTAAAGAAACCACTATCAGCAGAGAGTGCTGATGCAAGCATAGGGAAGAATAGTTAATTGGGGAAAAACTTCATTACACTTTTACATTTTGCAAACTGCCTCTCACAGTAGGGTGAAATCGTAGCACTCGTAGCACTGGGTAGCAATCGTAGCACTCGTGGGCAATGGCTGGGGGGGCACTGTGAAGCAATAGGAACTTGACCTCACTGCTTTTATTTGCTAAAAATGTTTAACAACTGCTTTTAGATATTCTGCTAGCATTGGAAGTAGTGATTTCTTTTTAATTAAAATCTCCCAAAAACTGATGTGACAGGGTTCTCTGAAAGAAAGAAAAAAAAAGAAAAGACAGGAACTGGCAAATTAATTAACTAAACTAGAAGGTCAGTTTTAAAATCCTGCTGCAGACTAATTAAATCCTAGACACTGACATTTTTGGCTAAAAATTGCAACCATAGTAATTAGTGTTGCAGGAAATTTCCATATGCCATTGCGCCAAATGAATGAGAGTATTTCATAATTGTTCCTGTAGGACTTCTTGCAAATAGCTGGGAGGGACATGATCCTATTGTAGGAAATATGCAAAGGCATCGTAGTACTTTCATTCCAGTAATAGTAGCTCCCCAGGTCAGTTGTGTGAAGGAGGGAGAAGTCTGACAAATGTTAGGAATATTATAAATTATTATTATAGCAGTCTCTCCTTCTTGTTGCCTAACACTTTTACAAATATTGCTATTTAAAGAAACAACCACTACTTAAATAAATAGGGCAAGCTGTTAGTCAAAAGGCTGTGGATAAATGCATGCTGAATATGCAATTAAAAATCACCATAGTGAACAATTTTATATGATAAAACTAAAGGTGTTGCTAATTATTTTATTTTATTTGCATATATTTAAGTTAACTATGCAGAGAGATTTCTTTTTTTTTTAAAAATCATTAGCTTTTTCAGGACTGCTAAGGATTTGTTAAATGTCAGGCAGTAAAATTAAAATGTCAGTATATGACATAAGGGTCAAGTAGACTTAATAAACCTGAACTACATCATTCCACATTTATTTCCATATTTTCTTTTTCTACTAGAAAATGTGGTAAAAATGTGAAATGTTTTTTGTACAGCCCATGTGCCTTTTGGATACAATAGATTGAATGAGTTATTCAGACCTTTCCCTTTTCAGAACATTGTGCAGACTTCGCTAAAAGGGAAAAAGACTGCTCACTTCTTGAGGGGCACTGATACAAGATGATGATTTGGGTAGCTTTTTCTTTAATAAATCTGTCTCTTCAAAGAAAATTAAAATGCCAGAATAAGAAAATGACCAATTTAACCAATAATTAAAATGAGTAAAAGATAAATGACTGTTTCAGATGAGAAGCAAAAAGAGATAGCGCTGCTGTGCTGAAGGGCCAGCCCGAAGGACTAGGCAGCCTGGGCTCATAGACCTTGCACGTGTGCCTGAAATGGTGCTCTCAGATGGGCCAGCTTCATCCTCTTGTTCCAGGGCACTGCTCATTCCCATTACGTCCCTCTTCTATTCTGCACAAACGTGTCATGATTAGCACTTGGAAAAATAGTTGACAGTCTCCTCTGCGGTCAGCGAAACTGTAAAATGCTCAGCAGTGCCGCACCATATGAGCGGGGAGAGAAACTTTCAGAGTGTGTCCAAGCCCTGCTGGCCTAATGTCCCCAAGTCTCCACAGTTAGTCTGCAGTTTCTTCTTTCAAAGACTAATGTGATGGTCTGTGACTGACTGCAGCAATCAAAGAGCATTCAGGTGCATGTAGAGAACAATTTTCTGGTTGATGTGTTCTTTCAGGTGAACTCATTCAGTAAAATGACATTTCATACTTCTCTTAGAAAATTTCAGTATTTTTTACTTTATTGCAGGTGGAGAATATATGTCCTTCAAGCTATTGTTTCAGGCTCTATGCAAACTTAAGTCCTCTCATGGTAAAACTCGGGCTGAGACTGAATAGCAGGGGGATATAATCTGGGCTCATAATGGCAGAACTTCAGACACACACAGTCTTATAAAATTGGTCACCTGTACAGTGACCGGAGGGCAAGGGTGTTCCAAGTCCTGGGTGCCTCAAGTTTTGCAGAGGAACTTGAAGTCTTCGGGGATTCACACAAAGGCCGCTCCACAGGGTTGTCCAGTCCATAGTCTAGGAGCTACGCTAACAACCTTCCTATCCAGCCAATCTCCACTGAACTTCAGAGTCGTTTGGTTTTGGGGATGCTCCTGCTAAAGTGATGGGCTTCCTTCTCCTTGCAGAAATGTAGTCTGGGGTAAAAAAAAAGTGTGTTCCAGTGCTAAATACTGTCCAAACATACATCTAAGTAGAAATAAAGATAGAAACATATGATTAAAATACTTACTTGGGCCCCTCCTGAACAATGTGACAAGCCTGGGCAGGTTTTACAAATATAACGGTACCTGTTTTTTCCGGGTGCCTCAGCACAGGTTTTCCCTTGGGGGAACTTACTTCAGCAACGACCTCCCCACCACCCATGAGACACATGTCCATCACATCTTCTGCTAGGTCAGTGGGACATTATCCTTCCACAAAGGAAAAGAAACACTGAGTTGTAAGGAAATTTCAAGTGTTTTGCTGTAAGGATTTCAAAATCTCAACAAAAAGGGGCTTGCGATCTGCAGGGGCACAGGTGTCTTGTATTCAGGACCAAACTTGTGATAACCGGTATCTGTCCAGTGGCAAATGTTGCTGTTAACTTGATTCAGCTGTCTGTGTAGACATCGTCACTGGAATGCATTTGTGTCAGCCATTTAGGAATATTTGATTAGAGCAAGGAAATTTTTTATAGATCTGCTGCACAACAGGAGGATAGGTACCTCACATCTCTGGGGTTTATTTCCTCAGCCCTAAATGGCAATACTAATGTTAAGCCATCCCTGCATCATACACAGTATGTGTCTGATGAAGGTACCTATACTGTTTTTACAGGCTTTGAAGTTTGGGAGGAGAAGATGAGAAGACTGTGGGAGGGCTTCGTCATGCACAATTTGTCCTTTTGCAGCTTTCGGAGCACCACAGTATATTTTCACAAATGACCCGTTTGTATAAAGCTGTCCGAAAACGTATTCAGCACAAGTGTATATCTAATGCAGGTATGGTGGTATAGTCTCTGGATTTTGAGTGCGTATTTAAAATTGAAATGTCCTTTCAATATCTTCAATTAGCAGCAGGATGCTGGATAATTTACATTGTGCCTCATGCAGGCAGGCATATAATCCAGCACCCTGAATCTCTGCACGCCACACACCGAGTACTAAGAAGTTACTTGTGCTCGTAGCATGTTTGAGAGGAGAGGAGAGACTGGTAAACTCACCGAGCCACAGCACTTTTCTTGAGACAGAGTTCATCCTCTCTAAAGGCTTTGGAGCAGATGAAGCTGAGCTAATCATCAAGAAACCCTCTAATCTCTATCATTACTTAGGTTTTCATGTTAGGCATTGTGACAGCTTTTTCCCCTTGTCATCAGGAGGAGAAAGCAGTGGTTGGTGCTCTCTGGCGAGACCAGAGCCGTTTATGGCAGGCTGAGCTTTTCTCAGTTAGTATTCAGGAGTCATACGCAGGCGGTGAATGGAGAGACGATCTCGAAAAGGTGTCGAGAAGGGCCTGGCACAATGCGGGGGCTTACGTCGCGTTCCTCTCGGCTGATTGTCAAACAAAGGTAGAGCCAGCCATTACCGAAATGTATTAATTTGTGGAGAAACACAAAAATAAACTGGCTACTTAGGGCACTAACTATTACAGGCAGAGAAATAATACAATAAATCACTGAAATGAAGAAATGTGGCAAGAGGCACTGAAAACTGAGAGATATTTTGTCACTGAATTGCAGCATTAATAGTGTTTTGAAGCTTCACATTTAAATTGCCTATTTCTGACACTCAAACTGTACATTAGGAAAATGATGCTTATTTTATAGTTACTCATTAAAAGGAAGGGGATAAATAAGATGGAGTTTTAAACTATAAATCTCTTTCATAACGAACAACCAATAAGAAAGCGTGGGGCAGACAAATAAATGGATAGTGAAAGAATGATTTTTAAAATGCTGTTGTAATCTGGGGTATAAATGAGCAACTGTCTCATCTGATCTAGGATGAGTCATTTTTAGAAGATCTGAGTATGATCCTGAATGAAGGAGATATTCATATTTTACTTGATAATGAAGAAGAACTAGAAATAATAGAAAAGGTTATTTCTTTTCCCTTGCAATAATTCAGGCATTGTGCAATTATACTATTTGTCTCTTCTTTACATGATTGCAATTCTACATGTATTTCCCCACCTACAGATACATCATCTTTCCCCAACTAACAAGGCATAACTTCAGATTATCTCGTATAGCCTGTATGACAAATTCAAGGGAAGAATCAGAAGGAACTTACACATCACCATGGCATTTAGTCTTATTGGAAAGGTCTTTCATGATCACCTGTGTAATTTTCCAGCACTTGTTAATGGCTGCTCAGTAGCCTGCTGCTGATCGACTATTTGCATAGCATCTGCATTTATCTAATCTTTATTTATTTTTTAAAGACTGCAAAGTTACAGCTCATTTGCAGTGCTTCAGGATTTGAGTATTAAACAAAAATGCAAATACAGCAGTAAGCCCTTAATGAGATGTATCCAGCTCATTTTTTTCAGCATTAACTCCATTCTTTATCTTGCTTGAGCATCCACAGTATAAACTATTAATCAGCTCCAAAACTTCATTTTATTATATCATCAGCCGCTGCCATATATTTTACAAGTTTAAATTCTAATTTTATCCACAATAAGAATAATAATGATGTTTCAAACTTGCATTTATAGTCCAAAGGAAAATAGCTTGAATACTGTAACAAACCATCTTTTGTTCTGCACCTTGGAGAGTTACCAAGCCAAAATGCACTGATATACGCTTCTGGCTTGGGGGTACTTTGCACTGCTACTTTGCACTGACTTGCAAGATGATAAAGCCACAAGGTAAGGGAGATGCTAGTTCCACACACTTGTGGTTATAAAAGGAGGTCTGCCTGAGACAATTTAGATATCCTAAGGGAAATTTCTACCTTTGGAAGTGTCTGAGCATACACCACATTTTAGCTCCTAATTTTAACCTTCTGAAGCAAATGGTATAAAACAAACTTTTGCCTCCAAGAAAAGGGAACACAATTCTCTACTTAATACCGCAGTGTGGACAAACCACTCAGGTCCGGGCCACCGGATCTCTTGTGTTCCTGTGACAAAAGCTGCGTCTCACCCCTGGAGCTCTGCTTAGCTTTCAGGTGTGCAGCAGCCCTTCTCCAGAGCCCTCGGAGACCTCCTTCACCTCCCTCACTTTTCGGCTGGATTGCCAGGGGTAAGGACAAGGGATGAAAGGGAGCATGGCTTCCTCTCTCTTTATTACTAACATTTATTTTTTTGTCTCTCCTGAAACGTTAACTGTCCTGGAGAGAACAACCTGTGGTTCTGGTCACCCATAAGTACGACTTGTGGGTACCGTTAAGGGTCACATCCTCTCCCCAGCACTGCCAACAGCACCCATCTTTTTTCATCCCCTGGAGAGCTGTGTGAAAGTCGTGGCGTCCGGAAGGCAGTTTGCTGCCACTGCTGCAGAGTCACCCGTGCCCAGAAGGATGATGACAAGTCTTTCATGTCTGGTTTTCTCAGCATTTCCTCTGTGATGATGTGGTCTGCAACAAGGACCATCAATCTCTCCACCAGCTTTGGGAGATCAGGTCTGTCTCTGACCATATTGATGGTCCTTATTCTGCTCTTTTTCTTCCCCAAAAATCAAAAATGAAAAGCAAACTTCAGAACCAAAAAATACCTGAGCGTTTCACAAATGCTTCTGTTGCAGCAATGACGCCATTTAATCTTCCATGCCAAAGTCAACTCCACTGTGAGCTACAGAAACCCTTATTTTTTCCTCGGAAACTGTGCCCGCATTCATTACAGTGCAGTTTTATCTTTAGTTTTTTAAAAACTCCATCTCCATTTCTCCTATTCCTTCTATGTCTTGTGCTTTAATCCACGGGCTTGCGCATGCTGCAGCTTTGATGAACAGGCTACACGGTGCGGGGTGCATATTGCTCTGCATGCCTCATAGCAGATTTCTGTTCACATTCATTACAAGCAAAGGTTATAAGGCTCCATAGGTTTTTCTTGCAATTTTAAAATATGTTCATATGAGTTACTGAATTTTATGCCCAAGTTGGCTTTTACCGTTAATGGGTTTATTTGCGCAACAGAGGCCAAAACTTTGTCACTGTGACAACCTTTATGGCATCTTTGGTATCTTGCTTGGAAAAGAACAAGGTTTTGCAATATTGGGTTGTTGGTCTTAAAATCCTCAGGACAAAGACTTCATCAGTGCATCAACTATAAAGCTGATAATATAATATATATGGTAATATAATAATATAATAAATATAACATAAGTAATACAATAAAGATGGTAATATAATACAATTCTGGGGGTTTTAATCTTTTACATTTTCTTTGGATGCTACAATGTTTCTGAATTTTCACAGTGGAAAATTTTATAAGTGGCTTGTCTTTATTGTTAGTTCATTTGCACTAAAGAATTATCAGCTTCACAAACTTCTTTGTAGCTCCCAGTGGAGCTAGTGCAATTACAAAGTTGAGCCAATTTGGCTTCTTAGCAGAAGGTATCTGTTGGAAGAAAACAAATCTCTACATTAGATTCCATCATGAACAAACAAATCGTTTTAATTGGCTGCGTAATGAGATGGCCTTTTGTAAAGTACATACTTGGAAAGTTCACTGTTAAAGTGGATCTCAAGTTCTGTACAGGATGAACGTTGCAGCAAAACTAATTGTATGAAGTACAGCACGGCTATTTTTCAGCTTTTGAAAAATAGATCATTCACGTATTTCTTTTTATTATCTGTTTAGCTATTTTTAATAATTCAACGGGTTCTGAAATCCCACTATTTTACAACATTATGTACTTGGTTTTTATTTGTTTAAAAGAAAATGGTGAAGTGTTATACTGCAGTTATAGGTCAGCTTCATTTTAAAAGGATGTTATATCTCATTGATTCTTAAAACATAACTGATTTTAAACAGATAACTTCAGAGTTTCTAAGACATTATGTTTAGACTGCTTATTTCCACTGCAACCTTTTCTTTCTGTAGATGAAACTACTAACTGTGCAAACCAGTATCTTTCTGGTGGTGGAGCAGGGGCAGCTCCTACCTTTGAGATTATGACCTATCCCCATAACAACTTCATAACCCTTTGTAAAATCTTTCTTATTCCCTCCCTGTGGTGAGCATGGCTGATGCCCATGCCAGCATCCAGCCCACAACACAGCGGACGTGGCAACACACCCACAGTGGCAAATTCCCCGGCTATCCCCAAGGTCACAGATGTGGGCATGTGCAGCTTGAGCTGAGTGAAAGGAGGCTTTTAGGATATAATTAGAAGGTCCCAAAACCCTATCTGTCCTGTGATTTTGTTGGTGAGGTAAGTGGTAAGAATTTCTTGTATAATTGAGTGCTTCAGCTGTCCTTTTCACAGTGAAGCTCAACAAAGTAGATTAGCTTTGTGTTGGAAAATCAGTTCAATAAATGCATTGCAGAGCTCTTGTGCATTTGTGTGCCTGTGTGGTAGGTAGCCCTTACTGGGGATTTTCTTGGCTGCCCCCAAGCTCATAGAGGTGGGCCTGTGGCAACTTGGCTGGAGCTTGAAAAGAGGTCACAGAGGAAAGTTAGAAGGATGTAAAGGAACATTTTGTCTGTTTTCCAAAGTTTAACCACTAGACATCTTTGTCTTGTTAGCGTTATTTATTAGAAAATAAAAAACCCTACTGTTGTTTTGTACAATCTTACTCCCTTAAACTTTGATCGTGTAAAGCATATGCACACACTCAGACACATCTACTACTGAGATCCCCACCAACTAAAAGGTATCAGCACCAGCACTGTGGTGGATAAGCATGGTCTCAGAAGACATGACCACAAAATATTTCAGAGGTAAAGGCTTAGAAATGTCTAAAGAATGAAAATGTGTCAAGGGAATTAAAAATGGTGTTGTACTTTTAATGCAAGTACTTCCATCCAGCTTTTAAAACATTTTCATAAGGTATCTTAAGCTATCACATTTCTGTTTTCATTATGAACAATGTGTCAGAAATTTTTAAACTTCTGCTTTACTATATATTTTTTGCTGCTTTTCTATACTCACTTTTAATACTTAGAAGACATTATCCCTGGTTGGGCTTTTTTGCCTTCTTAAGGAGGTGCTGTAAAACATGAAAGCAGAAAGTGGGAAAGCCATATTTGAAAACAAGGTCTTTAAGGTAGAGATATCAGTGAAGTCCTGATCCACTGAGACACTTAAACACATATAGCTGGAAGCACATGAACTGTCCCATTAGCACCAAAGAGAGTATGTGTGTGCTTAAAGCTTAGTTTGAAGCTTTGCTGGTTCAGAAGCACGTGGTGTTCGGGTTTGGGTTTTCAGCTGTAGCCTAAGTTGATGTCAACAACAAATTATTTTTCTGTGAATATTTTAATGCCATTTTAATGTCAGAAATGGGATTGCTTGCTCCACACCATTGCAGGAATTGGCTTGCAAAAAAAACCTACTACCGCAATCTGCATTAGTTAGCACCTTTTCAGTAGAAAAGTCAAAGATTAGATGGGACATAGAAATGAGCAACTTTTATGCCTTCAGAGTTGCTCCAGGTCAGCTGGCAGCACACAGCTGGATCGGCCTGGCTGCTGCCTTACCTGTATTAGGCTGGTACCTTTGGTGCATTTGTTCTATGGGGGAAAAAAAGAAGTCAGAGTTTCCATTGCAGCATCTTTCAAAAGCACTGTGTTCACCAACACCAAATATCTCTCCATTTTATTTCAAAAGTACCTGTTCCTGTGGTAACTAAATGCAATGCCCATCGTCATACTTGTCATTCAGCAGACGTTTGCCTTGACCTCATCTCTCCAAGCATCCAAGGTTCGTTCCTCTGCTTTATATCCACCGTACATCTCATAGTCTTTTGCAAAACCTCAGCTAAGCTTCTTGCTTGACAAACGCATCCTTTTCCCTTCAGTAGTGGTTAGATACAGGTATGAAGTTTGCATTAAAACTGAAAGATTGTTTGAACCATACTAATACTGAGTTGCTGTATTGCTGCCGAAGCTGAGGCTGCACCCTGCCTGACGCTGGCACGGAGGTGCCTGGGCCACCAGGACACTTCATGGCCCTGAAAGTTCCCAGTGAAGCAGTAGTCCCTATTGCAGCCCCAGTGCTTCAGAAGAGGCAGAAATCTAGGAGCTGGCATCCCAATCTCTGTTTGTATGAAATTACTTCTATGGGGTGTTTGGACATGTTTTCGTGAATCAGATATGTCTGAATTATTTACAGAATGTGCTAGCTTCAAAGAACTTAATTAGAGTAGAGTAACGTGTTTTAGGACCTAAAAAAGCAAGCTCTGCTCCTGTAAGTAATTACTGCTTTAATGAACAAACTCAGGAGAGTGAAATGCATCAGCAGATGCTGTGGGACCAGGGCACAAAACATATTTTCAAGACCAAGGAGTTTGTCAGTGTAAATCTATGAAATGCTACAAATATTTGTGGCAAAAGAAATATCAGTACTAAAACTTCATAGTGCAATATAGTCTATTCAACATCAAAGAGGCAAGTATCTTTTTTCAGTATGAATTAATACAAAACCAATATTTATCCACCTACAATGGAATTCAAATATTTGCAGAAAATATATATTTGAATTTTACATCAAAATGGATCATATTTAGCCTCTGTGCTGCTGACACACCTGTTAACTCAAGTTCTTTGTCTTCATTTCAGCAGTCACAAACTCTACCATAAACCTTAAGGACTTTCATATTCCATAATTCAATTTATAGCAGCTTCAGTTACCATAAGAAGTGTCCTTATAAAAATGACATCCAAACATTCCCTACATATTTCTGCACCATAAATTCCATATGAAATTCACTTGGTTTTAAAGTCAATTCAAGATTCTTTGATCAGGAGTGGAGATTCAGCCTGGTAGCTTCAAGTTAAACTGTGTTATTTCTGTACTTTATGTATCATTGCTGACTATAAAAATTGTAGAATAAGAACTTAACTGGAAATTCTCCAGGGAAGTGTTTGAGACAGAATGCAGTATGTTCATGTGTAGCTATATTGCTTCTACTCTGGTGACAGAAAGAAAAATATGGTTTTTTTCAATAAACTGAATGCATATCTCTCAAAAGTCTCACAGGGAATGGTTATTTATAACACCGAGCTGCCATTTTAAGATGGGTCCTTTTTTTTGGTTTTTGACTGCCATCAATAATAAGGATTCCAGGCAGCAAATTAGATCCCATAATGAATATTTTACCACTTTCGTTCTTGTTGGTGTTTTAGAAGGTAACGTTGAAATTCTGTTGAGATACTAAGGCTGAAATTTGGACCAGTTCTGGTCATTAAAAACCCCTGGTCCTAAACATATCAGGTCTGTAAGCTATAGCCATATTGGTGATTAAAGAACCCTCACCTGTGGACAGCTGTAAACCTATTTACTTATTACTGTTCTTAAATCCCTGCAGGGTGAAAGAGAAATGAAAGTTATCATAGCTCTCCCCTTTTTTTTTATTTGTGGCATATCTGACCTGTACCTCAGCCCTTCAGTTATGATTTTACTGTGCACTATTTACTAAGCACAGGTAACAGCAGCCTACCTTGTATACTGCCAATCAAAATCAAAGGACCTTCTGTATGTCAGGGATATTCTGTTATTAAACCCCAACATTATTAGTTTTTCTTTCCTTTTGACAACAGAAATAGAAACGTGTCAGTGAGAGAAACTCTTCAATTATCTGGATTTTTTTGAAGGGCAGAACTGAGCCTTCTGAACCTTATCCTATTTTTAACAGAGTTTGCTACAAATAGGGAAGACGTGGCTTGGCTGCTTGCCAAATCCTCCAGATCCAACTTAAACACCCCTTCCCTCTCACTGGCTTTGTCTAGACTAGGATCTGTAGGGGGTTCGTTTGCAAATGTTTGCTAACCCCTTCTAACCTGCGTGAAAATTCAGGCACTTTTAAAGCAGATTGCCTTTAACAAATACCGCTCTGACCTAGCTAAAACTTCCCAGACATCTGTGGCCGTGGTCAGCCACTGAAGCGGTGGCTGTGAGGGCATCAGGCATTACTGCCTGGCAGCTGCTTGTTCCTATGCTGCCGAAAGCATCACGTCAGTGGATTTTTTTCCCTCCGAGTGCAGCATCAGCTCAAGGTACCACTAAATGCTGTTCAAACTAAGCCAGCAGGTATCGCACTGAGGCAGATGAGGGCATCAACTGCACATGACTCAACCAGCAAAAAAGTCTTTGGGTGGTGGCTGTTTGATTAGCCTCGCAAAATCCATAGACCTCAGCGAGGGTTTTCTCTGAGGCAGAACTGTAGGACTGTACCCGAACCAAATATTTGGGAAAGGAAAGCTCTCAAAGAACATGGGGGCACACATGTACGGCCGGGGAGGAGATTCAGGAAAAGCACACGTGATGGTCTCTCATGTGATGTGCATGATCCTCAGGGATTGATTTGGGCACCCTTCACGCAGAGCCAGACTTTGGGTCTCCTGAAGGTCGTATTCAAAGCCTGCAGGTACCCAGCTTGTAGAAACTGTAAATGTTGAGCTGAAGGTCAGTTTCCATGTTTTACTGTGAGTTTCTGGTCTTTCTCTTGAAAACATGGGCTAGTTATTAAATTCTTATCACGGGTACTTGTTCCTAAATGTTAGAGGATGTTTATAGTCTCCGTCCACTACCATTGCCCTTAGGATCACAGTATATAGAAACAGGCTTCCTGAGGACGGTGTATAAGATTTTTCTTCCTTACGAAGAATATCACTGATGTGAGTGGGGAGATGTTTATCACTGCTATGCAGAAACCCTCCTGCCAAAGAGAAAATTGCTCACTGACTACCAAAGCCAGAGGAACAGAGAGAGATGGATCTATAGAGGAGCGAACAAAGGGAGAGGAAGAGGCCAGCCCTGAGACAGATGTCATTCTTTTCCATTGTGAAAGCCACACTCATTATTTTTGGAGTCCAAACAGTTACATAGTGGGACATTCTCTTGACCAGCGTTTACCTCATTTTTAAAATACAACTTTCATTACGTGTTAGAGCTCATACAATATTCATAAACACACGTGTCTGCGTTGCTTCCCCTCCGACCTAACCTTCAAGCTGCTGAAGTGGAAATTAGGTTTTGTTCTTGTTGCTGTTTTTAACTTGGCATAACGTTTGCAAATGATACTTGCTGGATTTGCTGAGATGCAGAGGACTGGTTCTGTGGATGACACCTTCACTCCAGAGCGGAAAGGATGGGCCAAACAGAAGCCGGGAGTGGGGGGGGAACTGTTTTTCTCTGACAGAGATAATTTTCACTCCAACACGAAATTTTGTCTCATCCTCTGTTTTGAACAAGTGAACAAATTCTTTGAACCCCTGCTGAGAAAAAAACTTACATGATTCGGACTCCTTACCTTGAATTAATTAAGAGTTTTTAAAAATGTTGGCACATAAGGCTTGAGTTGCTAACTAAGACGCATGGTTAAGACTTGAAATATTACACTTTTCTGCTTTGCAAATATATCTGAAAGGTTAGCACCCAGTGAAGCATGCAGACTCATCTTATAAAAACAAAATCTGAGGTGCATCTGTAAAGATTTTTGGCCAAATCAAGACCTGATGTTTAAGCAGGTGCAGCTTCCCCATTGTGTGGATAGAGTTCACCATAAACTGCAGCCTAGAGTTATTGACATTAAAAAGCAGGTGGAATAAGTTTATCCTGTTTTAATTGGGCTGTAATATTCTCTCATTAGAAAACAAAGCAGCCACCTTGGCATCACAGGCACAGAAATCATCACGACTTTCTGTTGCCCAGAAAGGCTAGAAAGCTGCTGCTTTTTTCTTTTCTTGTCTTTTGATCAGGTATTTAGAACAGAAAGCGCATATTATGTTTCTTTCTCTCACAGACCTGGTGATTTTTAACACAATTTTTTCATGGGCTGTGAAGCCTGAGCTCTTTTCTGGAAGAAAAGAGTAACCATTGTCCCTTGGTGACTATTCAGGCGTGTCTGCAGCTTGTGTCGCTGTATCCAAATTAGCTTGACCTGGGATGCTGGGCAAATTCTTGAAATACCGTATACTCGTTCTCTGAATTAAGAATCCACTGGTGGTGTTTAATTTACGTAAGGGTTTTTTGTGTACAGATATTTATACTTTTTTATACTGATGATATCTGAAAGGCGAGAAATGGTTTGAGTGTGAAGAATGTGACTGAGACTCGGGGGATCTGTGTCCTCCTCCCCACTGCCACTCATTTCTCATCTGACTTTGAGCAAGTCATTTACATCTCTTTGCATCAGTTTCCCAGTGCACGTAAAGGAGATTTTACTGCTACTTCAGAATAATTCATTAACACTAATATTATTTCCTATCTTCACCTATATTGTTCCATTGGGATACAGACTCTGTGCCTACACAGTAACTGGCAGGAGAAACCCTGTTATAATTGGGGCTCTTTAAGTGTTTGTTAAGTATCCAATTAGTAAAAGCTGGTTTGCCTAAACTATCCTGCCACACACACGGATGCGGCACATGATCTGGCAATGAGACATCTCAGAAAGACCCTGATTCTCCAGCTGTCACTCATCATTCCTCTGCCTCTGTCCCACTTTCAACCTCCCTTCCAGTGGTAAGTAGGGAGACAACCCCTCCCATTTGTACAGCAAGTACAGGCTACAGACACAGAGCGCGTACATTTCCAGTTTCCATGCTACAACAACTGCAATGAACAACCACTTCTCCTGACCTTCTACGGTGCTGTGTGCTTTCCGCTCCACATGAGGATGGAGAAAACTCAGTGTTTCTTTGGAGCCCTTCAACACCTTTCAGGTTCCACCCCTTGGCAATTAATGGATAGCTTGAAAGCTTGCTAGAAAATGTGGTTCTTTAGCACTGCAGCATTTCTTCATTTAGTACTTTGCAAGTGAGTTGTAAAAATTTGCCCTGGAGACAGGGAAATGCAAATATAAATTAGATGGAGCACTAATAACATTACATTACAGAACAATGCAAACCGTTTTGGACACCCCACAGAGAAGAAATCCATGCATTCCTTTCTGAATCATCTTTATGGAAATTTCTGTAAACGTGCCGTTATTAAAAGAGAGTAGCAATTATTTCCTTCTTTGGTTCATCAGTTGCAGGGAGGGGGAGAATAGGCAGGGGAATTAATTTTGTTTTCTTCTCTCTTCTTCTTTTTTCTTCCATGTGCTTGTTAGAGAGCTCTCACACAACAGGAACCAACAGTATGGAAGACTCCACTGGTAGAAGAGAGCAAGAAGGATGGGAGAAGTGGTCAACGTCGTTACAGATGGGGCTCCACAGGTGGAAGTAGTTAAGAGAGTAGCAGACAAGGTTGCAGCTAACAAGGCTACTCGGGAAGCCAAAGCCATTAAGATATGTTGACATAACATTTGCAAGCTTCACAGGGGCCATCATTATAAATTAGATTTAGTATTGATCAGACAGTTCAGCATCGGGGCTGGAGGAAAACTGGACACAGTTCTTTACAAAATTGGCACTTCAGATTCCGCGTTTTGATTAACACAGAGGAGTAGAAAACCCCCATCTCCCTCACTGACCTCAAATGGTGTGGCTGCTGTCCTCTTCCTGGGGGCAGTCAGAAAGTTGCAGTCCTTTGGAGTTGGTATAATCTTTCAAAATTGCAGTTGCAGTCATAATCAAGGACATTTAAAACGTGCCTGTAAGATACAAGTTAAATCCGACACATCTGCAAACGCTAGCAACTCCTTTCTAATGAGGCCTACTGGAGATTTTGCAAGCGTATCATTCAGGATGAAAACCAGCTGGCTGTGTGTTACAAGGTGTATCGGAGAAGGGATCTGGTGATTTAACACACAGGGAGAAAGCAGCTTGTGAGGCTCGTCAGATCAATGGGGATTCCAGCCTTACACCTCAAATTATATGCCCTCTCTTCTAACATTCACCCTTTGCCTTCCTCTTTTTTTATCTTTTCTCCTTTTTTTTGTCTTCTGTTGTTCCAGCAGTGTATTTTCATGCCTTTCCAGTAAGCACTACCAGAGCAGAAAATACCCGAGGTTTATAAGGAAGCCGCAGGTAATTCACTGCAGCTGAAAGTTTCTTTGTCCAAAATGAAGGTTTTGCTGCCCTCTCTATCGCTTGGCAGTGTTTAAATTCCCAAAGAAAATTGCTGCCAACAGCTTGACAAGCTGCTCCACACCAGCCACCCACCCGGGCCCCATAGCACACAGGGACTGAGTGCTCTCACCATGCCGAGCCCCGCACGAAATGCAGCTGGCATGGGGAGATGATGGTGATCCACCTCACCCTGCTCCCATTGCCCAGTGGCCAAATAGCCCTCCTGTGGCCCTCGAGACTGGTTCAGACTTTTTCCCCTGCCAGACTGACTTGAGTTCAAGCCCCAGGTGTGTGCAAGAGTGCAATGGTACTCCCTCCGCTTGCTTCTTCCTCATGCAAGAAAACAGCAACGTTGTCCCAGGTGTGACCTCCATGCCGGCCTCCTGCCCGCAGCGTTTCTGGGTGGTTGGCCTTGGCATCTCACCACGCAGACTGTAGGTCTTGTTGGTCCCATTTCTAACACTCCTCAAAGCACGGTTTGTTTGGGGATCCCGGACACCGCGCCAGCTGTGTAGGGGTTGCATGTTGTGTTCATGGTGTCCCCCTGTGTGTCCAGCCCGCCGTGGCTTGCTCTTCCCACCTCTTCGCATTCACGGAGGTGGCACAGGGCATCTCTGGCCCTGAGCAAATGTTCGTGGTCCCCTGGGCAGGACTGGCGCTGGCCTTTCCTTACGCCTCTCCCCTCGCCCTTCTGGACTGCTGCCGCCTCCACACAAACATCCCATGTTTTGAAACGCTTCATGTCCATTGGCAGCCAAGAGTCAATGTTTGCTCTTAGGCAACTGTGAGCTGCTACCGGGTCCCTGGAAGCAGCTGCTGTTAAAGCAGAGAAACCCCAGATGCCATGTCAGCATTTAGCAATTAATACTTAATGAAGCATAACCTCCCTTTTCCTTGCCAGTGAGGAGAGATGAAGCTCCACAGACAGTGAGGCCCTGCTGGGCTTAGACCTGGTTCCTGGGGATCTTGCCAGGCCACTGCCGCTGCCTTTCATCTGCTCCTCCAACCTCTGCCTGCAGGAGAAAGTGTCTTCCCGGAGTTGATTCCCACCTCTTGGGTCTCTGGTGGGGACGGGAAAGTGGGAAATGCCCTTCTGAAGACACATAGAGGAAACCAAGGCTGCTCCAGGGACCTAAGGAGCAGCTCAAAAGTAAATTAAACCCTTTAATTAAGAGACACTGACTCTCTGCCGATCCCTACAGCATCAGGCTTCAATAACCCTTATGGGGTATTTTTAAACAACCCCTTGGCTCCAGAGAAGTGCGGGATGCGTGGTCGGCATGCTGGCAGCCGGGGAGGGGGCCGGCGCCGGGGCGTGGGGCGGCCACCTCCTCGGGGGAGCAGGGGGGCTTGCGCAATTTCTCCCGAAGAGGAGGAGATCATCTCCCTCTGCCCGCGAGCCGCGGCGATGAATTATAGCTGAGCGGCATGGGGAAGCGGCAGGCGAGCGGGGGACAAAGGCTGGCGGCAGGAGAGGGGCCGCCAGCATCCTCCTGCCGCCGCATTGTGGTGGCGCGAACGGGGGTGCTCGAGTCCCCGACCGCGGAGAGGGCTGGGAGAAAGAGGGTCTTTAAGTGAGACTATTCAAGCCTTTATGTCTCGTCTCTTCACCCGCAGTGCCCCAGTAAGGAGCAGAGACTGCCCATAAATTGCAGTTTAAATCCATAATACCCCTGCACTAAACTGTCATCAAATGGTTACAGGTAAAATAACGAGACAAAAATGAAGGCTGGAGAAGGATTTTTATTGCTTTTAAAAGGTCTTTCTTGCAAGATGCTTGCCTTTTATTTCAAAGACGGTGCTGAAGAGTATTGAGAAGGCGGGGGGAAATAAAGCGCCCACATGGAAGTGGGGAAAAAACAATAGTTTAATCACCACTCCTATTTTAACATAATCTTTCTTACGTTTTGTTTCAGGGTGTTTTATTTTATTCAGGGTGTACATCTTTTGTAACCATTTCTCTTTTGACTTTCTGGAAGATTATGCTAAATGTCAAAATGTCTCTTTGGGCTCATAAAATGATGCCATAATAAAGCATCATTTTAACTTAGAATGGGTAAAACAACCTATAAAATAAAATAGAACATTTTGACATTAATTGAAAAAGTTACCTGCTTTTCTAGTTTTAGCAGATTCATGTCAGCATTAAAAAAAATAAATTAGGTTACAGTTTATTACAACATGCGATGACCTTTAAGTAATTTTATAGCACTTTATGGTTCTGTTGCAGTCTTTTAATCAGCTTTGTGTCTGAAGGAAATGATAAGCAGACTTTCTCCTTCCTTCAAAGTTCTGTTAATCTGAATCCTTGTGCACAGAGCAGGATTCCTGCTGCAGCCAGGTGAGTCAGTTTATTTTACAGTTATTTGAGTCTTGTAATGTCCTCCTGATGACTTTTTTTTTTTACATTTATTAACTTTTGAGAGTTTCAGAGCTGTTTTATTGCCAACTAAATGTGAATAACAACTAAATGTGGCCACTACAGCATTCAGACCTGTTCCTCTAACTTTGAACACCAGTAAATAGTTCTGCTAGAAACTGTGCATAATTTTCCATCGGAAGACTTTCTTGTACTAGCTGCCATTTATACAATGAATGTACCCTCAAGGTAAATTTATACTGGCAGTCTTGACACATGTTTACAAAATGCACAACACCGCACAAGCACATACGCAGAAACACACACTAGGAGGGTGTTTTAATAAGGCTACAAAATTATTTTACAAAGTCTCTGCAGAAAGACACCCTGCAAGTTTTCCTAAGTGGGTTTTACAAATTATTTTTTAAAAAAAGGAGAGAAAAATACATTAACCAAATGCTTCTAGCTGAAATTAAAATTTCCATGATACATTGCCTGAGGATAATAAATTTACCCCTTCTGTTTTTCCTGTGATCTAGTTATAACTGTCTTAGAATATAACACGAGATACATGATTTAAATTAAAGAGGTCAGAATTGAACATTTTGGATAGTTCAATAAAAAGGAAAAAAATACGGTGATGAAAAACAGCAAAGCAAAGAAGCCAACAACCAAAAAGCCAGCAAGGGACTGGTGCTGCTGCCTTCTTGGTACTGGCTGGTAACGGCTCCTAAGGAAGGGGAACCTCAGCTGACTGCTTAGATCAGTTTTCTTCCCAGCATATATCTCATCATTTCTGTTCCTGTGTTAGATCTATTATTATAAAGCATTGTAATTTCCACTGTAATATGACTAAGAGAAAATATTTCTAAAGCTTAGCAGTAAGAACACGTAATAGCTTAGATTCTGTTGTCGTCTTTAATCTGATGAAGCATTTAATTCCTTTTGTTATAACGAAAATATTATATTTCTGTTATCGTGTCCAGAGAATTCTGGTGGAAATTATAAGTTTTCTCAGACAAAGTTGTGTTTGACTATTTCTCTGATGAGGTGAAAGGTCAATTTGCTTATAGTATCCATGCTTCATTAAAATTCAGCTTCTGTGCTATGTAATGTGGGTAATATTAATTTTCTAAACATTGATGTACAGCAGCTGCTAACTAATTTCCATAATGGTTGTTCTATTCTAAGGGCATTAAACCTGAAACAAGGTGGATCCAAATGGAAAAAAATGTAGATGATTACTGGCCATCTGCCAAAAAGACGCTTGGGGATGTGAAATTTCTGGAATCACTGAAGGTTCATTTTGATCAAATATTCATATTCTGAGCCATGTGTCAACAATTTTACTGTTTAAAGACAAGGAGGTTGTGGAGGGGAATATTGACACCATCCTTCACGCGCGAGACTTCTTATATAAAGGAGAATATGTTGTTAAAGAAGAATGGAGTTAACATTAAGAACATTAAGATGTGTTCAAAGGAAGGTGCAAAAGTAATGGAGACATGAATTTCTTCCCTTGGGAAAAGGGAGTGTGGGAGGAGAGAGGTCATAGTAATGCACTCAGCTTTGAAGTCAAGCATAACCATATGCATGACCATTTGGGAAATGCTTCATGTATTTTCATTTCCACAGATTCATTATACTAATGCCAGTAGACAGGACTATGTTTTTTAACTGAGGCAGCCACAGTCCTGCATTAATAGACTCACATGCTCGGGTGGAGTCCCAGGCTTGGGGGCCTGAACTGGTAAACCAGCCAACACCTGATTGCATCTACTCCATGATACTTTACTGCTCTGCTCCCGAAAGGCACCTCCTTCTGGGAGAAATGGCCTTCTCAGTCTCATTCGGTCCCATTTTGTTTATTGCCAAATAGTTTACGAAGACCCATCTGCGATCAGCAATGAGCTTTTCCAGCAGACTATTTTTCTATTCCCGAGCATTTCACAAACCACTCCTCATTTGCTCAAGTGTATTTGATAAGCGATGTTACTCAAATATACATCAGCTCACGAGCTATGCAGTGTGGTTGTGTGATTCGTCTTCATTACTGCTCCAGTTTGACTGCACGTCTTGGTTACATGGCGCCGCACATGACGGAGTGTTTTCTTCTTGGTAAGCTGAGCCAAAATGTGATAATCCAGGGAAGCTCTGTACGCAAATGAAATGGTGATGAGGGCTGTTTGCCAGCGGAGGATTGATTAGTGCTCCAACCTATGCTAGTCCTGCTTTCTTATCACTCACATTTCCTCAGCGTACGTGCTATGAATATAAAAGTGTGAAAATTTTAATAAAAAGACAGCTACAGATGAAGGAATTCCTACCACTGGGAGATCCCTCTGGGCTTACCAAATGCCAGGCTAAGTGTTGATTTCTTCGCTGGAAGCAATGGGAAGGGAACCAAGACAGGGTCAGGCATTTGGGGCCATCCCAAGAAGAGGTTGATGGCATTCCCAGCGCTTACTAGCTTGGGTTCATCACAGAGATAACTCACCTTCCACATCACACCATGGGCAGAAATGAGGTTTTATACCTGCTGCTGACTGTGCAGTCCTGTTCTAAACTGCCAGGGGTTTACACGTGGGAAATGTCAAATACAGCTTGGCAGTGTATTTTTTACCTTTAATTTTCCTGCTGTCTAGGCTCCCCTGATTTCAGCCTTCCTCCTCCCTTATCCCCATCCCAGTAATGACTAGGTCAGCCATTGATAGGATTTGGTTGTGTATAACCCATGATGAGAAAGTTTTAATGAACGTCAGAAACAACTACCCAGCTTGTCTGGGAACTGCACTCACCACTTCTGAATACTCCTGTGGCCTTCTAACTCACTTGTCAAGGCCTTTCCCTGCACGTGTGCAGACTAAAAAGAAGTTTCTCCATTGCCCATCTTCTTCTCTAACCTAGACAGAGCTGTGTATCACAGTGCGAAACATGGACTTCATACTCTCTGCCCTTAACGGTGTGTCTAGCAGCGGCAACCTGGCTCTTCTGATGCAATACATGCCAACGAAATCCCCAGGACAAATACTTTAAAAAGGTTTTTTTGGATCTTTGTGCTCTGGTTTTATAACATAAAAATGCCAAGCTGCCTCCAATGGTCCATCTAGACCAGCTCCATCTGGTCTAAAGCAAGATTAAATCAAGGTGAGAACCAAGTGATATTTCAATTTCCAGTAGTCTTAGTAACTTAGCTTAGCAGTTTCCTAAGCCAAAAACTGAGTTTGCACCTTTGTGATTAATAGTCCATGATGGATGTTTCTTTTGTTAATTTATTTAACTGCCTTTTCAACTGCTTTATACCTGGGCCCCAGTAAAATGAAACGGGAAGTGAAGACCGACTTTACTAATGAGAATCCTCATACTCTTATTTTTTTATATTGATATCATTTAAACACAAGTGTAACACTTTTTTTTTAATCTTTCAGAATAGCTCATTTCTGAAATTAGGAGAAACATAACAATTCCCAGCCGAAAATGTAGTATTTTAGGAAAGGTGGATGTTGCTGTAAATAAGGGCTTGGAAAAAGAGGGAAAAAAAGACTTCCTAGGTTTAAATATAGCACTGTAATGAAAGATTATCATGTAGAAAATTAATGACTGCGTTTTACCAAGCTGAACTGACTCTCACCTTCTGCCCTCAGAGTGGCTATTTGATTTTAACCCTACTAAGAGCACCGCATAAATAATTAAAGCGACCTGTTGGGATGAGCCTGAGGAAAGGGCCATGGGCAGGCAGGGCTGGGGACACTGCTCCTGCCCCGCAGGGCTGCATCCCCATTGCTCTCTCCAGATCCGGACAACCTGGGGACCACTCCCCACCGGCCCTTAATTTACCTCCTCTCCTTCCAGGGCAAGACAGGTCTGGAAATAACATCTGCATTTTATAGGTAGGGAAAACTGAGTTTTCAATGTTTATCTTAGGAAAATAAGTGCGAGCTGCGCGTTATTTTGGCAGAGGATTAACAAGCTGGGAATGCCAGCACCCGTTGCGAAAGTTGTGCTCATGATCTACTCAGAATAAAGGTGTTATGAAAGGAGAGGGAGAACATGGTTTTTTGTTCTCCATTAAAAGTGTTGTTATGGTGCTCTCTGTTCTGTTACACATTTTATTAGGATAATAATTTCAGTAAACTATATCTGGCTTTCCTGAGGGCTGTCCCCTCAGGTTAAACAGGCTGCCTAAAAATATCTCCCTTTTTTTTTTAAATGTTCCTCCTTTTTATCTTCCTTTTGATGGCTTTTCATTTGAATTATTTCCCTTTTTTTTTTTAAGATTACATTAGCACGTTTTTCCCCTTAATTCTATAATCTTTTCAACTTAGGCTCCTTTGTACTTTGTGCTTTTGTATCCTTTTCTTCTCAAGTCCTTTTCATGTTTCCTCCCTTTTGTTTTTCCCTGGGAGCTTTTATTGTCGTTTTATCCTTTATTTTTAGTCTTGAGCTGTACAGTAGGAAGTAACGTTAAGAAAATTGAAAAGGAAAAAGCTGCATAAGCCAATGTAGTAAAGAACAGTCATATACTGAGCCATAGGAAAACTTACAAATAAAGGCACAGTGGTGAAGCCCATATACTTTTGGTCTCTGTGGTGCAATACCCATGAAAAAGAAAACAGTGACATTTCCCTTAAAAAACAAAAAAAGGAAGCCAATAAACAAATAAAAATCCCACACCTGTGTGCGTCTATGACTTTGCTATAAAAATGGCCTGGAAATGGACCTCTTTGCAATGAGAATCTGAGCTAAATCCCCCACACATTGAGATAAAACTATTTTTAAGGCACAGATGTGAGAGAATTTACCTGGGGACTCCTACCAAGTGAGCAGAACCTGACAGTGACTGATTTTGGCTTGTGCTGGAAGCTGACTTACTGTTTTATGAGTTAACAACTTCTTGTTTAAATGCTTTAACGCTGATTTATGCCAAGATTGCCTGCTTTGTATAAAGAGGTATAAACCCAGCTATCTTTTATATAAATCACATTCCTGATAAAGTCTCTTTTTAACTAAGGAGATAAACGTGGCCAATTAATATTGGGAATTTGACAGATTGTTGCCACCATTAAACAGAACTGTCGCTGCATGCATCAAATCCCTTCCTCCTATTTTACTTTTCCATGCTGCAACTAAAATTGAAGAAAAATAGAAGTTAAAAAGGGGAGGCTCCAAGCAACAGCTCCCAGGGACGAGTTCTGCATGGTGCTGAGTGTTCGTGCAGGCTCCCACCCTCACCCACCATGCAGATGCAAAGGGGAGCTGAGGAGACCCAGCGCCTGCCCAGAGCACCGGGGATCGGGCTCTCACTAGCTCTGATCTCCTCACCAGGGCTGACAGAAAGACTTTGTTTTCTTTCTTGCTTATTGTTTTTGTCTCTCTCCTGATTAATTGCTCCATTGGTGCTGTTGGTTCCCACCCAGCCCAGAGCCGTGGGCAGGTCCAGCCTCCACTCCCCATGGCAGAGCTGCCCCTTTACTCCTGTAGTCTGTGAAGGCCTTTGTACCAGAGCTTATTTTTAAGTATTTGATAACATTAAGTATTGTTAAATGTTATCAAAATGTTTGATAGTATTAAGTATTATATGAAAATAATCTCACTGTTTCAATATGACTTGGTGCAAAACTACTAGCCGAAATTATGAACTGGGAGGAAAGAACAGAATTGGCTTGTGGGGTGAAGTCAATTCAAGTGTTTTCTCATCAGTGTTTCAACCATAAAGATCAGGCAGGTTCTAGATATACCTAAAGCAATAGGCAGGGGGCCTGGGCTGGAGTTCAGCTTCCAGTGTCTAGAAAGAGTCACTCACTAGCCCCAGTACCAGCACCTGTAGCCAGCAGGGCAATGTCGAGGTACAGCCGGTGTCCATCCACAGGTACATCCACAGGCTTGAGCTGGAGCTCAGGCTCAGGCTTGTAACCACTCCACTGCTCATCCCTTTGTGCACCAGGCCACTGTGGGAGGCGGGAGGCAAAAAATGTCCAAAAAAAAGTCTAAATGTCTGCCACTATGGATCTGTGGGGCTGATGTGATTAGCCAGCTGCATCCAACTGTTCTACAAGTATGTCCCCCCCACCCAAGAATCATAAATAACCATCTAAGTTAAATTCTTCAATCAGAAGCCCTGGCAGAAGGATGCTGTCATAAATTTTTATGGAGACATAACCAGGGATGATGAGTTCTTGTGTTGTGATGTTTATTAAAGTGTTTATTGGAACCTTGCGGTACAGTAACAAATGAGATCATAAAACAAATTGGGCTGTTTCTAAACAGCAAAACAACACAAAACTGGGATATCAGAGGCAGATGCATTTCTTTTTTTCTTTCAATTTCCATTCCATGAAAAATTACCGATATCTTTCTGAAATCTTTTCAATCACACTGAATTTAAAGCAGTGTACTAGCAAGAATGTCCTTTCTCCTATCCTATATATTTCACCACCTATTCTGTAATTATTTTGCTCTACTTTAGAGGTGACACATGCCTGAAGTCAATCCCTCTGTCTCTGTTTTGCAAGTCTAAAATTTTCAAAAGTCATGGCTTATAAACTCCGAGGGGACCACTGTGGATATTTAATATGTCTTAATGTTTTATTCAGACTGTAATGTCCTAAATTATTTTTCATTTGAGCGAGGTGTTTAGAGGGTTAAATTCAACCTTTTTGAGGATCACATGGTTGATCATAAAATCATGGTAACCCTTCTTTCTGTGAGTGATGGTCCTCTAGCCATACCCTGTTCTTTTTGAGGTGCAGGTCCATCTTAACACATCTAGCTCTGAAGACGTTACCGATGCCCTCTGTGTTGGGCTGTCATATTTCTTCTCTCTACTTTCCCGTTTCCCTTCTCACAAGCCTCGGCTCATCCTGTCTGCTGAGACTGTAAATTCTTTGTCACAGCGGCTTTCATGGCCAGAGCTTTTGTCCGCTTTGCACAGCTGGCATCGCGGTGCTGTGGGGCTGGTGCACAGCCGACGGCTCCGGTTTGCTCCCCGGGGCCTTGCAGCGAGCGCTTGGGCTGGCAGCAGCCGTGCCAGCGCACGGGCAGAGCTAAGGCATCGGGGGTGGGAAAAAAGGAGTGCTTTGCTCAGAGGTCAGGAATGTTTATGTAAAGTGCACAGGTAGGGGCATGCAAACCTGGAGTGAAAAGGGACAACCGGGTGCAGCGTAGGGATTGTGGGGAAAGGCATGTGTCGGTTGGGGAAGAGAGGTACCAGGGACCAGGAACGGGAAATGCCTGGGTAGAAGGGAGAGAAGGAAGAGGGCTGAGTGGTGCAGAGGACTGGAAAGTTTCGGTGGTTTGGGGAGGTTTGGGGAGGCTACGGAAGTCTGGTGGTGCTGGGTGACAGTACAGGTCTGCTCCCTCCTCCTCCCTTCTCCCCATGAATCTGCCCTCGCACAAATGGCGTGGGGAAGGGTGAGAAGGTAAAGACATGGAGATAGGCAGTGCAACAAGCCTGTCCCTCTCTTCCCACCCTGGAGAAATGCCCCCCCCCCCAGCACCACACCCTGACCCCAACCACAGGCAGTGGCACATCCAGCTGTGTAGGGAGAGAGACGTCCGCTCTGAGGGTAGCTCGGGTGGCTCGGACAGCCAGTTCCCATCCCTTCCAGGAGAAAGGACAAGCAAAAGCAGGCAAAAGAGCCAAAGCTGTGGCAGCCAGGGCCGATCATAATTTTACAGCCACTGACAGTTAGCCGTCCAAGGCAGCTACCTGCTCTGCCTGAACTTTGCCCCAGCTGATCTCAAGGTGAAAGGATGATTCAAAATGATAAACTGTGGATGTGTATCTACTCGTAATAAGGGATATCTTTTCGCTTTAGAGACTGGTGATTGAGCTGAGGAAAATCACTTTAAATAACATGAGATGTGGAAGCATATTTTGTCTGTTTATCAGCATTTAATCTAAACCTCCTTATATCTATTTCTGAATAGCTATAGATGCAGAATTGAGGCTTAGACGAGTGGTTTAGGCTGAGCGTATTTGTCCTAAAACACCTCATCTTCCCCACAAACAACCCCTTCAAAATGCAAATCTGTGGAAAGAAGGTTCATGCTCACCCCAGCATGAACGAATGCTGAAGCTGCTGTCACACGCACTGTCACATCTCCAGCCACAGTCTTGCACCGGTACACAGTGCTCATTTTTCAGCCACAACTTTTACAATTTTCTGCCTAACACAAGCCGTGAAAGGGAATATCTTTCTCTGACATGCAGATTTTCTGTTTACATAGGTAACTTTTATCTTGGAGACTGGGGGTCCATCCCCATCAGAATTTATAAATCTCGCTAAGATTTTTTCATTACTGTTCTGTCTTAATAGTAATATGAATAATGCAATGGAGGTAAATACAAGCTTCATTCAAACTTGTTGCAACATGTAACAGTTTACAGCATTTAATAACTATTATAACATATAACAAAACTTCCATAGTTTTTCTTTTCTCTTTTTATTTTTAAGAGGCTGGAAGGTGTGACCGAGTTCTCATGAGTTAGTGCACTGGCGCAGTAGTCTTTAGTGGGGATTTTGCGGGTTAATCCTTGCAGAGATCGACATGTGCTGGCAGGGGCTGAGCATGAAAAGGAGCACATTGGAGAAAGTTAAGATGCTAAAGGCCTTTTTTTTTCTGACATATAACAATTTAATATCCTCATGTCGTTAGTATTATCTTGATGGTGAGTAACCTATAGAGAATGGCTTTTCTTGTGCTCTGTGACAGAGCTCTCTTGAACCTCCCTTGTGTTCAACATGCAAACACACAAACACACCAAAAATCTTCTGTTGCAATCAATAAAAAATCGACAAAAACCATTGTCTTTTTCCATGAGTCAGCTCCAGTGTGAAGTGGAGAAGATTTACAAAACTCAGGTTGAAACTTGGCTAGAAAGCAGCACCTTGTAACTGAGCAGAGAGGCCAATGCCAGCAACATCTCCGTGGAGAGAGATGTTTGATTTTTCTTAACTTGGACAACACGGTAGTCAACCAGAAGGCTCAGGGCTGACCCAGAGATACCATGTGAATACGTCATCAAAAGCCAAACTTTTGATAGTACTTGTTTTTAGCATTGCAGATAGAAAGACCTGGGAAATCACAACAATATTTGCACATGTTATTCTCTAAATATGTCCTTGCTACCACAATACAGTTGTACCCGTAGTTTACTGCCCTCTCCAACGAAAGAGAAAACTGGCCTTTTTTCGCAAAACGGGGGCAGGGGATGGCAGACAGGGACATAACTGACAAAAATAGAGAAAGGGCAACGTTGCACGCCGACTCTGAGACACGAGGCAAGGCCAGAGCTTGCAGAGGCAACGGAGAGCTGGGGGATGCAGCAAGGGGCTCCCCGGCAGAGGTGGCGTAGGGAGAGTCATGGGTGAGCCAGACAGAACTAAACAGCTACATTTGAGATGGTCCAGAGGGGAGGGAGTGTAATCAGTGTTAATTAATTACTCTGTGTTTATTTTTACTCTGTTATTCAGTGCCCCAGGTGCTTTACTGGTGGAGAGGGAGGGCACGCTAATAAATTGGTATTGCTGCTTATTATTATGTACTAATTTGTAGCAGCAGTTTGTGGGCTTTTTTTTTAAAGCAAGTCAATAAAGATAATATTCCTCAAAGGTGATTTCCAGATAAGAAGGCAGTTTATCAGTACTCCCAAATTTCAGCCAGCTGTCATTAAGAGTGTCTCCTCAGTTTGTGAAGGGCTTTGTAGCTGGGTCAGGGCTGCTGGAGCCGGCTGCAAGGTTGCTAAGGGAACCGCTCTGTCCTGAGATTCTTCTTATGCATCAAACTTTCATCTTGCAAAATTTCTGTAGGCAAATCACTGTGAGATGAATGCTAATATGCGGCGCAACTGGGACAAGTGGGCTGAGGTAGCTAGAAGGACTGAGTAACATTTGTTTGATTTCATTTTCATATTAGGTGTGTGCACAAATGCATATCTAAGAGGACATAAATATACGGTATTACACATGCATTTGTGCTTCTGATATGCTGTACTACAGGGATTGTCATTAATAATATTTGGGTTTGGTGGGGGGGACACCTAGGGTTTTCCGGAAGGTGCTGCGCCAAAAAAAATCAATATAAACATTACGAGAACAACCTTAATTTTGATGGGCTTTGGCTCAGACTGAAGTGCAGGCAGTATCACTGGAGCATTTCTGTCTCTAAAACAGGAGGCGATAGTCACTCAGACAAGCAATACAGATTAAACTGCACAACTCTTGGAGCTGAAAAATTTTGGCCAAAAATTTGAAACAAACTTACCCTTAAGAAAAAGGCAATAAGCCCTTTAATGTGTGCAGAGTAGGTCACATCTTTTTTTCAGGTTTCACCTTACCAGAGAGGTCCATAGATAGTCTAGCGCATCGCACACCATTTATCTATCTCAAAAAGTGGAAGGGTTGAGTCAACCCTGCTGGGATTTAAACCTTTGTTTCCAGGGTGTCTGGATATTTCAAAGCTGATACTTAGACTACTAAGCCAACCCCTCTGGCTTAGTTCATTATACAGTGGAGCAGCTTATAGTGAACTCTGACCTATAGTGAAACTGTTGAAAGTGAAAATCCGGAATAGTTCCAGTGATGGTGCTGGCTTCCAGCAAGAGTATAATTGGTTTATAAACAACTACAAAAGTTACGGAATTTAGTGTACTTTTAACTATCGCTTGCTGCAATCCTTCTTTAATGCAATATTTGAATTTTACATGAGCTTTCATTTTAAATTAGTCTTACATTGAAATGACATGTCTATGACATGGGATACAGTCCATCAAGAGAGGACAGTGATTCCTTTTTGGCCTCAGAATTTCCCTTGTATTTTCAGCAACTAGCTAATGGGCTGATTTAAGATCAGTAAAAAATTAAAAATTAAATGTTTGAAAATATTCCTTGTCAACCAAGATCGCTAGCCCTAAAGAATATGGGCTTGACAGACCACCTGACTATTACAAATTGCTCAGCTCTGCAATTTCCAGGAGCACGGAAGTCTGCTACAACATAGTCTTGTTTGTGTTTGTACTGACGAGTCTGAGATTGATGCAGTTCATAAAGACAAACAGATAACTTTCAATGGCTGACTTACATCAGCCTTCAGCAGACTGTAAGAAGTAAGTTTTGACCTATATCAGGATTAAGACCTGCAGCATTCCAAATTAGAGTAAATTAAACTTTTGTCATATCATCTGGCTCCACTAGAAAATTCAGTTTACAGGCAGAGTCTGGGCATGCACCTCCATATAGGGAAATGGGTGGTAGTGGAAGAGAGGATTATGCTTTTTTTTTTTTTTTTAAAACATGGTTCTTTGAAATTATGTAATTCAGAAAAGTGGCATTGTTTTTATAGCATGATAATCTATGGATCTAAATGAGGCAAGGTTTGTAGGGGGAGATAATATCTTTTATTAAACCCAGCAAATTGTTGGAAAAAAACAGACAGCCTTTCAGCTACAAGAGCCATTTTTCAAGGCTGAAATAAAAGCAGCATCTTCGATGTTAAAGGCAACTGAACAGTTGGTCTAAGCTTAACTTGATTACATTAAATAGTTAGACTATCTGGGCGAAAAAGTGGTTGGTACCTGTGGAGTGTAAGAGTGGTGTGAGCAAGGAAAAAGTTGATAAGGTTATTAGCTCCTATCGGGCAAAAAGCAAAAGAGACAGGTAATTCATTGTCTGTGAAAGATGGAGGGGCTTAGGGAGGGAATTACAATGTGCCATAAAGCCAAGCTCTCTATTTAGTCTGTAATTTTTAGTGTCCAGCAGGGGTGTGCATTTTAGTTCCCACACTCCTCTTCTGAAGGTGCTTTGTACATCTCCCTGGAGGGTTAGGCCTGAGCAGGCACTGAGAGTGGCTATTTTGTGAAAAAAGTCCTCCTGTTAACTGGGAGCTTCTGTCCTTTACTGATGATCTCTGTGAGTTTTTCCAGTGTGTGGTTATTGTTATTTTACTGCCATGGAGACTGCGTGGGTATCTGTCTCACTGGCCAGTGCATAGTGTGTTCTGGGATGTGCTTGTGCAGGAGCCAGAGGTTTTGATGCTTCTGTAGTGGTGCATTTACTGTGGTGGTCATGGTGACGTGTTGGCAAGTCTTGCACGTGTTGCTCAGATGCAGTGTGGTTCACAGAGCTATTGAAATTTTGATTGGAAGGGTGCTCACTTAGTCCAGAGTCCTGCTTAAGCAGGTCTATCGCAAACACTAAATCAGAATTTGTGGCTCTGTCTAGCCAAGCGAGTATTGAAAACTTGCAAAGGCAGAGATTCACCATCTCTCTGGGAAGCCTGTTCCACTGTTGCCCTATGGTCCTAGTGAATAAGTCATTCCTGATGTCCACTCTGAACCTTCAAAGCTGTGATTTGCGGCCATTGCACGTTTTTATACCGTCTGCTGTCTACTAGAAGACTTTGGCTCTGTTGGCTTTGTAACTCCCCTTCAAGCTGTTGTAGGCTGCTCTTACATTCTCCCCTTATGGATCCTCTTTATCAGACTAAACAAACCCAGCTCCTTCAATCCCTCTTCATTGGCCATGTGCCCCAAGTTCAAGACTGTCATGGTGCACTCCACCAACCCTTCCACAGCTTTTTGAGGGTGCATTCTGTGTCATCACCTGTGTTACTGATGAAGATATTGGACAGTATCGGCCTCTTTATCAAACCTTTGGGCACTCTGTTTTCTGCTGGCTGCTTCCTTGAACTTGAGCCATTGATTACTTTCTTTTCAGCCTGGTGGCCCAGCTAATTTTCAGTTCATCTAGAAGTCCATTTGTCCAGCCCATACTTCTTCAGTTTCCAGACAAGAATGATACAAGCGCATATTTGCCACCCTCCTCACATCCATGCCGACCATCCTTTCACCACAGAAAGGGATAATCAGGTTTTCTGAACACAGAATCATAAAAATGTTGGAGGGTTTCAGTTGGAAGTGAACTCAAGGTCACATAGTCCAAACTCCTGCTCAAAGCAGGGCTAACTTCAAAACTGAGGTCGGATTGGTCAGGGACTTGTCCAGCTGAGCTTTGAACATTTCTGGTCATTCCAGTGACAAAAATTGCCTTTGCTATACCATGTACTTTTGCTACATGTCTGTCTCTGCCTTCTCTGTACTTTCCCCTTAGGCAGTAGAAGTCAACAATCAGACCTCCCTGTAGTTTTCTCTTCTCCAGGTTGAACTAGCCATGCTCCTCCCAGTCATCCTGGTGACCCTTCCCAAGACTCACTTTAATATGTCAGTATTTTCTTTATATTGAGGTCATAGGGGAGAAATGGGGTGGTCAAACTGGTGTTCCAGATGTGGCCTCACGAGTGTCAAATGGAGGGAAATAATCACCAGCCCACCTCAACCTGCTGGCTGTGATCTTCTAATGCAGCTCAGTACTCAGTCCAACTTCATCTCCATAAATGTGATTTGCTTTGATAAATCTGTTGACCGCTCCTAATTACCACCTGTCCTTCATGTGTTCAGAAATAGATGTGCTCTGCTATTTTTCTAAGGACTGCAGTGGGGCTGATCAGCCTACGGTTCCCTAGATCCTCCTTCTGGCCTTTCTTAAAGTTGGGTGTAACATCAGCCCAGGCATCAGGGACCTCCCCCAAACACCATGATTTTTCACAAATGATGGCAGTCTCACAAGCATATCAGCCATATCTTTCAGCACCTGCTGAGGAGTCCTATCCAGCTCTATGGATTTCAATACACTGTTGGCTGTCCTCCTTCCCATATAGCACTGGTGTGTGCAGAGATATGGGAGCAGGTTACCCCTGAGACAAAAAGTCATTGAGTACTTCAGCCTTTTCCATACTGCCCATCACTAGGTTTTCTTCCATTCAGAAATGGACGTGCATTTTCTCTGAGTTTCCTTTCACTTCTGTCATGCTTGTAAAATCGCATCTTGTTACCTTTTATGTTCCTCTCCAGTTTTAGCTCCAACTGGGCTTTGGTCTTTCTGGTTTTGTCCCAACATGTCTGAGCAGTACTTTTATACTTTTCCTTTGTTGTCTGCCCTTGTTTCCACTTCTTATGTGCTTTGCATTTTAGTTCATTAAGAAGCTCCTTGCTTAGCCAAGTGGGCCTCCTGCCAAAAGTCCCAGCCTTCCTGAACAATGGCCTGAACAAGTGGTGCATGTTGATCTCCAGGAAACTTGCTTTGGGCAGTGAACTTAGTGAGACTGGAGGGGGTGGAGGTGTGGAAGGGAATGTGCTGCCAATTTATTTTCCAAGAAAGGAAATAAATTCCAACTTTCTTCCAGTATGGATGATAATTCAGTGTTATTTTAAAGGCTGTGGTGTTACCCAGGCAGCTGCATACAATTGGTGTGACTTTTTACATGAAGAGAGTTTGTATATGTAGTGTGGTGGTTTGGTTAAAGATGGGGGTCTGTTTTCACAGAATTGCCTCACAGGTGACGATCCTGTTTTGGTAGCTCTGGGGGGATTTGGGCAGATGTTGTGAGATTTCCTCAAAGCTCATATGCTGGTGTTTCAGGATCTGACTGTATACCCCAACCTTTTTGTTTTGTTTTAAATGTTTGATTGGTGATTAAATGATTGCAGACGTAGGTGCACTGATCTTGGTTCTCGATGTATTCTATCTATTTTTTATGTTGCTGGTTGTGACTAGGAAATTAGTGTTTGTACAGAAAGTGGTTAATGAAGCTATGGTGGAAATCGATAGGGATTCTAGGTTTTCAGTCCAGATGATGAAGCTTTCTTAGGTTTGTTGGTAGTTATTTAGAATCCCTTTTTCATGGTGATTCCTACAGCATATTGTGGGGGCACATTGTTCTTCTAGCTGTGAAAATGTCTGAGGAAAGTGTTTGTTATTGAAGGCAAAGTTTGGCGGGCTAAGAATAAAATGCATGAGCTGGTCTTGGTGTTGAAGTGCTCTTTCTATCCTGCAGGTGCTTCTCTGTTCTAGTCCAGGATTCGTCTTTGCTCTGCCTTTTTCCACTGCTAAATATAAACACAAAATTTAGAGCAATTGTTCTCTACTTGTTTTCTGTTTTGAAGAGCACCGCTTCTCTTTCAAACCTAATAAAAGATATATCTGTTTTTCTCTTCCAGCTATATCAGTTGATCCAGTAAAATGTATTACTTCTCTCTACAATCATCTTCTTCCTCTGTCTCAAAGAACATAGTGGAATGGATTTGAATAGCTGCTCAAATCTGCTCCTTCATTTGTGTCTCGTCTCATTTAGCCACTTGCAGGGCAAGAATAATAAAATCATAGAATCACAGCATAATTTAGGTTGAGGAATTTCTTGAGGTCATCTATTCCAATCAATTACTCAAAGCAGATCTAACTCAGGTTAGCTAAAGGCTTTGTCCAGTTGCTTTAAATATCTCCAATTTTCTCCATGTTCCACAACTTTCTGAGCAACCTGTCCCAACAGTGAGAGTTTTATTACTCTCACTGTAGATCTTTTTTCCTTAATAGCCAGTCAGAATTTGCGTTATTGCAACTCGTGTCTATTGCTTCCCACCTGCCACCAAGCACCTCTGAGAAATCTGGTCCATCTTCTCTATACACTTCCCCTAGGCAGATGGAGGCTGCCTTCTTGCCTTCAGACTAGACAAATGCATCTGCCCTAGCTCCTCATACATCATGTGCTCCAGTACCCAATCATCTTTGCAGTCCTTCTCTGTCAGTATCTTTCTCATACTGGAGACTATAAACTGGATCCAGTACTGCAGATATGGTCTCACTGGTACTAAGAGACAACAGCTTCCCTTTCTAGTCTTGCTGGCCCCTTCGCTTCCGGGACAAAGAAGTAGTAGGATCAACTACCAGGTCTATAAGAGCAAGTTAAATTATTTTGTTGCAGTTTCAGTCGATTGACATGCAAAAGTAAGAAAGAAATTAGATCAGTAGGGCTAGAGTTAAGAGATAAAATATCAGAGAGGACTTGTGTTTGGAAGAAATCTTTCTCTTGGCTTCTAAATCTGAGAAACACAGGCATCAAGCAAGAAAAACTGTATATTAAGAACTTTATTTTCCATTTACTTCAATCAAATTACTATTAATTATCTCTACTAAAAGAAATTCTTTCTATAAAAAGGTGCAGTGTGGAACTGACCATCAACCAAGAAGCCAAAAGTGATTCTCTCCAGAATATTTTCCAGTTAAGACAGGCTGATAGTATTTTCAGGCCCTGGTTCTGCAGGACAGCTTAGCTATTCCTTACGACTATTCTCAGTGGAGGCTAATGGTTACGTCCATATAATAATATTAAGCAATGACAGTTCTGTCTCTTCTCACTTTGGTTTTAATAAATAAATAAATAAAATCAAGTAAATGGAATGCAAAAAATGTCCCTACAGTGTAAGATTGTTCAGTTAAAGTCTCCAAAAGGGCAGAATTTAACTTTCCAGATTGACTGAGCTCTGCTGCAGATCTATTATTCCTGCTTTATCTAGTACTTAGTAAGTATATTAAGATTCTAACAACTACATTACTTCTCTATTAAAATTTTAAGAAATGCCCATGCATTTGAGCATCACAGTTCACCAAGTTATTGCTTACCTACCTGCAGCTGTGGTACAGAACATATCAGAATGGTACAGTAACTAAAAAATGGTCATAAATGACCAGTCTCACTGCCACACCATTTATGCTATGGTGTATACATGTATGCTTCTTTCTAAAAGTTTATCATATATTCAATCCATAGTCAGACTGCTGTGTCTTTCTGGTTAAATTAAAGCAAACAAAGATGGTTCATTTCCATCTAAATTAATATACAAAGCAAATCAGAAGGTAGGATAATGCTCTCTGTTAAAGACCTTGTAGATGTAAGAAGCAATAACATATTGAACAACGTGGCTAAAATTCTGTGTGTTTGCTTTCAAAAAAGAAGCAAAAAATTATTTAAATAGCTCTCAAGTAAAAAGATAATAGAGTTTGTTGTTTATAATTGTATAATTACCCAATTTTCTCCATCTTGGGCCATTCTCTGTCTTTCCTTGTTTGACATGACTGACACATTGGCTATTGATAAAACAGTATCTCCTGGAAATCCTTGTAATTGTTCCACACATAATGTAAACACATGCCAGATTTTGCGTTCTTTTACTTAGTTTTCACTCATTTGGTTTCTTTTAAATAGGATTTTTAAAACCCACATCAGAATACACTAATGAAGGAAATCCAAAATTGCTTCTCAAGCTTGTATGTCATTCTTGGCAAGAGATAATTGCTTTCTACATATACTTTAAAGAGTACTGCAAAGCAACAGTGACTAGAAAAACTTAAACACACAGACAAATTAAAACCAATGACACACCAGTGGCACTCGTAGGGACTGTGTGTGAAGAAGTAGTGTCCTCCAGGCCCTGCTCTCTCAGAGATGCTCTCAGAGAAGAACACTGGGGGAAAACATGGAATGGAAAAAGTAAGTGATTTACAACCTCATTCTCACAAAATGATTGTCATTGTTCTTGCAGGCTGAAAGACTAGAGCAAGCACAATGGGCCACTGAGCTAAAAATGCAGTACAAATGAACTGCCATAATCACAATCAGAAAAATCCTGCAGCTGGGAATATCTAACTTAGTCCTGCGAAGTATTAGGCTGCCTTTGATATAGGTATCATGTATCCGTTGAATGAAATGGTACTTCAAAAATATCTTTTTAATGTAGAGAAACCACAGGCAGGACTTGGAGATAAGGGAAAACATTACAATTAATTTTGTGGTTTTTCACCTTCATTGCTGTCCTGGTTTCAGCTGGGATAGGGTTAAATTTCTTCCTAGTGCTGTGTTTTGGATTTAGTATGAGAAGAATGTTGATAACACACTGATGTTTTCAGTTGTTGCTAAGTGCCCTCCTAGTCCAAGGACAGCTCCCGTGCCTACTGACTGAGCTAGGTACATGAGATGGGAGGGAACATAATCAGGACAGCCAGCCCAGCTGGCTAATGGGGTATTCCATACCATGTGACGTCATGCTCAGTATATGAGGGGTAGGCGTGATCCAGGAAGTGCCGATCGCTACTTGGTTATCGGTCAGCGGCGGGTGGTGAGCAATTGCATTGTGCATCACTCATTTTGTATATTCTATCATTATTTATTATCATTATTTTCCCTTTTCTGTTCTATTAAACTGTCTTTATCTCAACCCACGAGTTTTTCTCACTCTTACCTTCCGATTCTCTCCCCGTCCCACTGGGGGGGCGGGGGGAGTGAGTGAGCGGCTGCGTGGTATTTGACTGCCTGCCAGGTTAAACCACGACAATTGCATTTGCACTTTCTCTGCCATTCTTCTCCTTCTCAATGACTTGGGCACTACAAATCAGTGTAGTAATTAAGACTATTTTGGTATGGTTTCTATAGATTTTTTCTCCCCTCTATAATCTGCATCTCTCACAGACAATGCCTCAATCCCAAGCCTTTCCTTTCAACAGCATAGTTAAAAAACAAAACAAAAGAACAAACTACTTCAGTATTGCTTTATCATATGTGCCAACAGGGTTTAATCCACTGCCATCCATTGAACTGCTGAATTTGGGCTTGGAAAAAAATTATAAGATTATCTGGTGTAAAACATATGAACTAAACAATAACGATAACAGAAAAAGAGCATCAAAACCACCCCAAATCAAATATTTCCTTATGGTCCCTATGGAGCTTCTGCTCCTCAAGCTTCACAAGAGACTTTTTCCTTGAGTCATTCCTGCAGCCTATCCCAGTTTACCATTTCAGTTCTTTCGTATAACACAGCTATTCATGTTGCTTCAGATCCTGCTGATTTCTTATTAGTGCACCTGCAGATCTTTAAACCTGCCATCACAGAGACCCAATAAGCAACTGATTGCTTTGCAGATTTGAAGATAGATTTTTATTTTAGGTGCCTAAAAATGCAGATGGGTATCTAGTGGGATTTTCAAATGCCCATCATCACCTAACTCCTATAGCTTTTAACATTTTTTCTGCATTTTCAGAAGATACTTTTATCTCTTTGGCAGGCCTTCAAGGGCAAACGTACACAAACTGAAAACACAGGGGGAAATTAAAATCCATTTCTGCAAAGCTGATGATGATTAAACTTTGGAGCTTCTATTTAGGCATGGTTAAAAATGGAAATGCCCTACTTCTATTAAGCCATATTGTTTACCTAATAAATAATATGCAACTTCTGGTTTTAGAAGAATTCCAATTTTCTTACAGTTTCTCGTAATATCTGACTTCCTGCAGAGCTGCTGCATTGTTCATCCAGACTCAAAAGCCACATAAAGCAGCAACAGAAAACATAAATTTACATGAGTAATCAGAACTGCGCTTATTAAATCACTAGAAATTGTCCATCTGCTGATGATAAAGAGCTGATGTAACTTGGAGGGTTGCACTTTGGCATATACCATGAGAAGTCAGGATAACAGCCTACGTTCTGCAAATGTGTATATGTGCATATGAATAAATCTGTGCAGATTAGGATGATATAAAATGTACAGGTTTTGTAAAGTCTTACAAAGGAACATAACTAACTTGTACTGCAGTCTCTCAGCTACTGAGGTGGGCAGAAGGCTGAATGCGCTTTGGGCCACCAGACCTTTACAATTATTGCACTTTTTGTAGCATGTCAGGATCATAGAATCATAGAATCACTTAGGTTGGAAAAGACCTTTAAGATCATGAAGTCCAACCGTTAACCTAGCACTGCCAAGTCCACCCCTAAACTGTGTCCCTAAGCACCACATCTACGCGTCTTCTAAATACCTCCAGGGATGGTGACTCAACCACTTCCCTGGGCAGCCTGTTCCAGTGCTTGATAACCCTTTCAGTGAAGAAAGTTTTCCTAATATCCAATCTAAACCTGCCCTGGTGCAACTTGAGGCCGTTTCCTCTTGTCCTATCGCTTGCTGTTTGGGAGAAGAGACCAACACCCACCTCGCTACAACCTCCTTTCAGGTAGTTGTAGAGCGCGATGAGGTCTCCCCTCAGCCTCCTTTTCTCCAGGCTAAACAACTCCAGTTCCCTCAGTCGCTCCTCATAAGACTTCTTCTCTAGACCCTTCACCAGCTTCGTTGCTCTTCTTCGGACACGCTCCAGCACCTCAACGTCTTTCTTGTAGCAAAGGGCCCAAAACTGAGCACATAGTCGAGGTGCAGCCTCACCAGTGCTGAGTATAGGGGGACGATCACGTCCCTAGTCCTGTTGGCCACACTGTATCTGATACAAGCCAGGATGCTGTTGGCCTTCTTGGCCACCTGGGCACACTGCCGGCTCATGTTCAGCCGGCTAATATTCAGCCGGCTATCAACCAATAACCCCAGGTCCTTTTCCTCTGGGCAGCTTTCCAGCCACTCTTCCCCAAGCCTGTAGTGTTGCCTGGGGTTGTTGTGACCCAAGTGCAGGACCCGGCACTTGGCCTTGTTGAACTTCATACAATTGGCCTCGGCCCATCGATCCAGCCTGGATGCTAGGATGGTACCTGGCAAACCCTGGTACTTAACTAATGAATAACAACCACCCCATTTAATTTTGTATAAAATCCCTGAAACATTGCGTTAGGTCTTAGGCACAGTTTCAGCTGACAGGTCTTTCCTTTTACATCCTTGGTGTCAGCTCCTTTTTCCTCTCCAGCCAGTCAGTGAGGAAACTCTGTTGAGCTTGGTAGTAATTGAGCACTGAATCAAAGAGATTAATACAATCAAGCATAAAATATCAATGCAATTGAACAGAGTGGTCTAATTTCACTCCTGCCTTCAAACATACCAAGTATATGCATTATTTAAGTCTGAAATCCTTCTTTTTAGCTTGGCTTCCTCAGGAAATGAAGCTTCTGAAAATACACTATATCTTCAGACACATTTCCTCCTCTTTCTCCAAACAATGTTGAACCCCAGAGGCCAAATTTACTTAATAATAACCAGATCTAATAGAAAGATGGTGATCTCAAAACATTCAGCTTTGGTAAGAAGAAAGACTCCATTATTGACTCTCTAGGGAAGGACTGCAGTGAACCTGCTTCTCCCTATGGACAGGGGCAATCCCATGCCTGTGGCTCCTTCCCTGGTCCTCTGCTAACATGCCAGCGGGCCAGAGCTTACCTGGAAATCTCTCCTTTCCAGTGGGTTTGGATCACCAGTAGTTAAGGAGAAAGATTTTCCTCAGACCTACCATGGGAATTTTCTTTTCAAATGGCAGTTTCATTTTCTGGAAATTTCAAACAAGTGAAAATTGTTTCTGCCAAAAGAATGCAGAGAATGTTAGCAAAACAATTCAGACAGGGCAGAAAATATTGCTATGTTAGGCACATTACTCCCAGGCCTCCAGAAGCATGATTTTATTTTAAACATGGTATTCCAAAATAAGTGTACAGAAGCTCTTTCCTAATATTTCTTTTGCCTCTTCGCTTGACTGCTCCTTGCATTGTCCTTCAGTTTCCTTGCACCATCACAAGATGGAGTGCAGCAAATTACATCCACCAACAGACAGTCAACTCCAGATGCTAACAGCTACTAATTAGTAAGGGAGAAAGGGAGAACACTGTTTTGCTACCTGTTGCCATAGCATTTAATAGACTCTGCTCCCTCAAACCCCACAGTTTTCCATCCCTCCTGCTCCGCAGGTGCCATTAGTAGAGAATAATGGTTCCCAAACTGAGGTCTGCAGATCACAGATGGGCTGCAAAGCCACACTTTGAAAGGTTTCCTAATTGGTAGCACATGCGTGTTTTCCTGGCTGCAGCAGAGTATGAATGCTCCCTCCCTGGCTGGGTGAAAGTATATTCTCCAGCATGTGAAAGGCCCACATTAGGTCCTGCTGCTACTTATTGGTCTGGGGAACTAATAGCAGAGGAGTTCAACAGATGAATTTCTTGATGAGCAGTAATATGTTGCTTCAATAAAAAGTTGTATCTAGAAGCAGTACTTCAAAACTTCCCCGGTTCCTGTTATAAGCTTTCAATACTATCAAACCAGGACAAACTATTTAGGTTGTCACATACTTCTAAAACAGACTCTCAGCATTTCTGAAACATACAGCTACTGTTTGTTCCTGTGTTTGGGTTTTGACTTTGTGTCTATGTTTGCTGAACCTCCATTTGTACCCAGGGAAAGTGATATTTATTTGAAAGAAGCTTATTGCTGAAAGTCAAGGTAAACCTGCCAGATGTTGAGACTTCAAGACAGAGAGGAAAAAGGTAGCTATTACTGCCGTGTCCAGCGACACCATGAAATCTTTCTTCTACCGAATTGGTTTACATGGAAAAGATTTATTCAGTTATACGTTAGGAAATTCAAAGTCTGGTCTGTTTTCTATATTTATTCACCAACAGTGGTCCCTGCTACTCTTTTCTATCCAGAAGATGGAACATACCTGTTTCAAAATGCTTATCTTAATTGCATTTGCACAGTAGCAGGATTTTGTGAAAAGTACTAGTCACAAAGAAATACTAAAAAAGACCAGGAAATCCTTAACAACTTTTATCACCAGCAAAAAATGGATCGCATGTAACTTTACCTAATAAATCCGTTTTATTATTCTGAAGACATATCTGTTATAACTGCTATAAATGGAGTGCATTATATTCATCACTCTGCAGGAAGCAATTTGCTCCTCTAATTTTTCAGTGCATCAAATGCCTAACTTTTCAGACTATATTTTTATATTCCTGTGACAAGGTAAAATTTGTACCACTTCAAAAGAACATTTTAAAGAAAAGTTGTTGAACAAAACAGTATCATCCTCTAAAATCCTGCACAAATTTTCCTTCTATATTAAATGGGTAATTAGGGCAAGAAATGGCCATCCTCCTCCAGTACCTACAACACAGTTTGGATGTGTAACTGCAGCTTTCCCTGTCACTGCAGACACAGCGGTGTTCTTGGCAGTCACAGCAGAAGATGGAGTGATTTTCCATTTTTTCCCATCGTTCTCTACTCTAGTTTTATGTCTCCAGTTCCCACTTTGTTGCATGATAATTTCATCCACTCCCCTTTGTATCACTGTAACCGTTCCTTCATTCTCTCTTTCTTTTCCCTTCCTCCTGTTCCTCTTCACCTGAGTGCACCTTCATTCACTCACCTTCTTTTTTTACCATGAACCCGTGGGCCCTGGGGTGTTCAAGCTCCTCTCATGCCCACTGTGGCTTCTCTGGTCTCTTGGCACATGTCCATGCAACACTGAGGGCACAAATGGTCACCACGCATTGAGGGAAGCTGAAGCACATAAGCACAGGAATTAACAACTTCATGACATTGATTTCAGGAGTCAGCTGATAACAACCCCACTTGCCTTCCCCAAATCTCAGACCCAAGTGTCAGCCGTGATAATTCTGGTTTTTGATCAGCTAACTTTGCTGAAAAGGTTAGCTGTGTCCAAGACAGTTGCTCAAGAGGAAAGGATGCCAATGTTACCTACCTTAACGTCTGAGCCGACAAGAAAACACTGGAGTTTCAGGAGATGTCTGGACTATTACAAGTGAAAATAAGCCCCACTCATCACAGCAGTGAAACCCATTAAAGAAAATCTTACGCCATAGCTTTTCACTGTGTTGAAAATCTCTTATAAACATTATGGGGTAGGCTGATGAGCTGTCAAGAAAAGAAAACAGTGTCAAATTCAGATCATGTCTCCAAATTCCTGTCTGACAGCAAGATGATGACAAATGGCCACTCTGCATGGAAAACTATCCTCAGCCAGTACTCAGACCTGGGTTTGGGATGAGGCACAAGAAGATAGAAAAAAGATCACTTCCATAAAGTTCAAGAGCCCTCTTTCACCCACCAAATGCCTGCATTCCTGCTGAAGAGAGTGGGTGCAAAATGGTGCTCGCTGACTTGGGCATCAGCCCTGTGGGTTTTCATCCCCAGTGAGAAGCAATACAATACGGCAGTTCAGAAGACAAGAGCTTTTTACCAAGTCTCTTATGTAGGTACCAGGACATTAATCTCTTGGAGTCTTTCCTTTCAGTAAAGCAACGCCCACTCCCGCTCCCACCTGACAGGACACTGCAGAAGGCCATCTCCTAAAGCCGCAGTTGGGCAGTCATCTGTCATCCAGTCTCACTGGGCTGTGTTTCAATCAATATTATTACCCTTTTCGTGCCAGGAGCTCCCACTGCATCGAGTAGTTTGAATCCCGGGGCCAGCCTCCTCAGTGGCAGGTGTTGTGCTGCCATCCCATGCCCTGCAGTTTAAAAAGAAGGTAAACATCCAGAGTTGAGAAAAAAAATAATTTCTGGAGCATTGTGAGTGGATGTAATACACTGACACCGAGGAACAAAAATCAAGTTACATTGGAGAAAACTTTTCATCATCTGCTGATGCAAAGGAAACATTTTCTGCTCCCTGTCTTTTTTTTTCTTATGCTGAATATACAAGCTCAGTTTTCAATTAAAATGTTTCACTTATTTATTTCTGCTCACTGCTTAGAAATAAAAGCAATGCGTTGTATCGATTTAAAGGGGAAAAAAACCCCAACGCTTGACAAGCAGAAGACTGTCGAAATTAGTTCATTAGGCTCCATTCAAATGATGCTTCTTGCTATGCTAAGCAACCAAAGTGGTTTAAGGCTTTTGAAATAATTGTTTGCTTCCCCCTCCCCCCTTCTGATACATTTTTGCTTTGGTAGTTTGGGAACACGGTGCTAATTGAAAACCTTTCAGAGGAACTCAATCCTACTCTATAGTCTGCGAAGCTGAGACAGACATTTAAACAAAGTGAAATGGAACACATCCAGTTGGGGAGAGGCTGTTATTCATTACAGCAGGGATTTCAAGTACCACATGACCACCCATCTCCAAAATCCTCATTATCTGCCTGAAGTATCTGTCAAAGTATGTTTTCTCTATACAAGTTACTAGGAAAGGAAGTCACAGGAACTAATCACATACTGTTGTTGTTGCAAAATACTTGATGGAAGAGATAGAAAGGAGAAATTATCCAAGAAAGCAGGAAAAAGGAAAAAAAAGGAAAGGAATAAGTAGCTGAAGACTCTTGTTTAGGAGTTATAGAAAAAGGCAGAGCAGAACACCAAAGCTGAAAGGCATAACCAGGATGGCGGTGATGGCAACAAAGCGATGCACACAGAAAGTATAAAGTGTTCAGTGTTTTGTTGGAGGAGCAAAAGAGGAGAGATAATGTTTAGAAGAACATATAAAAGTGTGCTTCATAAAAAGCATCATGGGTTCTTAGAATTAAAGACTATTGACTCTTTCCAGGGGCGAAAAGGCTGAGTTGTTTCTCTGTAGTGTAGGTCCAACAGTTAGGTTTGGGATACATAAGAGATTTTCAAAGGTGAAAATTTGGAGCAGCAATACCAAAAACACAAAAAAACTCTTGATTTTTTAACAACTGTGTACACTCATCATGGCGCTGTGCATCTACCTTGTGTATAAAATAACCCAAGGTGCAAGGGTAGAGCGTGTCTGTGCATAATGAGGGAGCGGGGAGGGCGTGGAGACAGAGTATCCGTGATTCCTTCCCAGCTCTGGAAGCACAAACATATTTGCTCCGTTGCATAGCACCAGAAGCACCAAATCTCACTATTCTGACTCCAAAAGCATCCTGGGATTAAAAAAAGAAAAGGAAGAAAAGAAAAAGAAAAGTAAACTGCGTCTAGAAGGAAATCTTTTTTTAATTGTTTCACTTTTAATTCTTTCCAGTTGCTGTGACTAACCCAAGCAAATGTAATTTAGAAACATTTTCCCCTTTAACAGTGTTTAATGTTAATCTGCTATTCTCGTCACTATATGGTGTTAATGGATACACCATCTAGTGTGTTTTATGGTACATTTAAACCAGACATCTGGAGAAATAGCCATCAGGGTACTTATCTCTAACACCTATTGTAAAAACAGACTTAATAAAATGAGAACAAATAACAGTGCTGGCAATTACCCTTATCATGTGTATTCTGGCAAGAAAGGTCAAAAGGTGCTTGGTCTGTATATATATGAACTGATTTTCTCTAATACAGTTTCTCACCTGTTTTCCCATAGGTTTTTAGAGGCTTTTTGTTTGAGGGGAAAGGGGGAGGGAAAGTTGGGTTAAGCTACAATATGCTAGGCAATAATCATGTAACTAGGATGAGAATCTGGTCTCCCTACCAAGTAGTCATTTATGTTAACAAAGAGAGAGAGAACCTGCCAGAGCCTCAGAAGATAAAAGGTTCAGCAATTTCACAGATTTTACAGGTATGAACAGATGTGGACAGGGAAGTCACAATCTCAGCTGCTAAGCATTACTCTTACACCAAACTTCAGCTATGATTGTAATATTATTTTTTGTTATAGATCTGTTCCAGGGAACATAATTTTATTGTTTTCACTTACTTATTTTTTTTCGGATGGGTTCAGTGCAGACCTTATGTCTGTTGTATGCGGCTCCAAGCATCTTGATGCTCAATAACTCCAGAAGTATAACCAGATAGGAACTGAAGTAGTAAATACTAGGAAACAAGTTTAAATCAGTACACAGGTAATTCTCCTTTTCTCACAGTTCAGACCCAGGTTTAGAGGAACTACTATGAAGTCCTTTCCCTAAAAACAAAAAGAAAGTTTTTTTCTAGGATGTCTGTAGGAAATGAATCTGGATTCAATTCAGGCATGAACAGAATGTGGAACAAGTTTGCAAGACTATTTCCCTTATGTATACACTCTAATTCTGGAATAAGAATGCCCTTTTTCTGTTTGATATTAACCCAGCATCTGTGTGGAGAATTAATCCAGAATAGCTATCGTAGTTAATTTCCCCTGGTAGACATGCCCCAAACAAAAGAAATTATCTTTTCTTATAAATTGCACATAAAGAGATAAAGAACAGGTGCTTTTTCCATATATTCTATCTTAGAAAACTTAAGCCCTCCACCTCATTCAAGTTTATTTCTCTCTAGAACCCATCTAGAATACAAATACTTGCCTGCATTCATGCTTACACTTCCTTACCTTTGTTTTTAAAACGATACTACGAACATCACAGTGCATCCTCATATTGCATGGGCTAAGAAATATCTTACGGCCCCAGGAAAACAGAAACTAGTTCTTAAATAAATATTCCAGCAGACTAGCCTACAGGCACATAAGGTTTAATTGCAAGCTTGATGAATATGTTGGTGAATTAGAAAACAAAAAAAAAAGGGAAAAGTCCTCAGATAAACTTTTTCTAGCATCTACACTACTCTGAACTTAATGCCTAAAATGGTCCGGAATTTCACTAATGGATTTTTGAAAGTTATAATCTATTTTAGTATCTCTTTATACAAACCAAGCAAAACCAGGCTGTTATTACACAGAAGCCATATTCAGATTATGTTTCTTGAAATAATTTTTTTTATTTTCCTTGATTTTACAGAAAAGAGGCAAAAGAACTAGATTAAATTTGGCGAGTATTCTTATTGTTGCGAGGAAACATCCTGGAGGACGAATGAGCTATTGACATTCTCTCCTCAAGCAAGAAGCTGTCCCAGGAGATCCATAAGAAACAAGAAATAACAACAAAGACTGAAAAACAAATTGATGAAACCAGAGATGGCTGCAGATCTGTAAATAGCTTTTCACACTGTCGCAGCTACTGTTTGAATTGAATAGTTTAGATTTGCAAATTGATGGAGAAATCCACTCATTTCTTTAAAAAATCCTTGTGAAGAACAGATTTCACATTAAATCCGATTTTAAAATAAATACCAATGCTTATACTTAGTTTGCAAAATCATACCTAATGTAATATTAAGGAGTGTGGAGGGGACAAACCATGGCAGAATTTGAGACATTGCTTTTAATACTTCAGTGGGATTCATTGTTTCAGTGCTCACAAGTTTGGTTTCCAATGTTTTGTATAGGATTAAACTGTAAATCACTCAAGCATGTTAATTAGCTTCTCCTCTAACCTGCTTTACATCAATTCCATGTATCAATACTCTTTGGCTTGGTTTATTAATCTTGTATCTGTCCTATTTACAACAGTGAAAAGTCTAATTCATTACACAGAGGATCAGCAACGTTAAAGATCATTATACATACAGATGTATTTAAACATATACACCATTACAGCAAATTTGGGAAATCAAAGAGCTTGTAGCTATCGAAGCCTTTAGCAGACATAAAAATGCAAATATTTCATAAAAATTATTTGAAACTGAGCAGCGATTAAACCGTATTGGGATTTGTCCTTGGTGAAACCTGCTGTCGCAAGCACCCCCCTTTAATTCTTTCTTGCTCTCCTCACTGCAGGCTGCTGTCGATGTGCAGGTTCAAGTCATAAGCTTCAGCATCACTATGAATATTTCCCTCCTCACAAAGGACACCCTCACGTAAGAAATCTTCTCAACATCCCAAAATATTACAAAGAAACAATAATTATGGCTAATTACTCACTCCCCGTACACTTATTTGTGGTCTACAATTTGAAAAGAGTGAATAGAAGACAGGTGCATAAAATAGGCTTAATGAGAACACCAGAAAATAGTTGCTTTAGCTGTAAATTACTACTTTTACATGCTGCATTTTATTTTTAAAAGTAAATGTGTTGCTCATAAAAGATATAAAATTAGTAGGGCTAGAAACTGAGTTCTTTTATTTCACCCCGGAAAAGGCATAACATACTGCCAGTGGTACTGAAAGCTTGCTAACGACATAATATTAATATTCACTAATACCTGGTGGGGTAAATTAATATTACTTGGCATTAGCTGTAACAAGCACTGAGTCCCCCTGTCTCTCTTAAAGAGTTTCATTCACCTTCTATATTTAGTGCTTGCTGTTATGGTGCAAACTACATTATTTCTCCCACTATGACTATTTTTCCCTCCTTAACTGAGCAACTCTTACTTGGTCTGTCTTTCCTTTTGGTTCTATTTTCCTAGCAGGGATACCACCCTCTTCTGCTTTTTCCTTCCAAGAAAATCCTTCATTTGAGATTACGTTTCTGCCTTTCTCCTGGCTCAAACAGGGGGTCCCTTCCTTCATGATATATAATTTCCCTTCCTATTCTGTGGCCCCTATAAATATTGGACTTCTTCTCAAGGCTCCCTCCTTCAGGCTCTTCCTCTTTTACCTAGCAAGGGACAAAGCCTTCAGACCGCATGTCCATGCCTTCCTCTCCTCCCTGGCACCGAGCATAAGCCACCGATGTAGAGGGAAGCGATTCGCCTCTGTCTCCTGGCTTTGTTATGCCTCGTTTTGCAGGGTGTCTCCAACTGTCAGCTAGATGTGAGATCAGACAACGTGAGATGAGAGACAGCAGCTGAAAGCAAAAAAGCTTTAACCTGTGTTGGGAGGCTTGCCTTGTAGCTGCAGATAATTCCTCCTTGCTTTCCTTATTCTCCTGTTTGAGCACTTCTGCAGCCTCAGGTCAGACCTGTAGATGCAAAAACCTAACCTTCGTCATCAAGCAAAGGCCTGAGACAAAAGCATTCTCTTGCCTTCTGAGGATAAAAATGTATTTTGATCACTGTTAATCTGAGCCAGACTCAAAAACACTTCCCAAAAGATAGAAGACTCTTCAATTTTATCAACTATACTGAAATTCTCTTAACTTTTTTTTTTTTTGCTTATGTAGTTACTAATAAGATAAATTAACTTTGTCCCCCTTTGGGGGAAGGTGCTGACATCTCCTGAAATCGCCATGAAATCATCGCATAGCTGAGTGCCTACTTAATGAGCTGGAGATCCCAAGGATACCCCCTGCTCCCAGGCAAGGATGAAGGATCCTAAGATGTCGGAAGTACTGCCTCAAATTCCATGCTTATGGTCCTGGTGTTGGCTTGGGTGACCAGAAAAACGCTACACTGGTCCCCAGGTTTATGCAGGTATGCAATAGTCCTCGATTAAAAAGAAGCAATGAATTACCAGGAATATTATGAAGACTGCAGCCTGGTTTAGTACCTCCAGCTGTGTCCCACGCACTCCTGGTTACTTGATGTGGCTGCAAGACTTCCCCATTAATGTTGATGATGGATTATCTTTAAAGCTTCCTGTGTTTTATGTATATATGTATAAGTGTGTGTGTGTTATTTTTTCCCTAAGCTAAATTCTCTCTCAGAACAGTAAGCACTTGATGTTTAGTTTTATTACAACACTGTCTTCTGACTATCTACAATCACATAATACCTCTGAACTTTGTTAGGTAACCAGTTAGATTTAGGATTCACTTTTCTCTGTCTGCCATACGGATCTGGCATTGTTTCTTCAACATTTCCATCCCTTAGCATAAGTAGCAACAAATTATGTCCTCTTAACTACAAGTAACCTTCCTTAAATTTGTATACATAATTAAAAATTCTAGTCTCTTTTAAACTGTAGTCTGTCTGGATATTTAATTGGTCCTAGATTTTAAAGAGTCTATCTTCAATATTGGATATTTGATAGATCCCAAGAGTCTTGTTGCTGGCAGCAAGAACTGTCTCTTTGCCTTGTATATACTCAGGCTTAAATAATATCTTTCTAATTGCTTTTTTCCTTTAACTTAACTTTAATTGAGGAAAAAGTCTGCGGCGTAATTTGGAAAATAATTTCCTATCCTAATTCCTTATGGCCAGCCTCTTGTGGCTTACATATTAGTGGTTGTGGTGGGTTGACCTTGGCTGGATGCCAGGTGCCCACCAAGCCACTCTATCACTCCCCTCCTCAGCAGGACAGGGGCGGGGAGAAAATAAGATGGAAAAAAATCGTGGGTCAAGATAAAGGCAGTTTAATAAAGCAAAAGCAAAGGCTGCACATGGAAGCAAAGGAAAACAAAAGACTTATTCCCTACTTCCCATCAGCAGGCGACGTCCAGCCACTTCCTGGGAAGTAGGGCTTCAATATATGTAGCGGTTGCTCTGGAAGACAAATGTTGTAATAACAAATGCCCCCCCGCCTTCTCCTTTCTCTTTTATTGCTGAGCAGATGTCATATGGTATGGAACACCCCTTTGGTCAGTTTGGGTCAGCTGTCCTGGCTAAGTCCCCTCCCCAGATATTGCTCACCCTCAGCCTACCTGGGTGAGGCGAGGGGAAAGTTGGAGAGACAGCCTGGATGCTGTGCGATATTGTTCAGCGGTAGCCAAAACACTGGTGTGTTATCAACACCTTTCTAGCTACCAATACAAAGCACAGCACTATGAGGGCTGCTACGGGGAAAATTAACTCCATCTCCGCCAGACCCAATACAGCGGTTGACCAATACTTTGAATGTGTTAGAAATTCTCAATGTAATGAATAAAAAAGACAGAAATGAACACTGTGTTCCCAGCTGTTTCCTACAGTAATCTGGAAAAAAGCGTAATGTCAGTATGTTTTACAGTGGTTGTATGAGTCTATCTGAAACAGATCCTAGAGGATGAAAGACATTATGTAGGTGCAAGTACTGATAACATTTCAGCAAAATTTTCTTCTCTCAGGTACTATATAGGTGTTCTAGATCTCTAATACAATCCTTGCCATAATATCTCATTACTAAATACATAATTTCTCTCTGTTTCCCTTGCAAAAGCAAGCCAAATCCAAATTCTTCTGGACTTCATTTCAGGATGCAATTTCCAGATGTCATTGTCACGTGCTCCTAGTTTCTTCTATAAGCTGTCCCAGATAAGGGGGAAGTCTGTCCTGTCCTGAAGGTTTCTGCACACCTGGAAAAGGATATCAGAGGTGCCCAGGCTTATAAAGGTACGTATGACTAGTCTGAACCATGGGGATTGTCCCAGTATGCTCCAGAGGACCAATTAACACAGATGTAAATACTCGGGAAGGTGTATCGGATCTCAGCTCAAGTGGCATCGGGTTTGTGCAGGGCGTCCTCAGCTGCCCTGCAGAAGGGCGAGCCAGATCTTGGCTTCTCTGCAGGCTGCTGAGGTGCAGCCAGTCAGGACCTGATTATCTGGAACATCTTCTTTCGTGGCATTGTGTTTTACCATCTGATTTACTTCACTGTGCTAAAGACGTTCTTATTTTTTTCTATTTTTAGTACCGATGTGACCATCAGGAGGGAGAATTTCCTATAAGGAAGGATAAAGGTTATAGGTACAATAAAAATTAACACTAAATGCTGCACGAGGCTCTCTGATTTGTCCTTCTGTATGTTGTGACCTAATAAATGTCACTCCAGTAGTTTGTAAAAAGCTCGTAGACTCTAGCTTTGCATATCCCACAGAACGCCATGCTGTGGGTCGCAGAGGGAAGCGGCTGAGATATCCCAGCTACCAAGGACTGACAAGAGCAAGGATGGATTCGGAGAAAAGCCCTCATAGCCATGGCTGAGCCAAGTTCCAGGCTGTAAAGGGGGGGTCCCCCAATCATCCAGCCTCCCCAAAATACTCCTTCCCAAGCTTGACCCGGCCATCACAGGCACCCACACGAGCGGGCGGGGGCCCACTGGGAGGCTGTGCGCCCCTGCAAAGCCGCAGCCCCTCCATTCCCCTCCTGCCTCCAGCGCGGCAGGGTGAACAATGAGCCACGCTTCACCACAAAGGCACAGCAGAAACCAAAAAAAAAAAATATTCAAAGAAATCACATGTAGCCCAAGAGGAAAATTTCCTTATTTACCTTGCAGGTGAGCATCTGAACCCAAGCTTTTCAAAATGATTTCTGCCTGCATGTGGAGCTGTAAGCACCGGTGCCCCAGAGGGAGGGGGGAAACCGAGGGTCAGGCATCCACAGGTCCCAAGGCCAGGAATAAATACCCCAGCCCACCTCTGTTCTTTCAGGAAAAATATCAGAGCCAAGCATTTTAAAATTTGGGATTTTAAAATCAGATGATCAATTTTAAACAGCAGTTTGAGCTCAAGGTAGTCATGTACGGGAAAAAAAGGAATTAATTTCTTTCTTTCTTTCTCCTCCATGTGCCACTCAGGAGTTGTTTCAAATAGGATTATTTTGTCATTCAAGTTTCAAGGTTAAGATTTGCTCCTATTTATGACTGCAACTCTAAAATCCTTCAAACCGGTAAACTATCACAGTAATTCCAGAAACAAAGGATGCATAATGAAAAAACTGAACTGAGAATTGAGAATCCTGTGGGCCACGAGGAGTGGAATATATTAACATTCACCTCTAAACGCTTTCCTCAGTTGCTTATATATTAAAAATATAATAATAAAAAAAATTCCTTGAAGCATCTATGAGATTGCGTGTTGGTCTCCTTTTGAGAAACACAAATTACTCTTTATATTTCTTCTCTGTGAGGATTTGCAGCAGAACAAAGGCCCAGTAAACAGTGATGAATGGCTCCTCCTTCTCACTGGGGGAGCAGCTTTGGAGAGCCCACATGCTAATCCTGCCCTTACCTGGCTGAAAGATAAATCACAGGGTGAAATTCTCCGACTTTCAACCCTACCAACCTCCTCTGGCTGAATGAGCCACTTCTGTTCACATGTGAGTTGTTAAAGCATTTTGTTTTTCTCTTTCATATTTTGCCTTTGAAGAGGGAGTAAATTGCAACTACCCATGCCTATTATTAAGACCTGAAGAGAAAATGTTTAAATTAAAGATTGTACAAACATTCAAGCAGCAGTGTAATAAGCTCCATTTGGGAGGCAATGTAGCAAATTCTGTATTTTTTATTTGGTTCATTACTTAAAACTAAATAACAATTGCTAGTTTTATTGCTGCCATTTAACAATGCTGGGATTTTCTCTGTTGGTGTTGAAATGTAGTATGATTTCAAATTTTTTTCTCCTTGACATTTTACTCTACTAGTTTAATATTGATCAGCAGATACATATTGTAATCCCTGCTTTCTGCAAGCTGTAACAAAGCAAGAAAACACAAAAAAATGCCCTCTGGAGAAAGCCTAACCACACTGCTCTTTACTGTAAAATAAGGCTTACATCTGAGGCTACTATATCCCCCCGGCTTTATCTCACTTCTTACCTTGAGTGAATTACTTAATGATGAGAGGCAAACCTTTGCTAAAAGGTAATGTGGTGATTAAATAGTTAGACCGAAATTCTAGCAAACTACACTTATTATTTCTGAAAAGGACTGTACAAGGAAGTGCCATCTTCCAAAGCTGCTATTTTGAAATATGTTAGAAACAGATCAGAGAAAAGACCAACTTTATCCATTCGTCTGTCTATACATTTCTGTCTGTCTGTTTACTTCTCAGAAGCTCATTTCATTCTAGTCCTCAGAAAGAAAATAACATTTTTTCACTTAGAAATGTTTTTTTGCATCAAACACTTGTCATGTTCCCAAACATTTAAACAGAGACATTGGCCGAGATGCAGGATTACCTTGGCTTGGGTTATGAAATGGAGTGCCATGAACCGCTGCCTGGAATAGCCCCTCTTTCATGCAAGATGCTTCAGTTGACCCAAGGACAGTTTGTGCCTGCAATGACTCTCTGAGACCTCCAGAGTCAGCAGCAATTTTCTTACTTTCATGGACGTTGTATAGACAGAAAAGTGAAACTTCAGAACAACCCAGCTAGGGGACTGGGACAGACAAAAATATTTCTGGATCTCTTTATTGCCTCCTTGTTGGCTGAGACCATAGGCAAGACACTAGGTGTGCGCAGCAAAGCTGAGGGATGCTTGGCTGCAGCACCTGGCAGGAGAGCTGGGAGGAGGGATGATGCCAGGAGGTGTGGACTGGGTACCCAGAAGTAGCACCCATTTAACGTAAATTACTTAGCAGCAAGGACATGGCTCTTTTTGTGGTAGTTTGTTCAGAGGTCAGAATTCCTGAAACCTTGCAACTTTGGGCAAATACTCTAGAAGGCTCGTGGAGTCCCTCTTACCATTTTAACCTGCTTGTTGAAATCTCAGTGCTGGTAATACCAGAAATCATCTGAAGGAGACAAAGTCAGTTTGATTTTCCAAAACTTTTATTCAAATATAGCACTACCAAAATTTCTCAGCCCACATTTCCTTCCTGAAGCCTTCAGTGGAAACCACCATAGAAAGTGCTGTTTGATGTGGTACAAGAGACCGTGGGTTGGGATTTAATTTTGGGCAAAGAGGGAATGAATGAACAATGGCTATAACTAAGAACTTGTTGTTCTAGTTAAAAGGCAGGCAGGCCAAGAGACACCTAGTGCTCCTCTGCCCTAGGAACAGCAAAGTCATTCCTCACAGGACTTCTCTGGACTGTAAATCACTTTATAAATGCAAAATGTCTTGGCGCATTCCCAGAGCAGAACAATTCTTGCTGCGAGGAGCTATCAACTTGCTTTGCAAAGAAGAACTTGACATCTGGGATAGTCTATAAACACCAAGAAGAACAAGCTGGGAGTGCAACCAAAAGCACAAACCCATTCTTGCAAAGTACAGATGGGGCCTACAGAAATATCGAACCAGAAGGATTGAATAAGTAAGTTACTCCTCTCTCTCACCCTCTCCCCCTCTATCTGTCTCTGTTTTTAACAATCCTGAGCTTTAGAAATGCCAGCTTTTTTAATCTATAAAACCATCTGTGTAGCTTTTCTCAGTGGTATCCTTTCACTTACGTCCTGTGTCGTTGGTGTGTCTGTCTCTCTTGATGTTGATAATGTTGTTGGCAGCTTTTCTTGAAGTTTCCTACGAGCATACTTTGAATGACAAAGAGGTGGGGGAGGGAAGGACAGGCGATGCAAAGCGAGTACAGAGCTGATTTTTATAGCCTTGTGCATATAGAATAGATTTAGTTCTGCCTTGGTCCATTTTTCTTCAGCAGCAAAATGTTCAAACCACAGAAAATTTTGCAAGAATGGGTGACTTCCCCCCAACCACTTCCCCTCTGCCCTGCAGCAGGCTCCTCGGGGAGGACCTTGAAGCGCTGCAGAAGACTGGCTATTGCAATACCATTGTGGGTTGTACGATTATTTGACAAATAAGTCTCCACGATGCTTTCACAAGCTTCATAAGAAGAGGGCCCTTTGACTAACCACCTGAGGCAGGGGATGCCTTTAAAATCAGGGTGGGTTTTTTAAAACAACAAATTAACTGTTTAGTTGTCATGTAATCCTGACGTTTAAATAATACTTCCTGAGCTGCCCCTCTATGTGTCAAGTCTTTCTTTTTGCACAGACTAAGTGCCCCAAAGCCACTTAACTGTAGCCTGAAGTCTAAGAGGACTAAAATTCCTTTATTTCCCCCACCCTGCCAGGAATCCACACTAGCACTTTTCCTTGAAAATCGCTCATTTTGCTGTTTATGTCTCTCTGGTGCAGAAACTGTGCTGGTTGTATGAGGAGTGGTTAATTCCACAGTTAACCTCTCTTGCTCTTTCTGCCACAGCAGAGGAGTTGGCCTCAAGATCAGGAGGCCAGGGAATAGGATGGTGAAGCAGCTATCAGGTTTAAAAATATATTCTGTTCTGTTCTGTTCAGTTCTGTTCTGTTCTGTTCTCTTCACGCCGTGCCATTTCCATGCCATCCAGTCTGTACCACAGCCCGGTGACTTAACTCTTCCTGATCAATCTCCCTTTAGCCCTTGGCAAAATTAGCAAGTCAGACAACTGCAGTCGGTCCAGCTACTGTCAGGGCTGGGCAGCCCCCTCCACAGAGAGGCAACAAAACGGGAATAGTGAAGCTGTCCAGAAGAATAGCTGTGCATCTTTAGCACCGACAATCCCTGTTTCAAAGGATAATAGAGGACAAGACCCCTTCGCGGTCTCTCGTGCTGGCACTGGGAGGTCTGTGCAGCCCTGGAGCGGGACTGGGCTGCCTGGGGCACCGGCTATGGACAGGCAGCAGACGGCAGGTGTCCTGCCCAGCGCCAAGCCTACAGGCAGCCCCGCCGCTTACCCTCCCGTCCCTGCAGCGCCAGCGGCTAGGACAGATGTTCACTGCTGGACGTGGACGTTGCTCCAAGCCCATCTCCTTGCTGCTCCTGGCATGTGTGGAGTGTGTTTTACTATGTCTCAGCCTGCATTTTCCTGCCAAGAAATAGACACTTCTTTGAGGAAATAATAAACTAGCTGCTTTCTGTGTCTTCAGCTGGCTACACGCAGATGAAAACCTAGACAGACAAGAAAAGATTTGGGCAGTGTTTTCTCTGTCTTGGGTATCTCCCAGTATCCTGTGACGTTCTTGCTGGCTGTAAGGAGTCTGGGGCTGGATGGATAGGCAGAAGGACTCCTCGGTCTCCCTCCATCTCTATGGCTCTCTCCCCATTTTTTCCCCAAGACTTATAATAAACTTAGGAAACTTGTTCTACCTCATTGGCTAGGAAATAAGATCATTCTCATGGGAATGACCTACCACAAGGTCTTCAAGCTCAGCAACCCAGGGAAATCAAGATTGGCTTTCAACAGCAGGCACTCACAAAGCGTTTTCTGAGTCCCATTCTGCAATGACAGAAACTTGGGAAGTGACTCGGGAGGTGACTCAGGGGTCCTCATCTGTCCCCCTGCACAGCTGCTGGTGGCCAAGACCATGAAGGAAAGGAGGATCTCTGTGGGGTGCCTACAATTCACAGAGAAAGATACTTCTCTTGTCCCACATATCCACAAATTCAGGAAGCTCAGGAGCTCTTCTCCAACACACAACAACAACAATAGCACAGCTGAAGGTTATTCAAAGCCGCTGCACTGTCCTGAAGGATACCACAGAGATGGATCTCCTGATGGACAACTGCACATTAGCCTACACCACGCCAGGCAGACTGGTGGGATGTATTGCACACATCTTATTCATGCATTGCCAAATGATCTACAAAAAGAGATTGGCAAAAGAGTTTTGGCAAATGAACAGTTCTACTCCATGTTTTTTATCTCAGAAATTGCCATACAACAGGGCAATTTCAAAGGGTGAGGAGAATCTGCTCTTCTTCCCTGAAAAAATAGGCAAATACTCCTCATCCTTGCATGTCCCAAAGTAAAAAAGAAAAATAAAAAAAAAGAAGGTAATTCAAATAATGCCACAGTGATCCTGAGTTGTTCTCTGAGGCAATGGATGCCACCTTCCTATGACCTAACATTTAGGAACATCTCCTAAAATACAGTGCTCTCTTTGTCCTCAGCTGGAGCAATCCATACACTCAACAACTTGTTTCCTAAGAAATTTTATCCAGACAGGATAGTTTAAAGTTGCAATTATTGCACACAGGGGCTGACGTTCTGTCTCCACAGTTTTCCATAATGGGAACAAACCCTCTTTTTCTAGACCAAGGGACAAAAGCGAAGCCCTGACACCTTGCTGTCCTGGCATATTTAGAGTCCTTGCAACCCTCCACTGTCAGAAGTCCATGGCCTTTTTCCTTGCTTCCCATTCACCCCCACAGTCTAGGTTTTTGCAATGAAAACATCCAGCTCTCCTCACAGACATCACAGAGTGCAGAATTTCAACTCTCAAGTTGCCTTCATGCCGTGTCTTCAAACACCTGTCTGATCTTTCCTGACAATACCGTTGTTACAAGTCTCCAGTTGTGTAGTTATCAGCCACGTATTTAATTGGAACGTGCTGGTTTAAATCCAGCTTCTATCTGCATGCCTGCCATTGTACTTCCACAACTAATTGTGAACACAAATACTGTTGCTCAGCAGTTAGCAAAACTGATTGCACTGGCACAAATTCATTTTAAAATTCATTAAAAATCAGGATCATTAATGTGTTGCATATTTTTCCACAGCCTGGAGACCTTCTGCTGGCAAAATGTTGTACTGGGCAAAACAAACCCCATGCAACAGCTTCTTTGCTGACTGGTCCTTCCCTCCCCCTGCAAAACTGTGCTCCTAGCTCTGATGTGATGTCCCTCAACAAGAAGAGCAGATGAGATATCTCATATTTGTGGGTGCAGAAGGGAGGGAGATGGAGCATTTTCCTGTAAAAGGCAGATATTTGCAGTTGGTTCTTGACAATGATTTCAGCAATATTTTTCTGGCAATAATTTTTCTAGTCAAAAAAAGCTGAAAAATACAAGCGCAGAAGTGCCAAAGTCTCTGGCCTGCCCATCTGTAGATAAGCAGCAAAACTCATCCTGGTTTCAGCGGTGCAAACTCACCCTAATATGACTGATTGTGGGATACAGGCTGTCCTCCACTGACAGAGTCCAAACTCAGAGCGCTTTCTTCCCCAAAATTGTATTTTATCTGCTAAATTGAAATTCCTCCCATTTGAAAGAATTTCTCCAGCTTAATGTGACATCGCGTGTTACTCCCACAATGCTGATAAATCCAGTTAATTCCCTTCTTCTGTGGAGCAGGATGGAGGCAGATGAAGAATGAAATCCAAGGAAGCGGGGTAGGGCTGTGGTTTTCCAAAAACTATGTTGTACCCCTTTGCTTAATGATAATCCGTGTCATAGCAGAGGGTAAATACTTGTTCCTTAGGCAAGTAACCAAACAGAAAAAAAGGGGATGGAGAGATCCCCCCTGGAACACAGTGACGGTAGAGGGATGGCCTCTGAAGCACAGGACAGAGTTAAGCACAGGCCAGAGGCCACAGTTTAAAATAGCTTTGACTCGTCTCATCATCCCCATTTTGAGTTTTCCAGAAGCTGGAGGGACTTGCCCGGGATGCCCTGGTAACACCCCAGCATGATCCCCAGCTCCGGAGCGCTGCAGCCCCACGCCACCGCGTCCAGCCCAGACACTTCACCCCCCAGCAACTTGCGTCCTTCACACTTTGGTCATCTCAGGAGCAACGCCAGCCGCTTCGCTGAACAAAACCCGGCTCCTCGAGCCCAGCTGGGTTCACGCAGGGAAGGCGGTGGCAGGCACCACGCAAACTCACTGGTGGCCATAAAGGAGCTGTTGGCACCTCAGTGCACTCTAAGTCCAAAGAGGCTTTTGAGGTCAGTGCCTGTGACTGGAGTGACGCTGACAGGCTTATCAGTCAATAAACGGCATGAGGGGCAAAAACTCTTATCATTCTGCAAAACTAAGGCTCCTAAAAAGCAATGATCACACTAGGAAGATAAGGGGAGGTGTTGTGTCAGGATCTGATCTTTCTACCTTGCATTTGCAGCTTGTATTGCTCACCGTCTTCAGACCCAAGGGTCTAGTCTGCCTTTTTAACTTGTAATTCCCTAATATACATACAGCTCATTGAATATTTGAAGACCCCTATCAGAATTTAGTGATGTTATCCTACTGATGTCTAAACGTTGCTATAACTTGTGTACGTTCATCTGCAGGAGATAAAAGCATGCAGGCACTTAGCAGTGAGAGACACTTGGATTTGAGAGCATCTCAACAGTTCTCTGCACTGAAATCTCAGAGCTGCAATCCAAACTAAGGTTTTAAAATACTGAACAACTTTATTATTCTTCGGTTTGTTTCATTAGCAGGAAAATGCAAGTTCTTTCATGTAGAGTTACTGATAACAAAAGCTGGCTAGTGCCGAATGCCCCGCTGAATTCACAGTGGGGCTTGTGGAAGGGGATTGTATAGCAACAAATGCCAACCGCTTAATGTCTCACTGAATTATAGATTTTGGAAGACTGTTTAATAAGAAGGAAAACAGTTAAGATAGTTTCCACTGAATTTTACATGTGTATAAAAAGCATGGGACTGGCATTGACAATATATCTCAGGAGGATTAAATTATTGTTTCACGCTCCTTGTAAATTTGAGCCCTTACTGATACGTGCATTACCCCCACTTAGATTATGCATAAAGATATAATTAATATACAAAACATCTGGCAGGTCACTTTTTTAAAAGGCCTAACACCTTTTTTTTTTCCATAGGCAAGTGATTTTTTTTTCCTCCATGTCTCATGATTTTTCCTCCGAAGGTGTTACCACGTTTCCAAAAGAGGAATGACTGCAGTGAGTTCCTTCGCTTTGTACTTCAGTTGTTTGTATGATTCTGTGTTTACCATTTAAATTCAATTAATTTGAATTAGGCCACGACATGAAGCTTTAAGCAATTCTGCATTGGAGAAACATGAGGAGGTCCTAGCTTGTTCAGGATCCCATCCATCACTGGGGTGGGAGTCACCTTCTGCCACAGTAGGTATGCTCAGCACGGTGCACAATTAATGCCATGGTATTCCTCTGGATTTATTCAGCATTGCCTTCTGATGGGTTCTGCTCTCAGTGGCTGAAAACTTACACCAATTTTATACAAACTCCTGCCGTTTCCATCCGCTAAGGATTAAAGCGAACTGTCTGCAAGATTAAGCTCTACAGAAAAGAACAAGTAAAATAAATGAGAGGGCATCCAGCGTCCTGCTAATTATTGTGCTTGTGTATGCTCACGTAGTCTGTGTGTGGGTGCATACGTGCATGTATATGCCTTCTTATTAGCAGCAAGGCCACTACAAGAACTACTCAATAGTAAAGTCATCCAGGATTTCCCTGCTTCATCTGCTAACAATTTTGCTAGACTTTAACCTGTCTGAAGTCTTCCAGGCAGATTTCCCTGCAGGCTATATGCTTAGGGAAATATCCAACTCCAGACTGTGCATTTTTTTTCTAAAAAGAAGTTTAAGGAAAATATATACCCTGGCCTCGTCTTCCTGAAAGTTTAACAGGTCATTTGCTACTCCTGTGCAAATCAACCCAAATTTGCCCATGTTACACGCCGTCCTAAGATCACAGTCTGAGCACACTTAGCACAGGAAAGCAGTTAAATTCCTCAAATAGTCTGTGCTTTCTGGGCATGGTCCCTGCTGGGGGGCCTCGGCATCGCCCAGCAGCTGCTGCCCAAGGCTGCTGCCGCCTGGCTGGGGACGGTCACCAGGGCTGGCAGCAGAGCCCCCACCGGGCTCGCCTTCGGTGGCACGGGGACGAAACTGCCCTCTTCTGCTGGAGCCAAGGATGGGGAGAGGAGGAGCCGGCTGCCCACGGATCATGTGCTATGGAGGGGACGAGCAGATGAGTCTGTGTCTGTCTACAGCACGTTTTCCTCAAAGAGTTTGGGAGGTGCTCGGGGCTCCACCGCCTCCCCCGTCAGCAAACAGCTGTGATGGCTGCTGGTGAGGCTTTGTTAGCACTGGACCACATAAAGGCTATTGCTAACCTATCAGCTTTCCACAAGGGTAATTAGCAGAGATCTTTGGTGGCTGAAATTAGTGGAACCTCTGGACTTTAATCTTCCTGCGTCTTTTCGTTCCACCTGAAAAATGAAGATAACAATGTCCCCTCATCTCAGAGAGAGAAAACAGAATTCACCGCTATTCGCGAGCCACTTGAAAACAATAGCAGTGACTGCCACCAAAAAGCTGCTGATGAAATTAATAAGTATGTATCCAGAGTACAGCTTGAATAGAGTGCAATACCCGAGACAGGGCGCCACGTGCTGAACTACGAAGATAAAACAGAATATTGAAAAGCTGCCCAGCAAGTGATCCTAATCCACCCCAGGCACCTGTGGGTAAAAAACAGGTAGCTGTACGATGAAGCACTCATTGTAATGAAAAACCAGAACAGAACTCAATTAAACATGCACAGGCAAACTTGATTCTGGCATTTCCTAAGTTTTAAGAGCTTGATTTTGTAAACAATCATAACCTTGCAACATGTATTTTTGAACATGATATATGTATAGGTTTTGTGGTACGTACAAGTACTGCTATGTATGCACACTTACTTCTCTGATTTGGCTTCCACCTCATTCTGGAAAAAAAATATTGCTTACAAGTTATTCCTATAAGAGAGAAAGAGAGAGAGAGAGAAAGAAAGAAGGAAGGAGGGAAGGAGGGAAGGAGGGAAGGAGGGAAGGAGTAGAGGGTACTACTCGACCTATTAAAGTGAACAGTACAGCTAGTGATCTCCAGTGCTTTAAACAAAGTAAGGGATTAAAAAGAATGCTTATTTGCACGTTCAGCCTACTTCCAAAGCCAGGCATATTACGTGCCTGGGCATATACTTACCAACCTGATTATCATAGCAATCTCAAAATCTTGATCACACACTAAATTGGTGCAACTGTCATGAATATCCTTGGGTGCACAGTTGCTTATGCCAGTAATTTCAAAGTTCAGCACATCTTTAATTTCAGTTCACTGAAGACTACCAGGACAATCACTTTCAGCTGTACAGACAGTTCATCCTGTGCAATCGAAACCATCTCAGTAGATTGTGTTTGCAACCCCCCTAAAAATTCACCAAACTGGGGTGCTTGTTTTAGCTACTTGGAAAATCAGTCTTGGGAGAAATTCAACTTTTCTCTGGGTTTTGCTGCAGGGCAGCAGTGGCAGATTAGCCATCTGCAGCAGAAAATTGCCAGCTATTGTAGCTAAGGCAGCAGTAAGACGAAGGGGAACAGTTTGAAGGAATAGTCCAACTGTGCCTGCAGGGGTCCTGAAATACGTAGATCCACTGACTAAAAATCAGTAAAGCATTCGCTATTCAGAGTCACTGCCACAGTGGCTTTGCTGGGTTTCACAAGTTGCGGAGGAGGGATTTATTCTTGGCTTGACCTCACTTCTGTCAACTCTGCAGAATCCTGGTTAACATGCTGCTAAGTATTTCACTAGTGACCACCCAAACACTATGGGGACATCCTCAGTCTGCTACTCACAGTGTACTTGTGGAAGAGGACACCTACAGACATAGCCAACCTAAAGGACCACACCTGTGAGAACTGAGAAAATACCATCCCAACACTATCTTTTCCTTGCCAGAATTCTCTCACTGGCCATAAATGAAATGGTATTAATGAAAATGGACCAAAATAAAAATTCAAAGGAATTGTTTTGAACATTTTAATGATTTAGGATTACTAAGTAATTTGGACAAGATGAGTTCATTGGAGGCAGTAGGTTAAACGCTACTACTGAATCAAGCCAAACCTTTTGGTCAGGAAGAATTCACAAATACCCATAGCAAGTACATACCTGCCTTGCAATCCTGATGTTCTCCACAGTACTGAAATATCTAGCACTTGAAGCAGAAGTGACATGGCAGTGCTGTACTTGCTGAAAATTACTGCCTGGGTAGGTTTGTCCAAAGTTTCCCAGTGAAACTGCTGACTATCCTATAATCCAAATATGTTAGCATTAAATCCTAAAGCCTCCTGCATTACTGGAAAAAGAAGAAATCCTTCCTTTTTCTTTTAGGCAGGAATTAAAGCTTACCTTGTAAACACCAGTGAGGATTTATTATCTAAATGAGTTCCTCCTGTGGTGAACTTCTCAATGACCTGCCTGTCAATACTAATGAAATCAACCCATCTTTCTAGTTTTGAGCAGTGGCTTTAAATTCCTAATTGAGTCCTTACAGCCATGTACCATGCCTGACCAGTCAAAGCTCCTATCTCTAATGAGTTTAGACCATCTCAGGCTTTGAAAAAGGGTACAGCAGCTACCTCTGAACTTGGTGAAGGTAATAAAGTTGAAAAAAAAGTCTAAAACAAATCTGTTTTTACTTTATCTGCCTGAAAAAATTCTTGATATTCCTAACATGAATGTCACAGATATTTCAAAGGTAAAATATAGACAACTCGTTGCAAGATTCCTTATCAGAAAGCTAATACTCCATGCTAAAGCAATGCAGCAATTTTTACACCTGAGTAATAAAAGTGGGCAGTGAGAACACCTACAAATCAAGAATATTTTCTTAAGCAGACGTCTTCTGATTAAGGCAGAGATTACACTAGTTTCTGGCTTCAGTCACTATACCTAAGTATAAATGCTATGTGAGGGTATCTGATTTACAGTTATTTGGGTCTATAATTGATACCCCCTCCAGTGAAGAACTAATATATCAGAAGAAAATTAAAAGACTCTATTGGTGATGTAGGTCGTTTTGAAATATAATGATTTTTCCGAGTTGCCAAACTCCTTATTGCATATGTTGCTGTTACAAAAGCATGTATAATGTGAATTAGAGAAAGAAAGGGGGGGTTGTATTCACATCCAGACTTCTAACTGTTATCATTTTAAAAGGGCCATGAGGTACCTGTAGGTACAACTCATTCTTTTTCTACTAGTGCATTTAGCGGTTTTTTCATCTTGGGGAGAGTTTATTTGTTATTTTGCAGGCTGGACTGTGCTGGAACTTTGTGGGTTGCTATTCTGAGTGGAGTTTGATTTCCTGCTGTCTCTCTTCATCACCTCTCTCCTTTTGTATATTCCCCTGCCATTCTCCCGCTTGTATCTCTGAACAGTGGGCATGCTTTTCATTTTAAAAATTACTCCTACTGTGAGCTCACTTAACAGGATTGAACATTCATGATTTTGCTCTTCAGAGGGTCTTTCCGCTTTTGAAGAAAGAGTTCAGGGCTAGCCACTGTGTTCTGGCAATTGCTGCTTCCCTCCAAAATGAACTTCATTTACACTTTTTTTCCCTGCTGCCTCCTTGTCTCATCGGTTTTGAGAAGTGCCAATGTATCTGGTAGGCTGTACACTCAGATATTTGTTTTGCCTTTTAATTCTGACTCTCCACCCAAAAGACCCCCCTGTTCATTGCAGACACCTGCTGGGCCTGGTAGCCAGCAGCACTGGGATGTCACATCGGAGGTCCTGTGCAGTGGAGTCCTTCCAGGCTTAGGACTCCCATGGAGACAATGATGTAACTAGGTTTTGGGTTTTCTCACCACAGCACCTGGGTGCTCCCTCTGCGAGGGAGCCTGCTTCTGACAACCCCTGTGGTGGCACTTCTTGCCAGATATTGTAGCAAGCAATTACAGCATTGTAGACCTGCTGTAAAAATGTATTTTGATGCCCTAAAAAACCATGCACTGCTGGTCTTAAGAAGCAGTATCACTTCTCAAATGACAGTTTGTGGTCATTCGGCATTGCTTTATATCAGGCAATGATAGCTGGCAAAATTGCTATTGTTTGCTCTACCTACTGGACTATCACTCAGTGCCATACTGGTGGTAACTACAGCCTGGTAAAGCACCTTAGTCCTCTGTGACTAACTTTTATTCTGCTCTTTTGGTCCTTCCTTCATTCACTGTAAAGTCCAGCACGTTCCTTAGGCAATGCTCAGTTGTCCTCCTCAGCCTAACATGCCTACGTAGGATGAAGTGTTTGATGTACCACATCTCTTGAAAGAAATATCGGAGCCTTGGAGCAGAGATATTATCCTTTCACCCCACCTTTTACTTATTACATGGCAACGCTAGTTCCATGGGGATATTGCAATGTTCTTTAAAAAGCAGAAATGTGGTTTCCTTTCGGACCCTTCAGAGTCAGGCACATGCTCCTGGGAAAGCAGAGGTCTCACAGGGAGTGCAATGCACAGGGAGCACTGTGATTAGGCAGGTTTCAATCCTGGGTATCGAGAGCTCTGAACTGTTGTGCACTATGCCAGGTGGAACACTTTAATTCTCTTAAATATCCTCCTACTGTACCTGTGCATTTCCCTCTTTTACGAAACAGAAAGCTTTTCTAACAATCAGGAAGGTAAAGAAAAATTAGACTGTGGAAGATGAAGGATAACAGAAGAAATCTCAAATAATAGTTTATTCCTTTTCATCCTCATGGAGTGATGTGATCCCTCGTGATGAAGGTGTGGGATTGTTATTGCCCTCATTTGCACGAATGTAGGTGGAACAGTGTGGGTGAAGCCCTCTTCCACAGCTGTAGAGAGGCATGAGTTCAGGGTTTTCTGAACCATGCTTAGACAGCACCTCTCCTAAATAATGTTCTTTATGGGAAGAGGGTTGTCAGCTACATTATCAAGTACCACACAGTACAGTGGAAAGAAATAAACTGGGAACTGTGAATTACATGTTACTTGTCACCTCCAGGCCATATATTCAGGCAGTTCTTTAGCTTATCCATTGGTTTCTGAAAGGTCAAATTTAAGCTGCATATTTCCACCCCCTTTACAGTAATATTACAAATTTCGGTGTGATTTAAGGGGATCTAGCCCTGCTCTCTGGAGGCTTAGGATGGAAAATTACAATATTTTGTCTTTTATATGCCAATTACATTAAAAGTAACATTGGCGTAGCAGCACTATTTTTGAAACCTTCTACTAGAAGGTCTCAGGACTACAGACTCAGTTATCAGGCTTTTACATTACCCAGGAGAAAGTAACTACAAATACAGAGGTATGAGTTGATTTAGGGACCAGATGAGAAGAAGACTCTTCTTCATTGCATTCTCAGCTGCTGACTTTAAGCAGCACCCACGCTAAAAGATCACTCCCTGGGGCTCCATGGCGTGTGGGAGCAAGACAGATGTCTGAAGATACACACTTCAGAGAAATAGCAAGGAGGGGTTTGGGACTGCAAATATAATGAGCTGAACTCGCCTTCGTTACACCAGTACAACTTCCTCGGATCTCAACAGGTTGCACAAGTGTAACAGGAAGCTGAGCATTGCATTTTGCATGTTAGCACTGAAATGTGTTGCTCCAAAAGGAACCTGTGGGAAGTCATGATTAGACAAGGTGTAAAGCTTATTTTGAAAAGAGAGGGATTTTTGAAAGCTAGGCTAGAGGTTACAACAAATGAGAGGGGTAATGAGATGCAATAGTTATAGAAAGATAAAGAAAAGCTGAAGATGTGATAAAAGAAGAGAGATGTGCAGTAGAAAGCTGACTCCTAGCATAGTGCCACATAAGGAGGCTAAGAATACTTTACTGCACAATTAGAGTTACAAAGGATAAAGCAAAAGCAGCTTCGTGTGCTTCAAGTCAAAGCTAAAGATGGTGTCCATGATCACAAATTATATCACTCCTCCACGGAAATAAGATTTAGTGGAGATTTTTAATAGGTCTGCTCTGGAGCATTCTGCTAAAAGAAGCACAGAAAAATCAGGTTGTCCTGTTTTTTTCAGAGGTGCTCTTGTCTTTTTACACAAAAGCACTCCTTGTCCTTCCTCAAATTGTTATTTTCTGTCATTGGCCATTGCCATTTAAAAAGCAGCGTATTTCTCTTAAGTGCTTTTTGTCCCCAGAGCACCTTGAACCTAAGAGAAATAGAGGCCTTCAGAAAGCTAATGGAAGTTTCAGGTGCTCAACACCCATGAAGAGAAGGCTTTGGTTTTCTAGTTTCTTTCCACTCCCTTTTAAGCTGTCTTTAATAAAAACATAATGTTGAATTGTTCACGCTAATGTACACATACAGCACCCTGGTTCAGCCATGGCTCTCGTCTTTCGTTTCTGATGTTTGTGATAAAGCCCTTTATTTCTGTTTCAGAAAGCTGAGAAGCAAGAGCAAGACTTTCTGTAACAACACAGAAAAGAAACGAATGTTAAAAGCTGTACAACAGATTCAAAATAGAGAGTCACCTGATGCCTCTTCCATTCCTGGATTTATGCTGAAATATGGGGGAGAGTGCAAATGCATTCATTGAATGCATAAAATCTGTGAGGCTGTCTGTCAGGTGGGAATCAGTCAGGAAGCCTGGAGCAAGGATACCCATAATTATGCCGTCAAAAGCCTTGCAATAAGCGGCAGAATATTTTATTTGCCGTCAATCCTACAAAAAGTCTTTTATAACATCTGTGTCAGCAGATTCCAGGTCCCAAGAGATGCCACTTTTTGAAAGCGGCAGAGAACTCAGTAAGGGTTTGTGGTGAGCTTGCTGAGTACATTCAGTGGAAAACCTCACTGGTTTAATGAAGCTATAGGTGGCAGAGGACATCTCAGTTTTGCCTGTGTTTGAGGCACTGTTTCTCAAGGTGAGTTGGGCTTTCACGTTGATTGAGGCTCAGTTAATTTTCATTGTTAGTGACTCCTGTTATCTATTACTTGTGCTTCAATAGCAGCTCAACCCTTTGGTCAGCGCCCTCTCACCCCAGTGCTCTTCAGTGTGCAAACACCTAAGAAAAGTCACCTCCCAGCTGACACAGAAAGCCTGGGAAAGGACATACTGCTGGGGCACTGCACCACATGGTCATTTCTCCCAGCTAGCAGAGACCTCAGCCAAAACCTCCACAGAGGGACACTGTCAGTATTTACCAGCTAAGGTTGTTCCCGTGAGCTGCAGTACCATGGCGTACCTACATCACCTCTGGGTGCAAGCTGGCTCGCATCTGACGAGCGTGCATCCCTCTGTACGTCGCATCCTTCTGCACATCCGGTTCAGGAACTAGCCCAAAGGAAGCCAGTTTTTCCAAATTAGCCATGCCTGCTGAGATGCTTTACCAGAGTGGAGCGTTCTAACATAGCCACCATGAAATAGCCAGAAAGTCCAGTTACTGACACTATTTACTGAAACGTTGTTTTTGGCGCAGAAGACAGTTTGTTGCCCCTTCTCTGTCTGATATTGCCAGGCGCATCCATATTAGTAAATAGGGATCGTTCTCTGGCCCTGAGGTCCACTGGCACAGCACCGCTCTCAACCGTATGGCTAAACTCCTTTTCAAAAGAGGGGGCCGCCTCTGGCCTGCAGTCGGGCAGGTCCTCAGCCTGTGCTAACCCTCGGGCTGTGTCGGAAACCTGGGAGGGATGCTAACCGGCACAGGCCAAAACCATGTCAGGGACCTTGCTATGCAACTCCAGTATGGATGATCCCAGACCAACACGGAGACATGCCCTGGCCTGGTCCACTGGCATAGACAAAGCCATGTAATGTCACTTTGTGAACCTTCTGGCTCTGCTGTGCTCATACATGACAGTAGCTTGAAAGTCTGAACTTTTCATTTTGGTGACTGTAAACCAAAGCATCCCACCTGATCTTGAAGAAGTTGAAAAGGAGTTGGAAAACACAGCTTACAGTTTATATTCAGAGTACTCGTAGCTCTTTTAATTTATTTCTCCTGCCTTGATAAACCACTCTGAGGTCAATAGTATCTAATTCAGCTAAATTGTGTCATAAAACATATCTTATGACAATTTGTAGTTACAATGCAATTATCTTAATTTTGTCTCTGATGAGTCTCTTTCATCCATCGATCAAGGTTTTGATCGACTGTATCTGTGCCTAAAAAGAAAAAAAAATGCGGCCATGTCTTACTGAAGGTTTTTTTACTGGCTGTTTCATATGGTGCCTGCTCACTGGAGCTCTGTAAGTGATATGTGAAGCAAAAGATTCTGCTTGTCAGCCTGCTTCACAGATCCACTGGAAATAAACACATCAGACACTGAGATGAGCTAATAGTACACTTGCTTCTGGTTGCTCATTTTTGTTTCGGGTTAATGTCATGCCCCTTCATGTACCATCTGGAGAAGGGAAAGAAAGATTTAATCAAAAATAAAAATAGCTGGTTTAGGTTTAAGTTTTTCTTTTGTACTATGAAGTGCAGGAAGGGAAAATGAAAGGGTGTCATTTGCTGTGACCATTGAATAGAATAAGATCTGTGAATGCCAGCAGGTCTACCTCTCACCCATGAATCCAGCACTTCATTTGTTCGGGGAAAAAAGCTCCGCACACCTTTCCACTGAACCTCAGCAGTGCTTCTCGGTATAAACAATAGCTTATATTGTTGAGGAGGCTTATCAAGAAAGTTATGTCAGTAATGATGCGGATTTTCAGCTGGCGTTCCCCAGGATTTGTGAAGCATTTGCTGCCCGTAAGTGTGCTGATAAGCTGCTTGCTGATTAGAATATTCTATCTGCAGTGCAATGGGGCTCTCGTTTCTCTGACATGTCTCCTCTGTGTCTTAAAAATACCACTAGCACATCAACAGCTTATCACAAGAAGCTATATGAATTCAGAACATGATTCCTTCGCAAGATCGTTCAGGTTAGGTGTCAGCATAGACTGAAAAAAAAAGGCACCAGCAAGAGGTGAACATAACAAGCATATCTCATAATCTTTCAGTGTTCTAGCCCTCATTCTCTCATTCCTGGGCTTTTTGAGTATTTGTAGCCTTCACTATCCTGGTGTCTGCTTTTGACTGTGGGCTCCTCAGGGCAAGTGTGTCTTTGTGTCAGTAACACACTCTACCCACTAATGGCACTGCATGAGCAGTAATGAGTGAGCCCACTACAAGCAGCTGCAAATACAAATAACAGCAATAGTCCGGATGCTCTGCTCAGTATCTAGATGCTTAAAACAGGAAATGAATCACCTGATTGCTCATCTGAATAATCATACCGGGGACCTGTATGTTTAACAAGTCTAACGCAAATCCACCGGCAGTCGTTCAGGAGACTCTCCCATCCTGATGATGGTGTTTAATGACAGAAGAGCTGTGAATGACTGCAGAGATGACTCCCGCGCGGAAAGCTGCCGTGCCTAAAATAATCTGCACTGTCTGGGTTCACTCAGACATTGTGGTGGACACTGCCGGGCTCCTGAAAACTTCACTGCTCCTTCTCTCAGTTGATGTGAAGAAGGCCAGGGAGAAGAGGATGTGCACACCAACACACCCTTGGCACTTGTCGATGTCGTTTTCAGTTGCAAAGATAAAACGTCGCCAGTGTTGAAGCCCTCGTCTTAGGAGCTAATAGCTGCTGGCTGTTAGGGCTTTCATTCCTTTTTTAAAAGCTGTTTTAAAATTGGTAGAATTTTGCCTCAGAACTGAAACTGTCATAATATCTTCGTCAAGCGAGGGGCAGTGTCTAGCAACGGAGCTTTCCTGTGTTGTCTTAACAGCAAATGTCTTCTTGTACAAATCTAGTTAAAATACATTGAAAAAACTCATTTTAACCACATGTATGTTTAAAAACTCTGCATTTGCCATGTGTGTGTACAGAAAAACAGATTGGCCCAGCCAGATACCTATGGTTCCATTTTATCTGCTGTATTTATATTTTATATAATTCATGCAATTTTGGATATATCCAAATTCTCTGGAGCCTGTAGGGTGAGGTAAATCCTCACCTCTGAGGGCACTGAAGTCCTAACTCAGATATGTGGAATAGCCATGGGGTCATGTTGTAACTTGGATAACCTCAGTTCAGTTCCCTTTTGTCTTTTTCTTCAAGCAGAGAGACCTTAGGCCAGCCCTGGAAGCAGTGAAGAGGATTTCCCGTGCCAGACCAGCAGGGATAGCCGCCACACAGCAGCAATACGGAGGGAATTCCCTTCTCTTCCCGGCCCCTGTGCAGAGCCCTGATGAGCGAGCTGCCCTGCCTCCCTCCTCCAGCCAGTGATATGAGGGACCCACAGAGGAAGAGATACCCTGATATGAGAGGCCCATACAACAGGGGAAGAGATACCCTATTTCTTTCTCAGTATAAGCTAAAATTTCTTCAGTATTTTTTTTTTCTCAGACTGCTCAGGCCACAATTTCCATGAATTGCAATATTAATTTTTATTGTATAAAATATTAAGGGCCTGTCCCATCACTATTTGCATGCCCATTAAAGCACTTGTGCAGGAAAAACATTTAACATGGTATCTCAAAACCACTTCTAAATTATCGGTTGTGGTTTTGAAACACTTTTAAATAGGTTCTGTTTTAGCATCATGAAGACAAAAACCTTTGAAGAAGTTTTTTTTCTGTGAAAAGTTTGTTTCATTTAGCTAAGGAAACCTTAGAGCTTCATGTATTTATTAGTGTATTTATTAATGGCAAGCACCCGTACCTGCAGCAGAGCTATCATGAACAACAGCATCGATATACCCTAAAGAAATTTAGTTCAGCCTACGTGGGGTGGTGACTGATATGTAGACTTCTTTTGTGGGAATAAAACTAGGACGCCTTGACTGCAGAAGGAACTTAATGTACTCAGACTGGCTCCCTCTGTTAAACCTTTTCACCTACTCAGTGGCCGTAAGAAGAATTTAAGCTGTTCTCTATGTAGTTTTCTCACCTTGCCTGAGGTCTGGGAACTTCTGTCTGGAGTGGGAGTGGCCCAGGTATAAATGAGACTCCTAACCATCAAACCCTTTCTTCTTCCCTTTGTTTTTAGTTGTAAGATCAAGGTAATCTTTCCATTAATAAGTTACCCCTGCATTCAAAAAAATCATTTTATTTTCCAGAAAGCAGAGGGCTAGATCCACACAAGCACTGAAATGCTGCTTCCAAAACTCAGGTCTTTGTAAGCTGCATTCCCTTTACTCCAGAAACACCTGAAGGCTGTAGCTTCTATAGTTTGAACATCGTCTTTTTCTAGTCCAGTATCTGACTCTGCCTCTTTCCCAGAGAAGCCTGTCTCCCAACCCTGGTGAGCAGCTCAGCTCCATCTCAGGCAGGGGTGCAGCTGGGACCCCCGAACTAGGGGCTGCGCTTTTCTGCAGAGCTTGCCGCTGTGGAGGTTCCCGAGGGTGCTGGTAACATCAGTGCCCGGTTTCAGGGATTCAGCTGGGATGTTGCTCTCACTCACCTATATCAGAAGGGATTAACCCATTGCACTGCCCGACAGCCTCGAGGCTACCATAACCACGGACAGTTTGGACTGTCTCCCAGGCTGGGTTTGGACTAACTGCTCCTGGCAAGTTTTGTTCTCTACAGAATAATCAAATACTTGTTGGAAATGGGAGAGGGAAAGGCAGCACTTGATGCTCTCTTTGTGTGCTTCAGCTCTCCCTTGAAAGCAGAAAAGATGTGATCTCAGGTCCCAGTTAGTCATGAAGTATTCAATAGTCAGTATCCAAGAAAGAGCTTGGGAGCAAGCTACCCAAAGTATCCCGCTATTCAGAAGCTTGAATGTGGCTTTCACGACAAGGGAAACTCAACAGCCTATCTCCAGAAAGGAAGAGCCTTCCTGAATGCTCAAGTCCAAGGGAGGAACAGGATTTAGACATGTGCACTATCTTTATCTTCTCACAGCAGAGCAGCTCCTTGGACCTCCATCTCGAGGCAAGCACTTCTATGCATGTGCTGTATAGGGAGTCTAACACAGATGTTGAGGATGCTACAAGGTGACTAGGAACAAGGCTGTGATCCCCAAGCATGCTTTTTGGCACCAGAAGTACTTCTTATAGCATTTTGAAAGCTTGTCAATGTTATGTCCATTTTCATGGTTTTCCCAACTTCAGTAAATGCTGGATCAATGCTGCTGCATTTTTATAGTTCATTTTTCCTGTCTATACGAGAAGGTGATAATTTCTAGACCCACATGATCAGTCAAATTAATATTCATGCAATATGCATTCAACAAAGCAGTTATCTGAGTTCTGAAACATTACCATGCACACAGCAATAATTTTTAAAAGAATAGAGGGCTTTTAGCTTGAATCTCATTGAATCAAAATTATTTATCTACAAAAATGGATACTATGTTTCAGAAAATGTAATTGCAATTGCAAAACTATTTACAAAAAATTAGAACTGGGTTCATTTTTCACAATGATTACATGACTTTAGCTCTTGTTTTGTGAATTGTTGGCAAACAATATGGAAGTTTTTCACCTCAATGCAATTCACTGCTAGAATTTATTTGTCATATAATTTAAGCATATATTCTTGATTTATAGTTTGTTCAAGAGAAATTTACAGCAGCATTCAACATTCTTTGTTGAGCTGTGTTGGTTAATATTGATTGATAGTTCATATCAGATGATAGTTTTCTGTTCCCTGATTAGACGACATTCTTACAGTAAGAGTTCTCCAATGCCAACTCTAATGCTTTTTAATTCCAAAATTACTTTCTATGAGAATTCTCTTGTAATCATTCAAAATGTCACTTGTTTCACCTATCACTCTTGCTAGCTAATATATATCATAGAGTATTCAAACAAGGAAAATAAAAAGGGAGCAAGCACACCTTGAAAGAAATGCATGCTAATGGAATTTGCTGAATTTTTCACCTCTTCTGAAAAATCCTCCACTTATTCACATCAGTGTACACATTCATAAGGTTTCAGAATTCTGGATTTAATGTTCCCCCAAGAAATCTCTATGTGGAGAAGAACAATTTTGCCTTCAACTCCTTAAGAAAGAGTATTTATAAGGGGAATTATTCCTGAGTATAAAGAAGTTCATATAAAACAGACGTAGTAGTTTTCACCCAAGAGGGCAGAGAGTCAGGTGTGAAGAGCCCCTGTACCTTAAATGCCTGATCAAACCCTAAACTAGGAGGGAGAGAGAATTCTGGCTCTGGTCTGCACATAGCCGAAATCCCAGTGAACGAGCATGTTTGTGAAGTTTTAGTCCAACTTGGCAGTAATCGCATGAGACAAACTGATGCAGGTGCAAGCTGATGCAAAAAAAACCAGTACTGTAAAACCACCGATCCCTAAATCCCACGCAGATCACACCTGAGCCTCTTTCCTGTATGTCTCCCTAACTTCGGAGGGAGAAAACCATGGACGCGCTAGGTTCCCGGTTGAGGATGAGGAAGGGAGCTGGGTTTCATGGGGACGAGGGCTGTCGCATTACATTAGCCGGATGTTTCAGTTATGTGGGGGTTTTGCTTCATCTTTTTTTTTTTCGTCCTTCCCAAGGTATCACAAAGGCGCTGCTCAGCCCGGCTCCGGAGGGCCCGGGGGCTGCGCGGGGCCCGGGAGCGGCGGAGCGCCCGCGGGCTGCGGCCGGGCGGGCAGCGCCCCCCAGTGCCCGAGCGGTCCCCGCCGCGCCCGGCAGCAGCAGCAGCAGCAGCAGCAGCAGCAGCAACAGCAGCAGCAGCAGCAGCACAGTGCTCCCTCCCTCCCCGGCCCCGCGGGCTCCAGGGCTGAGGGCAGCAGTTACAGGTTAGGGTCGCATCACAGCCGGTTCCCTTTTTCCTTACAAACGCCTCTTCCTCGCGAACTGGTGAGCAGGGCTGGGCTCCGACAGATTCAGCCGAGGTTTCTCAGCTCCTCCGGGCTTTTTGCGGTGGGGAGTACCACACAGAAACAAATTGTTTCAGCTTTTTTAGGCTTTGTAGTTTTGCTTGCATTGCTGGTTTCAGTTTGTGGTAAATGAATGGGTTTTTAACTGCCAGCTGCGCGCAGTCCCATGTCGATCTTTTCTGAATGAGAGCCTCATGTGACCATCATAAACTTGGCTCCAAAAGGTGATTTAATAACGAACCTGGTTTGCATGTTTGCCAGACTAGAAGGTAATTTTAAATAAACAGAGTCTTTACAAACAGAGTGGAGATGGGTTGGGGAAACTGTGGTCCTGTCATGCAACCTAATAACCTGATCGTATTTTGTCCTGAGCAGCTCATCCCACCTCTGGGATAGGAACAGGATCAGGGTTGATGAGGGCCATGAAGCTGCAGAAGGCTACACAGCCCTTCAGAACTGTTGTGTCTTCCCCTTTTTTACCCTCTATGCAGAGTATTGCAATCTTCATTGCTACAGGCAGCAGTTGGTGCACAAGACTGGATCGGACTGGCAAAGGGTAGCTTCTGTAGTGACAGCCACCTGGAAAATCATCATTCAGGGACAAATGGCATAGGAGCCCTGTCACAGAAACACAATGCCATTTCTCCTTAGAGCTGGAGATGAGCCTGCCTGAGTCCAGATGATGGACTTTGTCAGCTAATGATGCTAGACCAAGAGAGTGGGGCATCAAAAAGCAAAGTGTGGGAGGAAAGTGGCCCGTGAAGGGCAGTCATTTGATGGTCAATCAGGCAGCTGAGAAGAGGGAGACAAAACTGCTAGAGGTTACTGTGTAGGCAGATGTTTCACATGTTATTTGTACAGCTGAACCATTGATTTGCTGCTGCTGTTGGTTTTTTTCCCTAAATTAATATTCCTTTCCTCCTCCTGTTAAAATTGTTTTTGTTTCAAACACAGGCTCATTGTTCTCAAAGGGGAAAGCGTAGTTTCTCAAGCGACACCAAAGAAGATACTTGTTTTTCCCGGTGCCAGAATTTGATGTGAAGCTGAAGGCAACAGTTAAGTTTTTGAGGCCAGCCCTACACTGCTGCTGCATGGGTTACCCTTGTCATTCAGCCAGGGTCATCCTCCTAGAGGATGGACTTCTGCAGCAGATCCCTCCAGAAGGCCTGATGGGCTGTAGAAAAATTGCCAATATCCAAGGACATCCATGTGCTGTGCTAGAAGCCATATGTTGTGGTTGTCTCCATGCAACAGTTCACTGCCCCTTTGCAGCCCTTTGTGCTTAAGAAACCTGTTGTCATGGGCTTCCTCTCTCAACCATCCTGAGCTTTCTGCCAAAGTTGTCCTTGTTCTCAACTCTGGGCCATGGCTTTTTGCCCATCTAGCAAACTTCCTGAACAGCTCCTGATTTTCGGGCATTTTTTTCTGCCTTGTATCCACCCTCTGGTCAAATCCTCTTAATATTCCTTAATGATTAGAAGTTCAGTTCTGTGAAGCTCCAAATATAAATATTACTAGTTAGGACTGTCCTTTGTTTGTTCGTAATGAATGTAACCAGACCCTACAAGCCTTAGGCAATCAACAACTCGTAGTCCTAGAATTAATCTATTATTATCTGTTAGAATGAGTCTCCAAATAGATAGCTGTCAAGTGCAATCTCCTTTTGTGGAGAGAAAAAAAAAGGGAAAAATAAATATTTAAATCTCTGAAACTCGTAGTGTTTTACCACCAGCTGCATGAGATCTTCCAAACTCAAGTTCCCTACAATAATGCAATTTTCACTCTACAGTGCAGACGGATGCTTTAGGAGTAATTCATTCTACTTACTTCTTTGATTCAGTGTTTTGTAGCAGACATCATATCTTCATTCCCCCTCGCTCCCCAACATCCCTTCTGGAGTTTATTGTTTGCGTGTTTTCACACTCCTCCAGCTACTAATCACTTTAAAGGGGGTAGTGCAGGGTGCCATCCCTCCCCCTCAGTCCTACCTACAAGAGCTACACCCTGAGATTTGAAGATGTCACTCACACGAATCACCCTGCTAATGCTCTGCAATGACGGTTACATCAGATGTCCTCTCATCAACGAGAATTTCCAAGTCCTTTTGCACAATAACTATCCAGCTAGTATTAACGCATGAACTATCCAATTTCTTCCATTCCCAGCCAGCTCCAGCACTGTTCAATACAAACGTGACTTCCTGAGACTGAACTGCATTTTCCTTCCTAGTATATCCTTCATCTTTCACTCCCTCCTTGTTGCTTCTCTGATTAGACTGTCCCTTTCCCCTTTCTTGCTATATTTTCTTATCCAGCGGAAAGTAGCACTGCAGCCCTGAGGCATGATAGCTGCTGTGGGAGAGCAGCTAGATAGCTGGCAGGGAGGAGTTGCCCAGGTTTTGGGAGGTTACCCAACAGCAAAGCTAGTGAACACTTTGTCAGCGCAGGGCAAAGTTAATAGCTGTGCTTTCCTGCTGAGGCTGAATGTTGTGCATGGCACACGTGGTGTGCTGGGCTACTCCACTGAGAGTAAAGCTGTGAGAGTGCAGTGTGGTTATCTGTATCCTCGGGAGAGGCTTCAGTCCCAGAGGTCAGACTCTTCCTTTCGTTAGACAGTGCATGGGAAGAAAGGGAACGTCTCTCAGTCAATTGCAGCAGCTCGTCCATCGTGCCCCAGGACCCCGAGTCCTGCTCTGCCGCTCCGGGCTGTCAGCAGCTCCCTCCGAGGCTGCCAACACCAGCTCTCTGCTCTACTTCCAGTCTTTGTAGTTTCTGCTCAGGAGCCCATGGGGGAATTAATGCCATTCCTAATACAGCACTGCCCAGGGCTAAGCAGCCTCTTGCAACATGATGCAAAATTATCAATTTGCAAATATATATTCAACTATAAACTGCTTGTGGCTAGGGCGGTCCCCTGAGAAACTGTGGAAAGCGTGTAATGCCTTACATCCTGCATAAGCAGGCGATGGGGGAGCTTGTAGGGAGCCTCAAGGCAGCTGTGTGGAGAGGAATCAGGGACTGATCATGAGAAGGGAAAGATGGTAGGACAGACTTGTGGGGAAGACCATGGGCTTCAGTCCACTAGCCCCCTTTTGGGAGAAAAGGGCTTTCCTTTCCTCCCCTCCTTGCCACCTCTGCTGCTCCCTGTGCAAAAGAGAGCAGAAAGGCTGCCTCCCCAGCACAGGCACATCGAACCTATGGCAATTAAATCTTCCAGCTGGCAGATCCCAAAGGGTGAGTGACATTTAGCCTAAGCAGCACAAGCAGAGCAAGAATAAACATGGCAGATGACAACTCAGTGTCTCTACACACGGCTTCTGTGCTGCTGGAGTAAACAGGGTCTATTTGGCTTCCTAGGAATCTGAGTCCTCCTGAGATCCCCAAAAAATGGTGTTTTGGAGGTTCCTGGGTAGGGAGTTGTGTCCTCAAAAAAGCAATTCTTCAAAATGATACTCATCTCTGTTTCCCTGGCCATCTATATATTGGCTTTTAGTAGCTGGTACTCTGTAGATAGGGTATGACCAAGAGACAGCTAGTGCCTGAGGGACATTACTGTTTGAGCTGCAGTGGTGGCAGCACAGACTCTCGGATTGAATTTGACACTTTGGATCCTCAATATGGTCTATTATATTCACAGAAACTTCCTTGAACTATTCAGTAGTATTTTAAAGTTTCGTTTAAAGTTTTTTTTTTAGACTTACATTGAAAATATTTCAGCATGCAGGAAAAAGAAATTCAGAATTTATTCATTTTCCCTGTCCTGGCTGTAAGTCAGCTCTCCCGCAGTGGGATTTTCAGAGCCTTATTATGTTTCCCTCCCCTCTTGTCTGTGGTCATGCTACTGAAGCAGCTCCCCAACTTCACATTTACATTTTCCACTTCTTTAAATAGAGCTCCATTTGCCTTTAATTAGCTTCTCAGAAACACTGGAGTCTTCTGTGAATGTATACAAGCAACGATATCTAGTAACCCCTCAGAAATCTCCAAGATAAATGAGCAAAGAGGCCAATTTGGATAATTCAGATTGTGGATTTAAGGCCATGATGGATGAACGCGCTACAGTTGGTGGTGTAGTAAATCTTCTAGCCCACCATCAAATTGTTTCGTATCCTATGATGGTTTTAGTTTCTGACATTCTGGGTGACCAGAAGCTTGTTATTATGAAAAGAAATATCTTCATTTGGTGCAGGTGTCAATAGTTCTTGAAAGCTTCCCAGTGAAGCAAATGAAGGCCCTAGCCTTCTCTACAGGCAGTTTTATTTATTCAGCTGTTGTTTTCTGTGGTCTCTGACTTGGAAGAGCTGAGAGGACTTTAGCAGTTAATGTCTCCTAAGACTTCTGAATGGATGAAAGCATGGCTTTGTATCAATAGAGACTGAGAGCGGGGACTCCTGGGCTCCACTGCTTCCTGATGGAGATGAAGCATAGGGGTTGAACAAGGAATCAATACTACGCTTTATTCTTACACCTGACAACAGTCTGGATCTGTTGATCTGAGTGACTTTGTAACTGGCCACCCTGTCTTTCTGGGCATCAGATAATAGCAATAATAAAGACACTTCAGAGGACATGTTAATTAGCACCTACTCATCTTCCAGCAAAGCGACCTCTTATGACTTCTGCTTTGGATGCCGAATTCTGCCCCACATCTTCATGAGATGCAGCAGCTCTCAGGGTGGTCCGTGTAAGCATTTGGATTTCAGATCACTTTCAGTGAAGTTGGCTGTTAACAGGCTACTCTCAGACTTAAGTATGGAGCTGTTTGTTACTGCCCTGCTGCAGGACTAAAGCTGTAAATAATGAATGTACAACAAAACACACACATATCCTTGGGTATATGCAAAATAAATACAGAAAATATCTGACATTTTCACGGTAATAGGACGTATGTGAATACCACTCCTCAATAAGATGACTGCTGCTGCTTAAAACGTGCATTTTTCCCCATAATATTATCCTAGTGTTTGATAATTCATTTTAAGAGAAAAATATGTCAAGTGAATTTGGATATGTTGGAAATTTGCATTTGAGTACCATTCTACATAAAAGTCCTTCCAAAGCCCTTGAATATAAATGAATCTAAGTTATTTCCATAACACGTTGAACCATTATGCCAATGAATGAAAAGCTCCTCCTAATGCCATCAATTTATGTTCCAGATTGTGTAACAGCAGAGTAATCATACTGCAAAAGTTTCTGAAGCAGGAATACTCACATACACGGTGAGGTATGTTAGCCTATGTTTAAAATGGGTTTTACTTATTCTTGTGCTGATAAAACTGCACCTCACTGTAAATATTTCTGCAGTGATGGAGAATTTCTGTTAACCACTTTACGATCAGTCACATAAGATTCAGAAGATAGACTATTCCTGATTTTTCCTATCCAAAACAATAATCCTATCAGGCTTACCAGTAAATATTCCGAATATTTTTTTTTCAGAAATTACCTGTGACACCTGCAGTATGTTCTCACATATAAGGGGCAATAACATTGTCACTAGAAGCAACTTGTTAATAGTGCTTCATGTAATGCAGAGTTATATTTATTACAATTTTGTGATACACTCCTATTCGTTAGTCTAGAAGTAAAATCAGGAAAGCTGTTTAAAAGATATCTCTAGCTGAAATCATCTGCATCCTGAATTATTAAATGCAGTTTTCTGAATAACAATGCTAAATCCAAGCTTGTTTTATAGCCTCTGGGGCTATTCTGTCAGAAGTTCAGCTCTGGTAAATCAGCTTAGCCTACTTGTAGGTCCCAGGGATGAAGAAAATATAGGGAACTTTGTTTAAGTCTGCCAGCACAAGACCAGATATACTATCTTGTCCTGCAACCTCAGCTCTGCTCTACAGCTTAAGAAGCTGGGATTAGGACTTTGTGAGTGTTAGGAGACTTGGGGAAATGGCAACTTTCTAAATGTTTATTGATTAGATCACTTTAACCTTCCTTCCTGCAGATTCTGTTTATGTTCCCAATAAATTTCTTTTCTCCATTAAAGCTGGTTCTCTGCTGAGACATCATTTCTCTTCAGAGATTTATTTCACTTATTTGACTGTCATTTACTTTGTTTTTCATTCACTTTATTACACTGTTTTCCATTTTTTTTCTATTACCATTAAGTCTGCAAAGCTTAGCACTCCAAACCCATCTTCAAAGACTCATTCCTGAGGCAAATGAGAAATCCTATGGTCTGGAAAGTCATTCGATCAGGACACCAAGAGCCATTCCAAACTTACCACTTGAACAAGATGTAATAAACTTTTCCACCAAGTGGCTAAGGAAATGGTTACCTCCACTTTGGGGGATCTGGTAGCATGGTCCTGGTTAAACATCTACCATTTACCCATTTTTGATAATTACCATAACAGGTGAAGTTACTAACTTTTTAAATAATCACTGCTGGGAGCCCAAGAGGACTTCTTGGGCAAAGTGAGGAGGATGAGAGGCTGAGGGCTAATGAATCCAGCAAGGATTCTGCAATAGAGCTTTCCCATACCAGTTTTGGAGGCAGCTGCCCATCAGCCAAAAGGCCAGTTCTTGTCTCTCGCTTCTGGATGCAGGGTCAGCTGTCTCAGCAATGCTGCCCTCAGGGTTTGATCGCGATTCCGCTCTTCACTGCACGAGTGGAAGTGGGAGGCTCTGTTCACTCTCTCCCATCACCATTCTCCAGGTCCTGCCTGACCAGGATGACACCCATCCTCAAATCTCTTCTCTTTTCCCTTTAGGACAACACCAATGAATCAAGAATACAACCAGCCTGTCTTCCCAAAGGGCATATGAGGAAACCCAATTCTGCTGTCACAATAAAGTCTCCAATAGTCAGTCTTTTACCAAGAAGAGTCTTCTCCTTCAGTCTCAACAATCTTCTTACTTATCTTTGTATACATAAATCTTTTGGCACAAATCTATTTGTATGGAAACTATCTTCTGTGGGCCAGATGGCCTTTGTATGTATTTTAGCACTACTGCCAACAATCTGGGGAACTGGACAGAAATGAAACTCCTTTTCACAACTCCTATCAGTGCATTTTAATGACATAAAGCTTCTGAAAAACATCTACGATCAGATGAAATAAGGTTGGTCGGAGTTTTCTGAAGAAAAAAAGAGCGTATTCATGAAGAGGAGGAAGGTACATGACACCCAGACTGTGCACCATCTATCATTGCTTCTGGTACACTTTCAGAAAGGAAATTGAAAATGGGCTTACATTTGCATAAAGATTTTTCAGCCAGCATCATGCATTAGTCCCCAGGCTAGATCATCATCAAAAAAACCTGACTATCAAGCATTATAAATGTCTTAAATTAGGATAAAAATATCTTGAAAAATATTTGGTTTTCCTAAGGTTTAATATGTCTGAAAGGGTAAGGTAGCAATTCTGATGGGTGCAGAAAAAATGATGAAATCAGAGAACAAAAGTGAATTAAAGCCCTGACTACCTGGAAAAAAAAAGCAACCTTACAGTACCCCAGGGTCTGATTTGTTAAAACCATTTCAGTTTAACGCTAAATTATTTAGATTTTAAAAAGGCAATACAAATAAGATATGATCAGGAATTAACAGGAAGAGGATATTTGTTTAGGATATTAATGTAGACATTTCCTGCAATTCAGCAATTTGTGAGCAACAAAATAGGTCCCATTTGCATGGAGCTTCTGACCTGCTATATAGCTATAAAAATACCTTTGAGACTTGTCTGTTCTCCTGGAGCTAATCTGCTGGCTTGATTCCTGAAGTCTGTTGAGGAACATGATATGTATTGCATGATAAACACCACATAGAGGGGTTCCCGAGAAAGCTCTGTCTCAAAAATAAAATAGTGACATTTTACATGCCAAGGATTATCAACAGGTGGAAAATAATAAGTTAAGATATCGCTCTCTTTGGATTTCTTTAATGCCTTCAATCCAGCAATGAAAATTCAGGACAGATGTGTATGGTTGGGTAAAAAAGGAGAAGCCTGACTCTTTAGCAAAATACCTAGGTGAATCCTTTCCACATACCATTCTTCTTGAAGAATGTTTAATATCTATTTACTTGATGTGCACAGAAGTCCCCTGAAGTACCCGGGGAAAAAAAAAAAAAAGGTTCTTATTTCTAACCTGATCGGAATTGGAATTACTAGGAATGCTATGAGAAAGCTTGTACTCAGGAGATCTGTGGACTGACGTCTTAACTGAAGAGGTCCAGAGAAGAGAATTAGAATTAGCCACAGACCTTCTGAACACCTGGCCAAATCAACCTCCAAACCTCTGGCGATTTGTCTATTCCTATTTAAATATGACAAGACCTGCAATGGAAAGACATATATCAAGGAAAAAAAAAAGGCCACAATTAATACTAATTACCATCATGTTTAGTTATCTGAGCAGATTCATTAGAATCTGCCTAACCTTGGAGAATAAATTAATTTTTCACACCAAGCATTCTTAAGTCTGTCCAGTGTGGAGAAGCCCTCAGACCCCTGCACTTCACCCATTCTTAGTCTGGACTAAAGGACTTCAGACTGCAGGGTGACTGCCTGGTTGCACCAGAACTGGAGGCAAAGCTCTCACCAACTTCTGTGGAACCAGAATTTCAGACTAGGGATCTCTATCACCCTTTATGCACAGCATGCTGCCACTTACTTACATTTACACACATGCACACACGTACGCATGACGGCACTGACTTTGTACAAAGCCATAGTACAGATTGGAACATTACTGGCCAGACAGAAAAATCCTTGGGTTTCTAGGGCAGCAGATTTCCTGAAGTCCTGCAAAACCAAAATATTGGCATTCTGAAACTGTTGCTTTTGATTTGTGTTTCAGCCAAAGCTAGGAGCTGCCTTGTTTCCTAGTTAGCTTTTAAAATGGGAAGGTTGAAGGGCAACAGTATGTCTGCATAAGAACCCAGGGCAGGGCTTGTCACAGTGAGGATGGGAGTCCTTTTGCCCTGCGACAATTTCCCGCATCAGTTGGTGCTCTGACTTCAGAGATCAGCCCCATTAGCATGCACACCACCTGTACACGTTTTATTTGTAGAAGTAATGTAGAAGCAGAAAATGCATAGGTTCTCTGCTTGGGGAAAGAAGAGGGTGTGCTGTTCAATGCATTCAAATTAGTCTGCCTTTATGGACAGAAGTCCTACTTGTGTGATAAAAGGCAGGGCATTTATCAATGTTCCTCTTTCCTACTGCTATTCAATCCTTTATGAAACTTAGGCTGAAAACATCTGCTGAAACTTTCTTCCTCTTACAATTTACCTGTTTTAAATAAAAAGGACTTTGGATAGAGCTAAACCATTTTCTTCTTTCATTGTTAATACTGACTTTGCTTTCCAATTGCTGAAATCTGTCTGCAGTTCACTGCTTTCCTTTCTGAACATGTAGTTCCAAGACCTCCTTTTTTAACCAAAGAAGATTCACCTGGGGACTGTCTCCTAGGAGATTTAGATGAAGATTTAAGCAGAACATCACATTTTAATCAGATTTGTGCACTTCGCATACAAATAAATTGTCATGTAACAATGAAGGTCTTTCTATTAATAAGAAAATGTGTTAATGTTAAAATGGAAAATACTAGCACAAGAGCTGGCAGACATTTAGATCTTATTAAAAATTAAAGCAATCAACAAGTTCACAGTTATTCCAGAGTGGGAATCTGATTTAAATAGAGTTTTGATCTAATACGATACCACTAATGTCATTAACTGCAAAATAAGCCAATGAGTAGTATTTATGTTATAAGACAGTCCTGTATGCAACACTTTGGCCAGGTAAATACAAAATAAACTAGTTGAACTAAACCTAAAATTCCTGGTTATTTAGTGGTTTTATTGCATCTGCTGGGTTTTATTTCATTTTCCATTTGACAAAAATTTCTGTTAGTTAAGTACATAGACCCCGCTGATGGAAAAAATATTAAAATAGCATATATCTGTAAAAAGCGTTTTAAAAGATGATGGAGTTTTTGTTAGTATGAGGGTATTGAAGTTGCCGTTATAGGTTTTTTACCTGTTTTTTTATGATCTGTTCGTAGCTACTGTTGGATTAAAAAGGGATTTTGCTTTGAATTGCCTGTTCTCCCTCTGCAAAATTGGCTCCCTATGCCTGCTGCAGGTTGAAACAAAACCCATTCTGAACAGGAATTCCAAATCTTCCAAATCACATTAGGAAGGAAGAACTTGGTATCAAAAGGCCAAGCTGCCACTATTTCTTCCTGATGACTCTCATTTAACAGCCATTAAAATGCAAATAGAACTATGATTTTCAGATCACAAAATTAACATTAACAGCTGGAATGATTGATTAAAGGTCATGGCAACTGTATAACTTAATTTCTTACATAATTGTGTTCAGTTTTCTGCAGATTGTTTGGATTTGTGAATTAATTTTAGCTGTTGCTGAACACTGACAGGTGCATTTATTGGTCTCTCATTTTTGTTAATATCTTCCTGTGTGAATGATTCCCTCCTTTCCAGAAACCAGAAGAGTACCCAGAGGGGACACTCCAGAATTACTATCTTCAACTAACAGGTTTTGCAGCATATTAGCAGATCTCTCAGAAGTTTTTTATTGACCCAGACAAGACCAAAATGACAATTCATGTGTAGCTAACAAGTTACTCCTCCAGGAGCTTTCTCATGCATGTGTTTACAGAACAGAATAAAAATGGCACATCAGTTCCCAAGAGGCTCTGAGCTAGCGGCTCAGATCCTGTCTGAGCAGACCATCTTAGATCTGGCTTGCTTTTATGGATGAATTAAGCCATAGGTAGACCAACTTTCATATTACTTTTGAATCAAGACATCGATAGGATGAGAAAGGATGATTTCAGGCAGCACCTGCCTGTACTGTTCCTTAGATGTAAAAAAATGAAACTCAGCTGTAATTCTTATTCTACAGCAAGACTCGGAGTCATTTTTCAAAAGCTCTCAGAGCAGGATCTGCAAATACTCACCACCCACAATTGCAGCCAGAATTTCAGAAGAATTCAGCCCAAGAGTTTGAGCTTTTTTGAAATCTACCTGCTTATTTCAGTGCTCGACAGGAAGCACATCTAAAAACCAGGTCCCAGTGACGGGTGATAAGCATATCCGAAAATATGACCCTAGTGAATATGACCTGAGGCCAGAGAGAGTCTAAGCTAGCATAACTTGTACCTGATCTCACTCCCACACCCCAGCAAGAACATGACATCAGCTCCAAGGCCCGCACCTCACCCCACTGAGAGCTCCGTTCACCGTCTTCTGTTGCTCAGTCCCGAGTCTGCCTGCTAAGACGTGCAGTTGTTGTGTCCATTGGGAGCCAGATGAGATTACCAACATATTTCAGCATTTGAAAAGATCAGGGGAGTGTGTCAGTCTGAAATCAAGGCGAGACAAAGTGGCATGGAGATAAAACATGACATATTTTATTTTTTACTTCCCTTGGTACTGCTGGGGACAGACTTCTTCAGGACCATTGGGACATTCTTGCCTGACAAATTCCTTGTTTTTGGAAAAATGCAAGGCAGTGCTGATGCGCCCGCTCCCTTCCTGGGGCAGAGAGTAGCTTCTGAGGCTTCTGCTCTTTCTACTGAAGTTTGCTATAGAGTATTGGAGAAGGTTTATGGAGCGCAGGGGAGGCGAAGAGCCTGGGCTGGGTGTGCCTGCAGGCGACTTCCAATCCCGTACTAGGCTTTTGAACCCTACATTTTCCTGACAAACTCCCTCTCACACCCTGTCCTTTCAGAAGGAGAAAAAGCAGATCTAGAACATCAGGGCAGGGAGTGTTGTAACAGCAGTAAGCTAAGCAATCACATGGGAGAAGATGCTGGGTGGTTTTTATTTTTGTAGGCTTCCGCAGCCCTTCAAGTATGAAGGCTTAGCTGTAAAAATCCAAACCGCTTCAGCAATGCCCAAAGGTTTAATTGTTGTTAAAATCAGGAAACGGAGACCCTGAAATTACCCTGTTCAGGCAAATGAGAGCAAACAGGAATTAGAACGGTTAGTTTTCCACAGGCAGACAAAAGGACTGAAATGAAATTAGCCTTTAAAGTTTTGTCACAGACGGCAGGATAATGAGTCCTTTTCTGTTTAAATGAACTGAGTGTTCTCACAGCAAAAGTCTCATCTCAAAGCCACATCACTGCTCTCATAGTCATTATTCTCTGCTACCCACCTTCTGAGATGGCTCATGCATGAGGGAGAACAGAGTATCTTGACACGTATGAGAAGAGGATTTTACCTTGTGGGTTTACAACTAGCGCTTGTAGAAATCTGAACTTTTGCCCTTGAAATTCTTTGCTTGTCAGTCAAACACAGATTGCATGAGGAGCATGACAAAAGCAGTCCCGTAGCCATTGTCCACATAGCATTATCCCAGTACAGAAGGACTATCTCTAGTGAGGAGAAGGTAATTATTTTCAGGCGCACTAAGTCTTGATTTCTATAGTAAAATTGCCAAAGGGGGGCATCAATATAGGTTATAATAGACTTGACTGCTCCCACATCCCATCTTTTACATATGCTATTCAACAGCTGTCAGATGGGATCCTTTTGGGTTATACAACATTATCATGGATAAACCAGCCTCTCTTCATGTGAAATTCAAATAAATCAGTCACATTTTTCAGGAGTTCATTAACATATAGAGAATTTCACCCTTTTAAAAAATTAAATGTTATTGTCGTACATACTTTTCATTATGTAGCTGTCAGAGAACGTTAGTAAAGTACCACAGTGGCTTTAGCTCACACCAGCGTAGCTTTATAGACCTATCTCACATTATACCTTTTTTTAATACATAAAAATTGTATTTTTAAAATTAATTTTTAAAATTAATTTTTAAAATATCAATTATTAATATATAGGGAGAATTGATATGTATAAAAATAGCTTTGAATTTTTACAGTACTGCAGTTAGTGGACAAAAGGACATTTTTGCCTGCATGGAAATACTTGGCAAAAATACACTTGTGAAAAATGCACTTACTCACCCAAGAATATTTTGCGTGTAGCAAACAAAACACAGTGAAAGCACCTAAAAACATGCCTGAAAGGAGATGGTTCAGGAACACAGAAAAACTTAAAGAAAACTGTCATTTCAGCATATGAGATCAGTATTGGATAACAGAATATTCTCTAAGTGCAGAGCAATGCTTTGCCCAATATTAGTACGATTGTAAAACTTAAAATACAGCTTTAAGAATCATCCCAATTCAATGAAAATGTTCTTTTGGCTTAATCCATCTGAGTAAATGATTCCTCATTTGCAAACATGGTAAGGCTAAAATTATGCAAAAAGGTGCATTTATAAATACATATTTTAACAACCAGAAGGATTAATTAGCTGTTAGTAGAGCACTTGTGAAGTGTGAAGCCAGAAATATGGATGATTCAGACTCAGAAAGGGAAGTTTTTAATATCCTAATATGAAATCTAATAACCTTTTGATATGCATATTGACAATGCTCCTTTTTGTTCAGTCACAATTTTGCTAAGTTACACTAGTACTGAGCCCTTGGCAAAAATGTTTCCTTCATTATGTAAGTGATAAGTAGTCATAGTATTATTCATTGAGATTCCCTGAATGTTTTTATTTTTGCAAGCACCTGCTTGCTTTGAAATATGCTTCTCCCTTTGTTTTGCCGATATATTCAGTACCTATGGGTTTTCTGTGTATGTGGGGGAAAGTTTTCATATGGCAGGCATTTGGGCGTTTTGGATGTTTTATTGCTTTTCTTTGGTACTCTTACATATTTCATCTATACTCCTGCAATATATCTCTTTCTAATTGAATCTATAAGTCAGAAGTTTAAGTGCACTTATAGTACACTTTATACATATCATCATCCTGCTGCTACTTGCTTTCAATTAAGATAAAAAGCCCATATTTTTGTGTTACTAGCATTGGTTCATATTTCTGGAATTGTTCATATTTTCATTTCAGGTTTTCACACTCTTCTGAAACACTAACTGAAGCCTCACAACCATTCCAGAAAGAAACAAAGGCTATAAAGCAGAAATAACTTGCCCGAATTTACAGACAAAGTGAGGATCAGACTTAAGATTAGATGCCCTGGTTTCAATCCTACCCCACTGAAGCCTGCAGATGATCTGCCATTGATTTCCTTTGGCTTTTGACCAGGCTCCGTATCATCTGTCTCTTCTCGCTCTGATTTCATACTGTTCATCACTGTAGTCTTGCTAGGGGTTATGAACTTCACTCTCTTCTAACATTGCAGTTAGTGCATGCCTGTGTTATGAGAGCCTTCAACTACCAGGAAAAAAAAAAAAATTAAAAAAAATTTAAACTGATCCTTGCATGGACGGAAGCAACCCTAGCTTAAATGGAGGGTACTGCAACCGCATCAGGCAATGGAGCAGTGTGCATTTTGCTAGCCACTGCTAGTGAAGGCTGTTGAAGCTTTCTTTCACTTTGCTGGTAATTCTGAGGCTGATCCCGCCTCTGAGTGCCAAACTATTCTTGCAAGTGGAGAAGATAAATGCAATTTTTTCCCTTGTTATTATTTGACTATGGATTTCTTGAATGTATGCATTATTTCAAACACTATATTGAATACTTCCTCAAAAATAATTCCCTGTCTGGAGTTTATGCTTGAGTAATCCATAGAAGGGATTCACTGTTTGAAATGTCATGTTCTAACTCTTTGGATTGAGCATATAGTTTTCCTAGCAGGTTTTTATGTCCTGATTACATATTATAACTTTTAGACTAGTATTTCTACTTTAAAAACTCATATTGTTTAAATCCAGTATTTTTTTTACTTATTAATTTATTAGTCAGTTTATGAAAATTGACTTAAAATATGAGCTTTCAATAAGCAATCTTGCCAGAAAGTTCAGTGGCCCAAATTTCAATTTTGAATTATTATTCCAGCTGGAAGGTTTTTAAACAGAGTCTAAAGAGTTGAATAGTAAGGTTGTTAATACACACAGAAAAGTTTGAGAGATATTTACTCAGCTCTCTTAGCTATATAAAGCACCAAAGCCACTATTAGAGATGGTAGGTTTCCACGCTGGCTCTAAAAGAGAGGACGTTTTTTTTGCAGCAGATCCCTCTGCAGCATGAATTATAGAAGCGTATCAGAAATATAACTGAATCTTTTGACATCACAGAAACGTGATCAGTGTGATTTGATTCCTTTCTTCTGTGTAAAACAAAGCACTTGTAGAAGTTAGAGAAACTAAAAGCTTTACACAGCCCTATCTTGGGGAATATATAGCGGTAACATTAAATGAGTTTTTTCACAGTGGTTCTTATAATTGGGAAAAGAGTGTATTAATGTGAGAGAGAGACAGGAGACAGGGAGAAAAGAGGGAAATTCTGCAAACATTTGTTCCAAAGCCAGTAAACCCCCTGTGTTTTATGCTTATATTGTAAGTTCTTTGAAGTTCAGACTATCACTTAGTTGTATGCTTTCACTATATTTTGAACACTGAAGGAATATTAAGCAATACTGTCACACAACCAGTTATTATTAAGAATAATAACAAGCAAACCCAAATTTGATTCATATGATTTGCCAATCTGACATCTTTGCTGTCAGTAAATATTCATGCCGTCAAGCTTCACTTCCACTGATGTTCAAAACATTGATTTTTGCCTTTGAATTCTGTGATATTCAGGGGAAAAAAAAACAAAAAAAAACACATTTAAGTTTGATTCTTATAATTTTCTTTGACATGGTTGATTACCTAAGTCACTCAGTCAGAGAGCAGAAACAATGCATGCGACTTATATAATTAACACCAGGCTGGAAAGCAGTAAATGTTTGCAACACCTCTTTGTGAGCTTGTCCAACGCAGAAAAGATTTTGGGAAGAAATTCTTAACTATTAAAAACATATGAAAAGTAGACCTCACTTACTCCCTTTTGTTCACTGATCTTTCTCTGGATTAACAGAAATGTTGGTAGAGCTAGCCATGAAGTAGTCAATCACCCTTCCAATTTGCTTCAAATTTTTAAAACAACAGGGTTTCTCCATGTTGCTTAATAAAGACTGAGCTCCCAAAGGACCCTGTGTCTCAACCTTGCAATTGGCAGGGGCCAGGAGCCACTAAAGCTGTTTGAAAAGAGGCAGCTGCCAGCATCACATAACCTGCCATGACCAGCTGGTCCCATTATGCAAACAAGAGTGTCCCTTGGCAAAGCAATCCAACAGGCTCCGGAGTGTACGGCTGCACTTCAGCTGGTAGCTTTGAATGAAAAAAAAACGTTGCTGAAAGGAAAAGGTGCTGTGTATAAGTAGTTTTCACCTATCCTCTCTCCAGTGTTGGTGGGTGAATGTCGCTCCAACTTGTTGCTGGAAAAGAGATCTATTAATTACAGGCATCAAAGGGTTGTCCTGCAAAGCCAGCGTGGACCACATGCTGGTCTGAGGAGTGAACCATCTTTGGAGCACCTTAGCTGTGACTATAGTCATAGTGATCTGTTAATTTTCTCACGAGAAGTACCTTAAAACCATTTCTCTCTCCTGTGAGGCTCTTGCAGAACTGCTAACAAGAAGTGCAAATGTGTGATGATCAACCCTCCCCAGACCCACCAAACTCCAGACAAGCTGATATAAAGGCAACATTTTAGTGGGGCAATAAGACACCCACTGATCCCCCTTCTCAGTTTCCAGCATACAAATTAGCAGCAAATACTAAAAGTAATGTTGGCAATAACCAGTGTAGTTTGAAGGGAAAACTCAGAAATGTAGGAAAAGGACTAGCAAGATGTAGTAGAGGTCTGGAGTCACTGGACAAGATTGTCTTTTTCCTGCCTAGAATAATCCCATTTTTTAAATGCTATTTCCCTAACAATCCCATAACTCCACAAGTACGATTACCAGAGTTGCTCTAAAGAGTTATCCAGGCAATCCCCAGTGGCTTCAACAGACCTGTTGGCAAATCCATCATCAGCATAATTTTGTACAAAAAGATTGAATTGCTATCAAGAACCAAGATGCAAATTCTTTACACAAAGTAAGACTAATCAATGAAAGCATTTGCCTCTCGATGCTTTGCCTCAGACCACTCCTCAGACAGGCTAATGCTGGTAATGCAAAAGAAAACTTATTCTAGCATTTCAATGTTATCAACATGCATTTTTACCTCTCACTGTCCTGATCAGTGAAGGCATTTTGTTTGTGTATGCAGCATGACAGGCATGCGGCACCTCACAGAAAAGAAAAACAGAATCAAAAGATCGAGATTCCTACTGATGGAGCTTTCAGGAACCACTGGAGCACTATCCTCTGGCTCTCCCAGGGCATCAATTCAAATTCTGTTGCCTCTTAAGCATCCAAAACCAGGCTGTGGTTGTGTACACTGAGTATGTCTAATAGTAGGTTCTCCAAAGAGTGGATCCTCTTTGGTTTAAGAAAAAAAAATTACTGACTATTCTGTGATAAAAATAACCAGGCGTATTATAACAAACACATTTCTTGGCCATGATATAGTAATTTTCCCTTCTTTCATATATGAAATAGTTCCTCAGATCCAAAATAAAGCCTTCCTAAATACATGAACCTCTTTGCTTGTTCTTTCTTTTATTACCGTCATTCATAAGTCATAATGTAACAGATGCTGTTCCCTGTAGCTCCAGACTGAAAGATGTTTTTCACTTTCACAACAATTTTTTAGATTCTGAAAATGCTGAAGCTGGTGATTTTAAACCTCCTACTTATTTTCAAAGCTGCTGAGGCTGCAGAATCAAACTCTGCAATGGTTACCTTCTTCAAGTCTCTCCCATGTATTATTAAAACAGGTATATAGTCTTCTCTTTATTCTGTTGAGTCTGGAATTAAGGTGGAAATTAGGCTTTCTTTATAGATTTACAGCTAAAGTTTTTTTCAAGATGTTGTCAAACAAAGCTAAGAAACAGCACAATTCCACTGGGTGTTTAAGAGAAGCCATTTATTGGATTAAAATTTAAGGAATTGTTTTAAAAAACATGAACTGCTAAGTGGTATCACAGCTAGAGATTATGCCACTGCTGGAGATATACTATAGCAAAATAAGATAGCAACCAGAAATCTTGTCTACTCTGAAAACTGGATGCAAATCCAAAATCACAGGTATAAGCAGGAAAGCAGCAGTGAGAGAGGGGACACAACCATTTAGCGTTTGATTCTCTGACGCTTTAGAGAGAAACTGCTTGAGTAACCTTCTCTTTATAAACCTGATAGAGGTTCTCTGCCAAAAAAACATTTCTGTAGGTCCATTTTGCAAAATTGTGTGCGGACCAAAATAATGAAAGCAGGAAATGGCAAAATAAAGCAGAGTTTAATGGAGACTGTTGCAAGGATGTGAAAAGAAATGGATGAAAACATTTTGCTAGGAAATGAAGGTGCATAAAATAGTTGTGAAGGCTTTTGTTTTCTAGTAACAGCCTTGTGTGCTGCTGACAAAATAACCAAATCCAAAAATATTCCCTTTCAGCCTTCAAGACATTTGGTCTTTGGCTTAAAAAACCCAAAAACAACTTCTTCATTTAAAAAGTTTTCTAATGAATCCTTCTCTTTTTTCTTTCCCATGGGGAAAAACAAGCTTCTGCCAAGGCATAAAATATTTGATATTTCCCATGTTTAACTTGCAGTACAACTAAGAAAACAAAAAGCCAGCTTCCTTGTGAACACTTTCAAGCTTCTGGCTCTCTCTGCCTCCCAAGAACTGCACCGTTCTTGGTGCAGAAGGACTGGCCTCACGGGATTTCCTGGGAAATTTGCCTCTGACCGCAGAGGGCACAAGGTTTCAACTCCACCTCTTTTGCTCCTCTGTTCACAAGGATTTTTGTCCTCCCCATCTCCTTGCGAGGTGGTCCTCTTGTTCGTCTCACAGCTGTCACAAGGCAGGGAAGGGACGTATTTCTGACATGCCCTCATTGCCCACGGCCTCCCTTTCTGGTCAAAGAGAAGAAAAGCTGCAGAAACACTTGTCTGTCTGCATCCGTTTGACACCGAGCGGTGCATGGGACAGACTTCCTTGTGGTGGGCGGCATCATGCATGGGATGAAGGTGTGGGGCAGACCAGGGTGCCAGCAGAGGAGCCACTGCTGCCCAGCTTTGAAGGACCATAGGTCTGGAGTCCTGCTGACGCCTTCCAGCCCTTGCTTAGCCTCAAAGCAAGGGGGCTGGGCTGGCATTCGCTAATGACACTTCCCTTGAGTCGGTTCTTCCATTAAAAGGTCTTTGTAGAAGATACTGGTGTCAACATCCCTTTCACCCAGAGGTGTCACACTTTGAGAAGAGAAGCACCATTTTCCTAAAGCAGCCTGGAGGGGAAACACCAGTCCTGCGTTAAAGAGGATAACTGTCTTCTAATCTCCATCTTTGTGCAGAGCTGACAACGAGCCAACAGATGATAAAGCAAAGGAAGACATTTGTCTAAAAGGTCAATCGTTCCCTGATTATCACATTCCTTGAAGCTTCCCTCAAAGCCTCAGGCACGGAGTAGCTGTCAGGTCCGGGAATAGTTGAGTCTCCATCCTGGCAGTCCTTCTGTCAACCCAGCTCTACAAGCACACAGCACTAAACAGTATCCTAGGTCTTATGTGTCCTCCCATACAGTCTTGTTCTTCCTTCTCCTCTTCCCATTATTTGATGAGCTCTTGGATTTGACAACTATTATCCCTAAACAGATGTCAGTACACAGAAAATTAACAAATCCGATGTGGAGAAAGTATCAGGATATTGTCATATTTGATAGGAAATAAATGCAATCTCTCAAGTCACTTTGACTGTCATTAATATTGGCAAAGATGTTAATAGTGACAATTTATATGATGATTTCACTGTGTTTTCAAATCAGTCTCTCTCCCTCACATCTAGTTGACTTCATAGCACAATAAAAGTTACCACACTGAAAAATTCCAGTCTCATTTTACATACTGTTTCACAGTGTTTCTGGACCACTTCTTTGTTTGGCAATGATGTACTACAGAAGGTTTCCCTCTAAGAAACTCTGACTACTGCCTCTTAGAATATTTATACTGGAACATTAATTTCCCAAAGTTGTTTTAATTTTTGTAATTCCATAGGAAATACAGTGCTTGTATCCAGAAGCTTCTCCTAAGTGAGTAGAAATGTGTTCCAGATATGTTATTTTAAGTGCCCTCCTTCTTTCTGTCCTAAAGCCACATCCAAGTTTTACTTGTGGAAACCTTCTTCATTGTTCTCTGCATTTCCTTAATTTCATTTTCTTGCTGAGAACTGATTATGTGCTTCTGCAGGGAGGGTATTTTAGAAATGTATTCTTTGATGACAGGAGAAAATTACTAGTTTGTTTGCCTTACCACAAACAGTGGGGCAAATCTTTATTCAGGAAAAGTCCTGATGACTTCAGTAAGAGGTTTGCTAAAATGTAAAATGGAAGGTACCATATTTTAGAAGTCTGCCTAATCTGAGCCCACCACAACATACTGAAAGAACTCCAGTGTTGACATATAAACTTGATGCTGAAGACTTAAATCTGCATGATTATCTTCAAGCATATGCATAGTTAATTCAGGAATTAAATGACGATGACAACAATTCCATTTAGAATTAAAATAAAATTTATTGCATTTTGCGGCACTTAAATTAATTTATTCCTTTATTCATAGACTATCATAGAATCATAGAATCATAGAATCATACAGGTTGGAAAAGACCTCTAAGATCATCGTGTCCAACCGTCAACCCAACACACCATGCCCACTAAACCATGTCCCTAAGGGCCTCATCTACACGTCTTTTAAATACCTCCAGGGATGGTGACTCCACCACTTCCCTGGGCAGCCTGTTCCAAGGCCTGACCACTCTTTCAGTAAAGAAATTTCTCCTAATGTCCAATCTAAACCTCCCTTGGCGCAACTTGAGGCCATTTCCTCTTGTCCTATCGCTTGTTACTTGGCAGAAGAGACCAACACCCACCTCACTACAACCTCCTTTCAGGTAGTTGTAGAGCGCGATGAGGTCTCCCCTCAGCCTCCTCTTCTCCAGACTAAACAGTCCCAGTTCCCTCAGCCGCTCCTCATAAGACTTGTGCTCCAGGCCCTTCACCAGCTTCGTTGCCCTCCTCTGGACACGCTCCAGCACCTCCATGTCCTTCTTGTAGTGAGGGGTCCAAAACTGAACACAGTATTCGAGGTGCGGCCTCACCAGTGCCGAGTACAGGGGCACGATCACCTCCCTACTCCTGCTGGCCACACTATTTCTGATACAGGCCAGGATGCCGTTGGCCTTCTTGGCCACCTGAGCACACTGCCGGCTCGTGTTATTCCTATCATGTTAGGAATTATTCAGTACTTGAAGGGACACACTCTCATTGTGATTTGTACCCACATGTGTCAATATGCAGTCTGTCCTTATTTAAGGTCCCAAAACAAAATATTCCATTTTGATCTAGAGAGGCAAACTTTGATGTTTTTGAAAAAAAAAGAAAGTTGCTTAAATCTTTTGTTATTTCAGTAGCACAGAGTATTCCCTTGTCCCTGCCAAAGAGGTTCTATCTGATTTTGGGCAGGGCATTTAGACTAAAATGTTAATAAGTGATCACTATTTGCATGTTCCACATACACAGAATGTGTAATGTGAGTTCCTGGGGCCAGATCTGCATGCATAGGTGCAGCTGTATATTAGACCTATGGCTTGAACTCACTCATTTCAATAAAATCATACACTTAAAAAAGTCAGGCCCTGGGTATTTTCAGCAGGTTATGCAAACGGCTGTTAAGTGCTGTTGAGACTTACCCTTTCTGTATGACTGACCTACTGCATCAGCCAAGAACCTGAGCTCCTAGGCCATCAGCAGATGCTTATTAACAAAAACTCCTTTATGATATACCCTGTAAAACATATTTGGGTAAAGTGTTCAGGGTTTTAACAATCTGCTTTAATTGCATGAACACTTACAATTATTTTTAAAATATTTCCCTTTTTAAATAATTGCCTTCAATCTATGCAAACTGATGAAAGTCCTGTCAAAACAAATATTCACACTCAGATTACTAACACCTGAAGCAATAGTTCATCAGAGAAATGGTGAGTGACCTTATTAATGAATTTCAGTGACGCAAATGGTATCACTATGCTCCTGCTAGGATTAGGTTACATCATTTTCTCAGCAAGGTCTAGGCAATGCAAGTCTGATTTATTTTCTGCCTTACTGCCTGGCTGTACCTCAGTTCTGTGTTATAACAGTTTATGTACTTTTGTGGCATGTCATTGTTCATGCTCAAAAAAGGTGGAAGTGCCAAGTTTGAAATGGCTTGATCAAATACAGATTCACCTTCTGAATTTAGCTCTACACAGCAGCAAAGAAAAAGAAGTGATGTACTTCCCAGACACAAGCTTGTGTACAGCGTAAGAGTGCCTGTCAGTATCAGAGAAGTAAAATATAAGAGCACTTTAATTCTCTAAGAGAGCCATTACAAAGTTAGGGAACACATTGTAAGACGAAACTGAGAACACTTGAAAGTGGAAATGATCTTCAGGTGTAGTTCTAACCTTAGCTCTTTTCCACAGCAATACCAGGCTTTCAGTCCTCCTCTCTGTGTACCTTTTTATCTGTTACACAAAATCTGCTAGGAGCATTCTCTATGATCTTTAGAAGTAAAGCAGAGGATTCAAAGGCTGTGCCAATATAGGAATGAGATTGGATTTTTCCCATATAGAGCAATTCTGAATTCTCTGAGGGCAGGTATGAAAAGCTTGTTGCTCAAAACCAGTGGCAGAGTAGAAAGTGTATCCATTCCTGCATGATTGCAGCATCAAGAAATATCTCAAGAGACAATCCTCCTCCAAAGGAGTCGGTTTCCTCAGACCCAGTAAACACCATATTAAATTGGCCCAGACAGGAAGGAATGTACTGTAAACATTATTCCCACAATTATTACTGAAATCTGCACTGAAACAAGAAACAAAGATTTGTGAATAATTTCCTTTGAATGGTCATTTTCTGTTTTCTTGCCTGGCATATGGCATACCTGTCAGGTATGTGCTGGTCAGCAACAGATAACAAAAGCAGGTGTATAGAGAGAAAGGAAGCTTTTGTAACATGGTAAGTGAAGCAAAGTAAATAATATCATCAGTGATTTTTAGTGTTTTCTTTTTCACAATAAATACTTCTAATGGTCAGGATTCTTCAACTTTCTTATTTCAAATTGTCTCCCGAAGTGTTACATTTTTCTTTTTAAAAGAGAAAAAAAAAAGTGGATGGATATGCCACCTGAGTTCTCTAAGCATTCTACATTTTCTTTTTGAGCCATGTCGGTCAGCTGTAATTTGCCAGCCAAGTCACCCAATTTGTGCTCTGCTTGTTTCCTAGCTGAATCCAGGTGTGAGTGCTCCCAGCATGAATACTGACAGATGAGTGTAAAAAATTGCTTCCTGAGAATACCTGCACCTGTGTGCTGGTTTTGGCTGGGGGAGTTAATTTTCTTCGTAGTAGCTAGTATGGGTCTATGTTTCGGATTTGTGCTGAAAACAGTGTTGATAACACAGGGATGTTTTTGTTACTGCTGAGCGGTGCTTACACAGCGTCAAGGCCTTTTCTGCTTCTCACCCCACCCCACCAGCGAGGAGGCTGGGGGTGCACAAGAAGTTGGGAGAGGACACAGCCGGGACAGCTGACCCCAACTGACCAAAGGGATATTCCATACCATATGACATCATGCTCAGCATATAAAGCTGGGGGAAGAACAAGGAAGGGGAGGATGTTTGGAGTGATGGCGTTTGTCTTGTCAAGTAACCGTTATGCGTGATGGAGCCCTGCTTTGCTGGAGATGGCTGAACACCTGCCTGCCGATGGGAAGTAAGGAATGAATTCCTTGTTCTGCTTTGCTTGTGTGCGCAGGTTTTGCTTTACCTATTAAACTGTCTTTATCTCAACCCACGAGTTTTCTCACTTTTACTCTTCTGATTCTCTCCCCACGGCGGGGGGGGGGGGGGGGAAGGAGTGAGCGAGCAGCTGTGTGGTTCTTAGTTGCCGACAACCTGTCACTGTGTTACTTGTCACTAGGTTTTCATTTTCTGAAAATGTTCAGAAATGTTAGGTGAATTTCCACTGCAGGCAAACATAAGGAAAGAAGGGTGAATTCAGCTGGAGGAACTTCACTTCCCATTTTACCCAGTGAGCCATTCAGCCCCGGCACATGATGTCCTCAGGATCTTGAATTTCATAGGAAGTTTCACAGAGGAGACACTGCAAAGTGTGGCAAAAAAAGTTAAAACATATTTTAACACCTGGGTGTCCATAGACCTGAACCAAAGGGATACCTTGCCTAAGTTATACGAAATGTGAACAAAATATCTCTTTTTGCTACTCATTGTGGGTGCAACATGTGAAAGAGGAATGGTCTTTACTGAGAATTTCAGAGGTGAGGCCAAGATTGAGTTGATAATGGAAAACAAGTTTCGACCTTAGCTATGCAGAGCCAGTAGCCTCTCCATAATACAACTGTCAGTTCAATTTTTGTCAGCGATATAAACATGGAATTGAAATAAGTGTTAGACTAGGATTTGGATGAAAGTTTTAATCAGATGAGCACCTGCACTCCAAGTCTTACTAAACCGTTGAGACTGAAATTGTGTGTGAAACATTGCCATCCAGTGGCTGCTTGTACAATTACCAACCCTACCACAAAAATATTTGTGGAAGAGAAAAACGGATAACAGCATTCCTCCTTATGGCATTCCTCCTATTCTGTTTTATGAAACCACAATGGCCTCTGCATTAGCACCACAATTCTAGACAAAAAGTTCAAATACTGAGGGTCTGCAGCTCTTTCAAGTTGTGCACTTTTTAAGTAAACATTCGTTTCTTATAGCAATGTATTGTATTGACATTTAGGTCTCAGAAAAAAATTTTCACCTCTGCATCTACAGTGTACCCCTCAAAAGAGGAGTTTGCAACTGAGGGGTGAAAGCACAAAGGAGTGAAGTGGCCACCCAAAGGCCATGCAGCCCAGATCCTGAAATCACAATGAAACATCATTTTTCTAGCTGTATGTCGTTGGTTACTCTCCTTTATCCCATCCTGCCAGTCCTTGGATCACCTGGAGTTTCCTCCTTCCTGAAATCTCCACCACTGATTTTTCCCTCTTATGAGGGATTGAAACTTTTGAAAGTTCCATATGCTGCCCCTGGGAACTAACTCTTCTGCTTTACCAAAAGACTTCTAGAGCATGGGCAGATAGTGACTTTCCTTCTGCCGTCTTGTCACCCACACTCAGCACTGATCTGGAGGGACTACATTTGGTCTTTGTCTCTAACAAGTCCTCTGTCCCTCTGTGGAGCTACTCTGGGATTTTCAGATGGCCAGAGGGAGTTAGAGGCACAGCTGCAGAAATTCAACCAAGGGCTTAATTTCTGTGGAGAACACAGCTGGTTGTTAATAAAACCATCAGCAGCAGTAGTCACATCTTAGCAATGGAAGTGCTAATCCATAGGAAATGAGATTGAGAATAGCTGTATTGGTTATTACTATGACTCAGTTCCTTTGAGTCATGGCCCACATTGGGTGGAAATTAAGAAGCTCTGCTCCTTCCCCAGGTCCATAAACCACCTGGTTCTACTTTCTTCTTATCACCACATTAATCTGATCTCCACCAGGTTGTGTAGATCTGTTTTCTCATCCTACACAGACAGTCATCACATTGCTATGTCTGGAATCCCATGACAACGAAGTCCTGATCCCCGTTAAAGGAAACTGATGTCCACGAGCAAAGCCATCATCTCACCAAGCTGCAAAGCAGTCCTTGCAGCATAAGATTAAAGCTTGTTCCCCAGCTCTATAGAGTTGCAGCATTTGGACTGGATGGTACACATCCCAAAGGACACAAGACCTTTGAGGGTAAATATTTGCTCTGTCTGTGCTATCAGGCTGGACTGTATATGGCAGCTAAATTAAAAGTCACACTTATTACTAAAGATAAAAGGTTTAGTACAAAAATGTAGTTTATTTTGTTAAAAAAAAAAATGTAACTATAGGATTGCAATACTCAGGCAAGTAAAACAAAGAAATTAAAAGCTTTGAAATAAGCTTGTACTCCCAAACTGTTTCAAGTTTTTCCTTTTGGAGATCTGTCCTGGCTAGCCAAACTCAGGAGCAGTCCGACAGTCCTATTAAATGTTATCGTCACAGAATAAATCAAAAGAACACTAAATAACATGTACCTCTGGGACTGATTCATGAAGCATTACCCCGTCGCATAAGTATGCCTTATAGATTATTCAGCTATGCATCTAAAGAGTCAAATTCACCAAGCAGTAACCCATCCCCTATATTCTGCCATAAAGAAGAGGAATCCATGAGACTCGCTGTAAATCTGCAGAACATCAGAGGATTATAGTATTTAAACAAATCATCAGAGCCTTTCTAGGCTCTCTGCTTTCTTTGCTTTGCTAATTAACTTTTATGTAACTCATTGTATTACCTAGCTGCAACAGGGAGCTGGCACACTAATCCATCTGCAAGGTGACCCCTGTTGTGTGCTATGCAGATTGGGATATTGATATGCTGTTGTGGACTGCAAGACATATCTGTTTCTGTCCCTTCTCTGTCATTTGTAGATACAAAGGGAGGAATGGCTGAGAGTCTAAGAAGAGCTTGATCCTACCATATTTCTAGACTAATGCAGGAACAATGAGACTGGGGTAACCATCCTTACTGAGACATTATGGTGATTGGCTTCGTTACCGTGCCTATGATTGATCTGTGCTTTGAGAGACTTAGTCAAATCAAAGCTCTAAATAGATATGGCTTTTGTGATTGTTAATTTTAAGGCAGGATTCAGTGCTTTTTAGCTCCTGGGCTTATCTTTGCACTCTCTGTATTTGAATCTATATAATCAAAGCCCCTTTGGGAGCTGTGACTTACTGCAGTCAGACTTGCTGCAGTTACGGAGGCCCACAGAAAAGATCAACACTTTTTCTTAAGTCCTCTGGACTTATTGTAAAGGCATCTGAAATGATGATCACTATAAATATTTTTCAACAGGATTTACTCTGCTGTGAAAAAAAGGCAGGTGTTAAAGTTATTAGAAGTACGTCAAAAGTTTGCCATTTAATACCAGCCTAGAGGTATGTTTACCAATGATAACACCAAAAATGAGAAAAAAAGTTCTACAGGAATTAGGATTTGTCAGGTTATTTCAGAAAGTTTGGGATCATTTTGGGAAAACCAATTTTCAGAAGAGAAGGCTGTATGAAAGCAGCATTTCAGCAATCAAACTCTCTAAATCCAAAATGTAGGAAACCTTTCTTGCATGAAATAGTGTGTTTCAGTTTCTAGCGATATCTTTTAAAGAGTCAGTCAAAGATTATAGAGTTTACTTGCCCTGGGATCCCCAGGTGACAGCAGAAGTGTGGACAATGACTTTTAAAAAGTCATCTTTCACCGGTACAGAGCCCCTGCAGCACCAAGACTTTCCTGCCATTTCCAACACACCATTTAGAATATGCATCTGAACCTCTTCCTTGCTTGTACAGCACCCTGCATGCTTTTATGCCTGCCAAAGAAACAGGAGTAATAACAGATTTCAGAGCCTGTTTGTCATTACATACAAATTATTCCCATATATATTATGTCCCATCAAAACAATACTGCAATTCTTCTGTCCCCAGCTCAAAAAAAAAAAAAAGCAACAGTGTATTAATTCAAAAAGACCTATGTGCATATTTCTAGTGGTGTTGAGTTTTCCTGCTGCGATTGCTATAGTAGTCTTTTGAGCAGCCCAAATTTTGTAACCAGTTGGGGGGGAGAAGGTTAAAAGCCAGAGAGTAAATTAATTGTCTGGAAAGTTCCTAAGTGCGTTTTTGAGTGTAGATTTCCAAGAATGTGCTCTTTTAGAGAAAGAAGTGATTTTTGCTGAGAGCAGTGAGTGTTACTGATTTACTAAAGTTGATATTGGCTAGCTGCCTGGTTACAGTCCCAGGCACAGAATCATTTGCCTTCTAGGCTGCCAGCATTAAGTCCTTCAGCTCATCTCTATTTACTTCAGACACAGCCCAGGAGGTAGGAAAATGGATGCAGGCTTTCAAAAAAGAGTCAGGCCGCAGCCAAACTGGGGAAACAATGGTTACGTTCACTTGGCAGTCCCAATTTTCACAGGTTTGTTCCAGATCCCTCAAGTCCATATCCTGATCCTATGGAAGAGGATACAGGGAAGTATTGCTGTGTCTCAGAGAGAAGTGTCATGCAAGCAGCTCTTTGTAGGTTGTGCTTATCACGGGATCTGACCTGATAGTTTGAAAAACCTTCACAACTGCTAAGGATATTAAAACTTCATAACATGAAGGTATTCCTGCACGCGGTGTCGTGACCCATATCAAGATGAGGACCTGATAACACCATGCACTGATGCAACGTCACAGTTTGAAGAGGCTTTTGTAGCAGAGGTAACCCTACAGTTCTTACTGGCTTTCCTACTGTAGGCTTGGAAAGGATCTGATGACATTCACTACAGCCTCCTGTTATGAAGAGGCACGCATTTATACAGCCTACTCTGAAAAATTCTGGTGGAAGACATAACATCCCTCGATAGCCTGTTCCAGAACATTAACACCTTTATAGCTGGATTTTTTTCCTAATATTTAGCCAAAGTAGTGTTTGCTGAAACTTCAGCTGCTATTTTCCTTGGTCTGTGCTGATGAGCAGAGAGAACAATTGATCACTGTCCTCTTTATAATAACCTTTTAAATTTTACAGGGTTGAAAGGTTATCAGTATTACCTCTCCCCAATCACAGTTATCTCTTCTGAAAGCAACAAATTCTTTCCTCTTTCATTTCTCGGAGATTTTTAAATGCCTTTGACTATTCTCATTGCTCTTTTGGGGAACATCTTCCTTATAATGTGTAGTGCCTTGACCTCTCCAAATGATGTCACATCAGCACTGCAACGAGTAAATTCTGCTCAGTTCAGTGACACTCTTGCTAATACATCCCAGAGGGAGATTGATTTTCTATGCAACAGGATCTCACTGACTAATTTTTTTTTCAGTTTGTGATCCAGTATAAGCCCCAGACCCTGTTCTGCAGCTCTGCTATCTTGCCAGGCATTGGCCATTTTGTGCTTGACTTCGCCTTATTATCATCTTCTGCATTTACTTCTACTAAACTTCACTTTATTGACTTTAGATCCTGAGTTTCTCCACTCAGGCTGGTTCTCCAGTTAGTACAAAGCCACCAATTACAGTTGCAGGCACTGTTTTTACCTGTAGAGACTCTGCTGGTCAGCAAATGTCCCAGCAAAGCAGGACCAAGGCTGGAGTGGAGCTCTTCAGGATTAGGGTCCCTCATTAAGGAAGGTCCCCCAGAAGCATGCATAGGAGAAATAGCAATAATGTTAGAGATGCAACACTTTCTATCACTGTATTAGTTTCCTTTCATTGTACCTTTAATAGCAAAAAAAGAAAAAAAAAAAAAACAAAACCACAAACCCCACCTTCTTTCTTCTGCTGGTAATGTCCCTCAAGTGCTTTGGTCTTTCAGATATTAGTATCTGCCTGCAAACAAAGGGCTGGGTCCCATGCATGCTCAGTAGGTCACAGCTGAACTGATCTCTTTTAACTGGCAGCCTTCTGAAAGCAGTTCACACACTAATGCAAGAGAATGTCATAGTCCAGGAAGGTCTTTGTAACTCGATGCACATATCAAGTCTTGAAAGCACACTTTATTGTACTTATGAGTAGAACGGGTTGCTTTTAAAAAATGACTGTTGTTAAGACCTGTAGATACCACATTTGAGTTAATGTACAATGCCTTTTAAAAGGGTATAAACCAGTAGATGCATAAATTAAAAATAATACCAACGCCTGTATTCAGCAGATCTTTGGATTCTAAGACAATGGAGCTTCCATCAAAGGGCAACAACAGAGAAAATATATTCTTGGACTTTGTGAAAAGACACAAGTTGAATAATATTACAGTAATAGGCGAGAATCAGCCTAGATTGCTATCCCAGGGGCCAAGTGATGCTGCTTAATAAAACGCCTGCATAGATACCATGTCATAGCAGATGACATGAATACTTCACAGTGCTGAAAGGAATGTTGTCTTTCTCCACCCTAAAAAAAGATACTGCTTACTTAGGTACTTATTACATTTGAACTATGCTCACTCAAGACTGAAGAGAAGGCTTTTTCCTCTGCTGACTCATCCTAACCTCCTTGTATTGTCCTTAATAATAGCTAGCTTCAGGCATGTCCTGTACATAAGTCCTTGAGCCAAGTGTGTTTGACCAAGTGGGTAGAGTATTCATTTTATGAAGACAATTTATAAATAAAAAGTTGTGCATATGTTTCCTTTAATTTATAAAATGTGCCAGAGTTTAGTCTTTTTGGACTATGTTACACTGGCCTAAGATCCTACAAATGAAAAACTATCCAGAACTGCATTTGACTTTATCACAGAGAATATCCCTGGTATAAGCAGGGGATTTACAACACTATCTCTGTTCCTCGTGACTTCCTTTTATTCGCTGTCTAGCATAGACAATAAAGTATTGACAGATAATACTGTTCTACTTTTAATTTTCTATAGCATGTTTGGATCATAGACTGAATTCTCTGCATCTGATAGCAACTGAAATTCCAGTGCAGCCAAAGGAGAATACCTACTTTTGCACCAGCCAGGGGCTTGACACGCCCCATGAAACAAGGACTCAGACACTTCTTGAGACACATGCTCTGCACATACTCCATCACTGCTTCTAGTTAGAATGTGTATTAAGAATGGTATGAATTTTATTTTATGGATCAATCATTATTAAAAATAATTACACAGCATTAGGCAGCGGCCCCTTTCAAAAATGTCATTATCACAACTGCTGAATTCATATAAAAAGGAATGCCAAAGTGATTCATTTACATCATGGGGGAATAAGCTGCAAGCTTTGATTTCAAAAATCAATTTTTTTATACAGAGAAATAAAACAAATGTATTAAAGTGCAGTGGCTTGTTACAAAACAGTCTCAGACAGTTCTGATGACACATCATTAACACCACCAACGGATGAGAAGAGCCTGGTCAGCGGTCCACTCCAGCCATCAGTACCCACGCAGGCAGTACTCTGGGACCAGCAGCGGTAGCAAACATTTTCCGAAAAATCATTGTGCAGGTTCAAATATGCCAAAGGGCTCTGATTCGCAATATATGGGGAGTTTCTTTCTCACAGATCTCTGTCTCATAACTTTCTGGGAGACTTTTGCCCACAAATGAGGCAACAGAAGCAGCTGTGTGATGGCTCTCAGCCATTGCACTTCGGACGCTGGTATAGCAGCTTAAACTATTCTTATTGTTTAACTAAAACTGTGCAAACTGATATATTAAGCTTTGAACCATGTCAGCTGGGAAGCCATGACATACCATATCCTGAGCTACACTGTGCCTACTAATGCAATGGCCACAGCAGCTCCCATGTCGGATGGGCACGGCAGATAACCCCAGGCAACGCTTCTGAAACAACCGCAACAGCTCTGTCTGCCATGGCACCGGTATCACTTCATGCTTTAGCTCTTGTGCTATTATGGTGGTAAGGGGTGGCAAAAGCTACAGGATGGATATAACGGAAGTCAGATTAAAGGTGAGCTCAATCAGTGTAGTTATTTATCTACCTGTAGGGGATTAGCAGTATAGTCTGGAACACCATTTTTCCTGTGAAAGCACATAGACTCAAACTACATACAATTGTACACTGCAGACATTTGAATGCTGTCTAGTTTTGATTCATAGGCCAAATATATTACAAAATACACATAATCTGTTATACAATACTTTGACAGAACTGTCAAATTTCACGTGTTCCTTTTAGTGTATATGTGCAAGACACAAAGAAAGCCATTCCCGAACTTAGTAGGATATAAGATATACCTAAAGATAGACACCGGATAAAGACACCGGAAGAAGAAACTAAAACAGTCCTGGAATTTAAGTTGTTTCTGATCATGGAGAAAAACACACATGGTTTTGGGGAGCCTACTGAATGATAAACACAGAGGACTAGAACTGAAATAAGGCCAGAGGGTTTGTTAGTGGGATAGTCTTTCCACCTGCAAAATAAGCAAAAAGGTTCCAATTTTAAAGACCCAACTCAAAACTTGATATTCAAAGATCAAAGACAAACCAAGAAAATGTTGCATTTCAGTGTCATATGAAGAGTTCTAACAGTAGAAAATGGGTATAACATAAAAAAAAAGAAAGAGGAAATAGAAGAAAATGCAGTCATAAACCAAAATTGCCCATGTTTACGCATACCAGTATCAGAGGCAAATCTTGTTTGACTCCCTTAAGCTAGTTCTATTTACTGAAACTGAATCCTGGATGGAAGTAGGCTGAGCAGAAATTTTCTTTTCATTGGTATTATTGTGCATATTTTTCGAGACAGATTAATAACAGCTCCTACTTCTTCAGCAGCTGAGCTATGTTTGTACAGAATTCTAAAGAAATGTTCAAGTTATTTTAAGCTGCAAAGATAAAGATTTCAAGGTGGTCTCTTAGGCAGCAGCAATCTCCATCAGAAGACTGGCTTCCGATTTCTGTCCACAATTCTCAGCTGCACAATGCAGCAGGAGCTGGACATGCTGCTAAGGGCACATCATGTCAGCAAAATTCATGGCCACTAAGTATATTACTGGTGTTACTGTAATTACTTCTGCCCTACTGTGCCTGTAGCCTTGGACCTCATTGCGTTAGGTATTGTATAACAATATGAAAATTAGATAGTCAGGTGTTTACATCATGTTAATACAGGTGGTGGCACAGGGAAGTGCAAGGAAACGCTTACATGGTGGTACTCACTGAAATAAAATGTGTGCACAGTACAGTGGATGTCTGCTCAATCTTGGGATTTGCAGCGAAGAACTTAAGACAGGATTGTGGGGAAGAAGTTTAAACGAAATACCTTTGGACAACAAATGACCTAATGGAGCATCATCCCAACAGATTTATGTCTATTATAGTGAGCTGATATATCAAAATAAATGTTTGATTGCAGTGATTAAAACAGTCAAGTGTGCATCTGCTTACCCCATATACAGAACTAAATTGAGATAAAACTACATTTTTTCCATGTTTGTTTTTGTCAGATCCATAGAAAGCAGAATTTACCAAGTTCAGTCAGCATGTCCTTCACATGGCTGATCTCACCTTTCTACGCTAGAGTGTCAAAATGTGGCAGCTGATCATTCTTAATCTATTTTTAGAAATAAAATCAACAAAAATCAGCCTCATTGTGGTAGACTTTGCACAAACGCAATGCAGATACTCCTTGACCCAAAAGGGCATATGAAGAATGGGGAGAAAGCACACAGACAGTTAAGTGCAGATTTAGCTAATACCTTTTAAAGCACAGAGCAGGGCTTTCTGTTACCTGCTCCCAGAAAAACCCAGTATGCTTTTCACTGCTATCCCTTCATTTCGCTCTTTTCCTCCACCCTTCTGTAGCCCTGATTAAAACTGACAGACACCTGTGTTTCCCCAGATTCTCCTTTTCCCTCTGCACATGTTTACGCAGTGGATTTTGAGGATTTGCTGTATTTTTTTGGGATTTCCATGTGTCTGGGAAGACAGAATTGGTAACACGCTGTTGCACCTGGTCCAAAAGGAAAGCTGTGAGTAGAAATCTTAGTGATTTCCCATAGTATGAGTGTACTGTGCCAGTCCCTGTGCAATGTCCGCGCAGCACATGTTCAGCGTGTCTGATATGAGTAGCAACGGTACCTGCAAACCTCTTTCTGCAGAGGACATCTGCAGAATGACACCTGCAGGCAGACACAAGACAGTCCCGTCCCTGCTAAATTATTGCTTTTTTCTTCCTATTCCTGATGCTGCCAAATGCCCAACGCATGTCGGTGTGAGGACAGCAGGACAAACGCAGAAGACTGGTGACACCATTAGGTCTGATTGGATGTCCTGGTTTCGGCTGGGATAGAGTTAATTTTCTTCCTAGTAGCTGGTATAGTGCTGTGTTTTGGATTTTTTATTATGAGAATAATGTTGATAACACACTGATGTTTTAGTTGTTGCTAAATAGTGCTTACACAAAGTCAAGGACTTTTCAGCTTCCCATGCTCTGCACAAGAAGCTGGGAGGGAGCATAGCCAGGACAGCTGACCCACCTGGCCAAAGGGTATTCCATACCATATGACGCCATGCTCAGTATATAAACTGGGGGGAGTTGGCGGGGGGGCAGTGATCGCTGTTCGGGGACTGGCTGGGCATCAGTCAGTGGGTGGTGAGCAATTGCATTGCGCATCACTTGTTTTGTATATTCTTTTATCATTATTATTATTTTCTCTTCCTCTGCTGTCCTATTAAACTGTCTTTATCTCAACCCATGACTTTTAATTTTTTTTTCCGATTCTCTCCCCCATCCCACGGGACGGCGGGGATATGTGAGCGGCTGTGTGGCACTTTTACTTGCCGACTTAGGTTAAACCACAACATCGGACTTTGCAGGCAGGCAGCCCCGGAGACGCGCTGCTCAGCCCTCCTCGGCTCAGCCACCAAACGGCACTGCTTTCAGCGCGCCCCAGCTGCCTCCTGCCCCCGGTTACTCCTACAGCATGTGAATGGGCCCCTTCGGCCTGGTCCCCTTTCGGCCTGGCCCCGTTCGGCTCGGTGCCCTGCAAGGCCAGCCTGGGTAAGGCCTGCGTGACCACGCCGCAGGCCCCGTTCTTGGTTCACAGTCATAATCCCACTAATCCGACCGTGATTATTGCATGCTAACAGCGTCCGGCTTCGGAGGCTTTGTCCCACTCCCCTGCCTCGGTTACATTTTCAAGGCAGGTTTTTATCCCCGTGTCCTGATGCGAGCTGCAGGACTGTCTGCTTCCCTGCTGACACAAACGCCCCACGCACGGAGCAACTTTGTTCAGGCTGATGGCTGCGGCTCCCAGGTGTACGTCAAGGGGAGAATAAATCCCCGTCAATGAACACCGATCACAGAAACGTGGTTTTTCAGAAGCCCTGGGCCCCCGCAGCTCCCCGGGGATCAGGGATTCGCTTCCCTGCCGGCCTCGCTTCACCAAACGGACACCAGCGCCAGGTCGCGGGAGGCTGCTCCTCTCTGTCAAATGCGGCTGAGCACATTGCGGGGGTTCAAAATTGCCAGACGGGGCCCCAGTGAGTGTCTTACTCCCCGGAGGAAGCCGAGGGCTGCCAGCCTGCCGGGAGAGAGCGAGTTTTCCACACTGACCACAAGATGTCCTCCCTACCCCGACACAAGCCCTGCAACGCCGCGCCAAAACGCCAGCCTGAAAGGGCCTTTCACGCAGAGGCAGTGAGCTCTCAAAACCGTCTTAGAGCTAGATTAACTCTTCAGTTTAATATTTGTGACGATTTTTTTTTTCCCCACTGTGGTCCAGTTTGGGTTTTTGTATGCTGACTCCGGGTCGCCGGGACTGAACGCTCCCCGGGACTGCACACTCCCCAGAGTACCTCAGGTGCTGTCACTCACTTAAACAGTGCTGCATGGCTTTGAATATCTAATCAGATAAAAGAAAGACTTTATACTAAAAATAATAAACAGATAGAGAGCAAATAGTGTATTTGCAGTACTAACTTTTTGGCAAAATGTTCATCATGGTTTAACCCCAGCCGGCAACTAAGCACCACACAGCCACTCGCTCACTTCCCCCGCAGCCAGATGGGGGAGAAAATCAGAAGAGTAAAAGTGAGAAAACTCATGGGTTGAGATAAAGACAGTTTAATAGGTAAAGCAAAAGCCGCGCACACAAGCAAAGCAAAACAAGGAATTCATTCACTACTTCTCATCGGCAGGCAGGTGTTCAGCCATCTCCAGGAAACAGCAGAGCTTCATCACGCTTAACGGTGATTTGGAAAGACAAATGCATCACTCCAAACGTCCCTCCCTTCCTTGTTCTTCCCCCAGCTTTATATGCTGAACATAATGTCATATGGTATGGAACAGCCCTTTGGTCAGTTGGGGTCAGCTGTCCCAGCTGTGTCCCCTCCCAACTTCTTGTGCACCTCCAGCCTACTCGCTGGCGAGGTGGTGTGAGAAGCAGAAAAGGCCTTGATTCTGTGTAAGCACTGCTCAGCAGTAACAAAAACATCCCTGTATTATCTACACTGTTTTCAGCACAAATCCAAAACATAGCCCATACTAGCTACTATGAAGAAAAATAACTCTACCCCAGCCCAAACCAGCACAATGCTAATTGTGTTATTAATTAACTCTGATTTCCATTCATATCCAGAGTTCGTCAATGAGGCTGTAGGCACCATGTGCGCCGTCTCTCTTTCCGTTCCTCCATGCTGACTGACAGCGCCAGCCCTAGCCAGAGAGATGAAAATTTCTGTATAAAACCAGAGACAACATGTGATGGGCCGGAGGGACATCACAGAACAAAGAAACGCAACCATTCTGTACATTGGGTCATGTCACAACCACCACATAAGGGTGACAAAAAAAGTAATGAGAGCATGCTGAAGGTCAGTGTCAACGTAGGCCACCATCTGTGTTAAATTCCAGTTTTAAGTTAACATTGCTTGGATTCTGTACTCAGCAACCAGACTTTTCTGTCCCTGCAAGCAGGTACAAGTAGGTGGAGGAAAGTACATCCGTTATTTTTGGATATGGTCCAGTGACTCCAAGCCCAAAATGGATGACGTCCACTGACTGTGAACTGATTAATTTTATGTATTCAAACGAAAGAAAAAGGTAGTTATGCCTAACCTTTTTAGATGACTCTCCCACAGCTGTGGAAATGCCACCACATTAGATTTAGCTCCAAAGTGTCATTACATGACATTCACTGTGTTGCCTTTCTTTAAAAAACTTATTTGTATTCAAGGATAGAAAAGGAAATATAGGTGATACTAAAGTAGTAAAATATGCCCAATTGTATTATAATTTGGGAGTCAAATATCTTTCACTATTGAGGAAAATGCAGAAACATGTGGTTTCATTATCCCAAATTTAAACACAAATTTGAATACGACTGACAATATTTCAGCTGTAAAAGCCCAGTAGTAACAACACATACATAGATGTAGGATTATCGTGGGCAGTATGAAATGAATCATTTAATTACTAGAAGGATAGAAAGGGAAGTTACAAAATCTAAAATTCACCTTTGAACTTTAAAGGAGTTCATTCTAGCTCCTGCTATGCCAGCATTAGATTCCATATATGATTAACCTTTAAGGACCATAATTATTTCCTGAATAAGTGTTTTCCAAAATCTTGGTTGAGAGAAGAACCTCACGGCCTGACATGGACTATGGCAATTTTGATTCCTATTAAAGAAGCAAAATCTAGATCAAAAGTGAAGAACCCCTATATACTCTTCTGCTTCTCCAAACAGGCTTCTATGTTCATAAAAAGATAGCAATACTGCTCATTTTAAACACCAATACCATACAAACTGTGTCTTTAGACATTCATAAACTTCAGATTACCAGGAGCCAGGACCGTGGACTGGGAGCTACGATTCTTCACATGCACTTTTCTCATGTTCCTTCCCAATTTGCCACTGTACAAACCAGCATATTTTGGCCAATCAAGAATGAAAATTTGTGTGTTATTTCCCAGCATACATCAAGGAATGGCTGATAATCACGGCAGGCTTTTCAGTATGACTGTGTGATGACTGGGAAAGCAATATGAGGTTAGAGTAAACCAATGGCCAGCAGCCTAAGGAAAGTGAGCAGCCCCCTTTTGATACTTGTTGTTCCTCTCCTGAGGTTACCCACTGCAGTCTTCCTCCTGACACTTTATAGGATGTTTTAGATAAACTGGGGCCAGGTCCTGAAGCATCTTGAACATAGACACCAAGACAGCAGATTGGGCTGAACACTACGGAAACCTCCTGCAGAGACAGGAGGACAAGTCTGAGAGGAGGCACTGATCCATCCTGTATCAATCAAATTTTCATTCTTTACTGATCAGAGTACCTAAATAATGAAAGTTTCAAGTCCTAGCAAACACAATGCTGTAGTCTAGCCAAGAGTTACCTCATCATGTTGCTTTAAAAGAGAGATAGAGCTGCAGGGGAAAAAAAAAAAGACTCTCATCCTAGGTGAATTACACAAGTATTATCTTAGAAGTATAATTATACTAGTGTAATTATGTAGACAACTTGGACTGCCTTTGTCAGTGTCTCTCTTCTTTTATATAACTCCTCACTATAAACCACTATTCAAACCAATGCTTTATAGTTTCAGAGTATGTTGAATAGTAGGAGGTTGTGGTTTGGCTGCCAAGAAAATTAGAGAGATGAGTACTCTCCCTGGGTAAGAACACAGGAGTCAGTTCAATAGCAAGCTTGTTCAGGGAATTGAGAGTAGTTATTTCACAGCTTCTGACCCTAGATCTTTAGAGTCACTGTTCAGGGGAACAGAGCAGATGCTCTGTTTGTGCTTTGTCCAAAGGCAAATACAACGAGGTGAAACTGCAAGTCTTAAATGCAGCAACCCAGAGCTAGAGAGAGTGGGACAGGGTTGTGTATGTACCCCAAAATTCCTGAGAATGGCATCTACTAATGCATGCATTCTTAGACTCCTTTCATAAAGCGGTGTAACTGCAATGTGGGATTTCTATTTGGTTAGTTCATACCATGCTGCTGTCTTAGCATTTTCCATTGGTGACTGCTGTTGTGTGTCTCAGAACCTGTATTTCCATGTTTGAAACAGGTAGAGTTTAAGAAGCCCTGTGGAGACAGCTTAGGAAAAGGGAAGCTAATGCTGTATACATACATTTGCAGATATTATGTCTACAGAAAGGAATTTTTCTGCTAAGAGAATGTAGAAAAGCCTCTTCTCTTCCAGACTAAAAACTCAAGTTGTCACAGCAAAGAAATTCCAAAATCACTGTTTTCAAAAGTCCAGATCTCTTTGTATTTTTACCTTTCCACAAAGTTCCCTCATGTTCCCCAAGCCTTGCTACACCAATGTTTGGGGTGGCTAGGCAGCTCAGGGCTGAACACTGAGGATTTCCCCATTGCGGGTTCCTGGCAGCCCTGAGGTTAGATACTTAAAAACTGAGAACAGAGAAGCTGAACTTGCAAGAAGCCACAATCCTGGCTCCAGGGCTGCGTGCTCTCAACTTGCCATTGCCTTCTGCTTAGTCAAACTGGCAGGTTTTCACACATGCCTCCTCAGCAGACAGCTCTATTCAATTTTTGCTAAAACATCTTCCCACAAAACACTTCAGTTTTGATAAATCAGTGCTTTCAGATGAAAAATAGTTCTACCTAAAAATAAACAACTAGCTTCAGCTTTGAGAGATGTAGATTAGTTAATTGTATCAGCGAGTGTGGCTTTGAAGCTTAGATATAAACACATCCTTAATACCCAACCAAGCTCTGCTAAGAAGAAAGGATGATTTATAGAGCAATGCAGAAGCTGGCAGGGCCTGAGGCTTGAGATTAAGCCCTAGCTTAATACTTGTTGATATTACGGCATCCTATGCCTCCCAGAAGGGATGATACAATACAGCAGAGAGGAACCATAGTCATGTTGTTTTCTGTTCCTGTTAATTATCTCCCAGGTCGAGGTGTTCGTAATCTGCACATGTGTCTGCTAATGATAAAGGATCTGTTACAGTCACACTAAAAACATTTAGCAATCTGTCCTGAATAATAAGCTAGAGCAATGTTTTGTCTTGTTTCGCAAAGAATGTGCTTTGGCTTGGGTTCACTTCAGAAATTACATTCTAAATGCTTTTATCACACTATTTTGACCCCTAAAAGTAAATTCTAAAATTCATAGCTATCTTCCTCTCCCATTTCAACTAAAATGGTTTCTTTGTATGCCTTATTTGTATGCCTTCTTTGAGCAGTTTTCATGGGAAACAGTGACAAGCTATTTGTCTTAGTTAAAAGGACACCCGGAAGGTTTAAAGTTCATCCCACCTGGCCACCATGTGGATTATATTCTTAACTTCATGAATGTAAGGTAGGGAAAATGCATCAAGAGCAGATGAATATCTAATCCTGATTCCCTCCAGTTTTATGCAACCCTGCACAGAACAGGGAGCACAGTCAAAACCACTGCAGCCCTTGGCTCCAACAGAGACCGGTGCTGAGAGTATGTGAAACTGCACTGGCATCATACTGGCTCAAAAAGTGTAGGTTAGGCATATATGGTCCTATGACTGTGAACGTAGAGAAAGTGCTACTAGGGCAGTGGTTGGAATATAGACTTATAAACTCTGAAATATTTCTGTGAACTGCTCTGATCCCATAACTGCAAGTTGTGCACCTAACTGGCTACATGTCCAAGTGCTGGCATTTTCTCTTTGGATAATACGCAAAAGTCTACTCTACAAAGTGCATCCTAATCATCCAACATTTTCAATTGTTTTTAATTTAAAAAAAAAATGCAATTAAAATTGAATTTGGCAATATCAAATGAGGTTTTCTTAATCAAATGCAACATCTATTATATACATTATTCAACATGCATAATCTTTCAGAGCCTACAAGCAGCGTATCAAAATCTTCATATTGCAAAGAGCAACCCCCATGACAGCTGAAGGAAGGGACACTAGTACTTGTCCACAGACAGGTGGTCTCAGCAGATCCACAAGGTCCCACCGCCTCCTTCTCCCCGTTGAGGCTGGGTTAAATGGACAGCTGAACCCTTCCGTGGCCCAGGATTGTCTGTCCCACCATGTTGCGCCAGTGGCTGAAGGTTCAGATCGCTACACAGACTCATTGCCAGTCCTACCCCATAACTCAGCACATGACATAGCAGCAGCAGAACAACTTCACTTCAATAGCTCATGAGCTGCCCAAGGCTCAAAAATCACATTTGGACATTCTGGACAGAGGATATGAATTATGAGAAGTTTGGAGCTTAAGCCAGTGTTAGTACTCGCTAATGAGCAATTTCCCACCTGAACACTAGGCAAAGGACAGGAGGAGAAATCTTCTGTCCCAGAGCATCCTGTAGTTCAGCCTACTCAAGAAGCTGCACTGGTCTAAAGGCTGGAGTAGTCACTTTGGTGACATTATTTCTTTAGAAATATCTCAAGGCCCCCATCATCCTCAAGCTTGTCACAAGACTATTGTCTTCCAATCCCTGTGAGCTATGGCAGGGCAGCGTGTGCTGCTTAGGTGACACTCATATGCCAAGGCCCTTTGCAACTGTGCGCAGTAGCCTATATTATCCTCATTGCACAGCAAAGCTACATCACTTGCTGCACCTGCTGCAGTCATAAAGAACAGCTTACCCCGAAGCATACTTTGATCTCTGTTGCTATTTTTTCTTTCTTTATTCAGGAATTTGTTTTTCTTTCTCCCAGCTTGCAAATCTTTCCTAACTACTGTCTGCAAGTGTAACTACTGAAGAATTCAACTATCCCTCTGCAACATTTTTGAAGCTATTAAAGCATGCAGAGATTCACAAAAGGGAAGAAAATCTGTTCCAGGAAATGGGAGGACTGTTAGAATTACAGTGTCATATTTTGAAATTCTCCTGGAGAAAATACATTGTTGAGAACAGCAAATATATATGCTAGTTATTTAAGAACTGCCTCCTTACATATCTTTGCCCCTGCCAGTTAATACACTCAAGTTTAATTAGATTCTTATTAAACATTGCCATCTTCTTGCCCAAATCATATTAAAACTTAACGGGCAATGCTTCTTTCCTACATATTTTTATTTATCCTATTTTTCTCTTCCTCCAGGCCAGCTGGGTTTAGCCATAGAGCTCCATTCCCCTAACCTCAAAAACAACCAATTCCTTTTTACATCTTCATTTTTTCCTGTTATTATGCACTTTTATCCTGTTGTGTTTTTATTCGTCTCCAGCTACTGTGTAATTTTTCCTGAACACCAGCATTACACAGGCTTGATTCTTGACATAAATGTAATAACTCCAGAAAGTTTGTACATGTAGATCTGTGTTCTGAGGCTTTAATCTAGAAATGAGCACCAAATTTAGAACAAATCGGTTACACAAATCAGCTGTTCATATAACTTTTTCCTAGTATCCTGAGACAGTGGTGCTATATGCAATAATAGAAGCCAGTTATCTCTCTGACACTTACTGCAGGTGAATAAAAAGCAGAAGGAACACACTGAGATTTCATTTTTTCCTCCTCATCATCCATGTCAGTGGTGAAGAACTGGATATAATTAGAACCCTTGGATCTTCTGAATGCAAGTGTTGAAGGACTCTTTAGAGCTTTGGAAGGAGTTGCCTGGAAGGATTTGAGAAAGAGCTGGGGAATAGTCCTTCCTCCCTATAGCTTGTTAACTAGTACCACTATGGAGGGAATGTATTCCACACTGCTAAAAATCTGTACATACCTTCTGTTCTCCTCAGGCACATGGGTGAATATTGAAATCCCGACTCAGCCACACAGGGGAATGGTGAAATTCTTAAAACATGTCTGAAGCCACTGGTACCTGATGAATTAAAGGCTTTTTCCTGACCAGAACCAAAAGTAATTTCTTTAATAAAATGTAATATAAAAAATACAATATATATAAAATAATTAAATGCAAAACCTTAAGACATATTTATGGTGAAAGCAGGGACCCACATCCCTGTACATAGGTGACATTATTAAGTTTCCTTGTTAAAAAGCTGCAGTTTAGTTCAATCCAAGTTATTTGGGTCTTTCAGTTTACAAATTTTGATTACAAAGAGCTTTTCACCAAAGAATGCTTGACAATGCTTGATCATTTATTTGCTTTCCAATAATCTTCAAGGTCAAACAAAGAGCTGTCTGTTTCCCTAAGTTAAAAAACAAAATTGTTCGGTCTTGGCTCTGAGTAGAACATCATTGATCTACCATGTCACGAGAAAGATGCTGCATGACCTCAATCCCCTCATAAATTGGATCAGATGGAAGGGTTTTGGAAGTTGACCACAGACCCACCAATAAGTATTTGTAGGCTGAACATGTACTTGGATTTGTAATGGCTGAACATGAATTGGCTTCCTTATAATTTGTCTTTCTATCATTTCCATCAACATTTTCTGTTTGTCAGATACAGCATTAGCATATAGTGCCCTATAGCACATGTGCAACATAATGAGGCTAATGAACACAGAAGTATCTTAGCAACTTCATCTACTGTGCTTTCACCCTTCGATAGATAATTGCCATAATGGAACACTTTACTATTTTGATCTTGTAGAGTATGAAGTCCCATTACAATTGTACACTAATCAGGGCTGTCTATCATTCCTTGCTCACATGAATAACTGTTTACAGACTCTGTTCCAAAATACTTTGTTCCATGCTTTCTCTTCCTGTGATTTCTGCTAATTCCACCTCCCTTTTCCTAATCATAAGATTTTGATGTCATTTACTGAAATAAAACATTAGTTTCTTCCAATGCCATACTTCTCTTCTCACCCCCCTTAAACCCTCTTCAAGTCACCCAAGGAGGGGAGGGGAGAGGAAAGTTTCCAGAAATAATTTCATAGGATCAGAGGATAATGCAGGTTGGAAGAGACCTTCAGAAGCTCTCTAGTCCAACCTCCTGATCAAACAAGGGTCAGACAAGGGGTTTATTCAATGAGATCTTGAAAACCTTCAAGGATGATGACTGCACAGCCTCTCTGGGCTCCTGTCCCACTTCTTGGCTGTCTTCATGGGGAAAATGGCTTTCCTTACGTCCAGTCTGGACCTCTCTTGTTTCAGTTGACATCCCTTGTCTCCTGGCTTCCCACCATCACTGCTATGAAGATCCTGGCTCCACCTCCTCAGTCACCTCCTTGTAGGTATGGGAAGGCTGCTCTTAGGTCCCCTGAAGCCATGTCTTCTCTAGGCTGAACAAGCCCCATTCCTTCAGCTCCCACTCACAGGGCAGGTCCTCCAGTCTGACTGGTGACATTTTGCTGAACTTGCTCGAGTTTATCGATGTCTTTTGTTCTGAGGAGCCCAAAAGATGTACTATCTAGGTTTGATCTAACGAACGCTGGTAGAGGGAGATAAACACTTTTTTCAGTCTACAAGCTGTGCTCCTGTTAATATAGCTCAGGATGCTTTCTCTCTGCTGCTAGGGCACACCACTGGCTCATGTTCAGCTTTCTGACTGCCAGTACCTTCAGGTCCTTCCAGAGGTCCTCCCAGCCTGCCAGTCCCCAGCTTGTATCATTGCCAGCCGTTTGTCCTTCCCAGTTATAGGACTTTGCATGTGTCCTTGCTGAGATTCGTAAGGTTCCTCTTGGTCCACCCTTCCAGTCTGTCAGAACAGCAGCCCAGCACTCAAGTGTATCGAACAGCCCCCTCAATCTGCTGTGATCTGCAAACTTGAGGATGCAGTCTGTCCCCTCTACAACTCTAGAAACACAATCTGAGGACGTGGCTGGAAATGAGTATGAATACTGCTGGGAAAGGTGTGAAGAAAAGCCTGGGATTGAGAGAAGAGTTTAGACGTGAAGATATTCATATCTAATTATTATGTTTGGGAATCCTAAGGGCTACATGTACAAGGGGGCATGGCAGGATGATGCAGCTGTTTTTCTGAGGATTGACATATTTTGCTATGTTTTTCTGCAGATTTATAGCATTGTAAGTAGGTGGAGTCCTGCACCAGGAACTGCTTTGTCTCAAGAAATCAGTAAAATCACTTGAGGAGACATGGAGCTCATTGTTCTTAAGGAACCAAGCAAGACTCTGTATTTTCTGGTCACTTCACTCTTGTGATGTTTATTTCGGTATCGTGGACTAACACTTCAACTTTGTTGTGACCCCTCAAGAGCTCTGACTAGAGGCCATTTGTCAATGATTTTTGTCAATACTCTGGTTCATACAACTCTTTCTTCTCATTAACCATCAGCTTACCTCTCCCAAGTATGTCAGGAAGATGATGCAGAAGATCTGGGGAGTTGAAATTCATATTTGCAGAGAACTATCTCCCTAATGTTTTAATTTCAGAAATACTGTGGCAATACAATTAAAAATCAATGGCTAGCAACACAATAAATTTCACAAAATGTACTTAACCAATTTTCTTATTGGAGAATTTTCTTATGAGGCCTCAAGGTGTCATGGTTTGTAATGAGAGATAACATCTTTTATTTTTGCAATTCATATAGCTGGAAAAAATTGAGAAATTTTCAGACAATATAAGCCTTTCTTTTGGTCTGAAATCATGTTGGCAGAAGACCTTCTGTTGTTGCCTGATGGAGGTATTCATATTTAATGACAAGTTGAGTATATTTCATTCACATCTTTGACTTCTGACACTTAGGTCTCAGATCTCTTCAGTCTTTGATTCAAGTTAATATTCTGCAATAGCGCTGCTTAGAAATAATTGAAGCTTACCATCATGTTCTTAAATCACTCCTTTCTTAATCTCTCTCTCTCCTATGAAAATAATGTAATCAGTTATACTTGAAGACAGGAGTCTACATCAGAAAATCACATAACCATTCAGACCCAACAGTATTCACCTGTCGTGGTTTAACCCCAGCCAGCAACTAAGCCCCACACAGCCGCTCACTCACTCCCCCCACAGTGGCATGGGGAAGAGAATCAGAAGAGTAAAAGTGAGAAAACTCGTGAGTTGAGATAAAGACAGTTTAATAGGTAAAGCAAAGCTACGCACGCAAGCAAAGCAAAACAAAACAAGGTGTACCTTCTCCAGTGTGGATTTATCCTTAGGCCACAACCCCTTCAGAGGTATACCTGCTGCGGCACAGACATAACCATGGCCACAGCTGCTTCGAGATCTACCTGCTCTGATGTGGACTTATTCACGGTCACAGGCACTTTAGGGTGTCCTGCTCCTGCATGGACTCATCCACAGGACACAGTCCCTTCGACTCGAGTTCACACTGGAGTTCCAGCCTGTCCAGGACAGCAGCACAGAAACAGCAGCGATGCCCTGGCCCTCTGCCAACCCAGGCACATGGCCATTGCTCTTATCAAAATGTTCCCAGGCACCACAGAGTAAGATGATCAGCAGTACAGCAGCACAGCAAGCAGCAAAAGCAAAAAGCAGCCACTAATAAGCACTAGACTCTAATATACAGTGAGGCAAGCAAGCCCCATGGCAAGCACAGGAGCCTGCCAATTAATAGCTAAACAGCAGTAACAGCTATAAATTCGATCTAGCACATTCCAATCAAACCTGTCGTTATCTCAAACCCTTTGAGCCCCATGTTGGGTGCCAAAAAGGACTGTCATGGTTTAACCTCAGGCAACTAAGCCCCACACAACCGCTCATTCACTCCCCCACAGTGGGATGGGGGAGGAGAATCAGAAGAGTAAAAGTGAGAAAACTCATGGGTTGAGATAAAGACAGTTTAATAGGTAAAGCAAAAGCCGCGCACACAAGCAAAACAAAACAAGGAATTCATTCACTACTTCCCATCGGCAGGCAGGCGTTCAGCCATCTCCAGCAAAGCAGGGCTCCATCACGCATAACGGTTACTTGGCAAGACAAACGCCATCACTCCGAACGTCCCCTCCGTCCTTCTTCTTCCCCCAGCTTTATATGCTGAGCATGATGTCATATGGTATGGAATATTCCTTTGGTTGGTTGGGGTCCCTGCTGTGTCCTCTCCCAGCTTCTTGTGCACCCCCAGCCTGCTCGTTGGTGGGGTGGTGTGAGAGGCAGAAAAGGCCTTGACTCTGTGTAAGCACTGCTCAGCAGTAACAAAAACATGCCTGTATTATCTACACTGTTTTCAACACAAATCCAAAACATAGCCCCATATTAGCTACTATGAAGAAAATTAACTCTACCCCAGCCAAAATCAGCACATCACCCAAGGGGAGTGACTGGATAGTTGGCTAGCAGTGTATGTTAGACCTATGTCCTGACGTTCTTGGTTTCTCTGAACTTTTTGCCCACTATTAGCCATTGACTAACCCTGTGCTAGTTTCAGCAGATGTAATGATGCTGCTTCTTTCCAGTCTTGGTGTTTTCTCCTTCAGTGGCTGAAACAGGGCCAACAGAAACACTCCATTTCAGACGTCTTAGCTGCAGAGGGAGAGGGACGAGTTACAGAGACATGCTCATGACCTGGAAACATGTCTTTACGTTGTGCTAGAGCAATGGACCCAACTGGCAATGTCTCCTCACCTGCTCTGCAGCTCTTATACAGTCTTCATGACCCTGCCATAGGGTATGGTTCCTACCTGAAAATTATTATAAATCCTGTGAAAAATTCTGTGTTTCCTGCTGACACTATGTTTCCCCACTTGTTTTGTAGTGCCTTTATTGAATATATCTCTAAGGGTCCTGAGCGCATCCTCCCCCTGTCCGGGGATCTGGCAGTAGGGCTCGGGGCCAAGAGAGAGCCAGCGCAGCCCCTTCCCGCTGGTGTCCGTGGGGAGAGCCCCCCGGACAGCGCCACAGAGAGGCCATGGCTGGCCATCCCAGGGGTGTGTCTGACCCCAGAGCTCCTCACCAGGCCTGATCCTGACTCACATCTGTTGGCTGACGTCCCAGCGCGGCCTCAGCCCATCCCCACAGAGGTGCCCAGTGCCTGAGGCTGGGGCTGCCCCAGTGCCCCCCCGCTGCCCTGCTCCTGGCTGGGGCGGTGGGACAGGCCTGGGCTGCCAAGTCCTGCCCTGCCACATCCCCAACGCCCATGGGGAGCCCACAGCACCCCGGCTCAAGGGAGCCACCTGCCCGTGTGAAGCAAGGACGATATCCACTGAAATACAGCTTCTTATCTATATTATAATATCTATATATCTATATCCAGTCAAATACAGCTGCTGATCTATATTGCAGGGATGGCTTTTCCATGGAATCCACAATCCGGCTGATTGAATGATTGAGTTCCTGTTCTTCTGCACATTAATTCTTTGGATACAAATTTCACATTTGATGGAAGTTTCAGGTTCAATGGAAGCATATGTGTCCTCAGCCACTGCAAATACCATGAATGGCAGTAAAATGTATTTACTGTCATCTTCTCATCTTAATTCTCCATGGCCGTCTCCAAATACAAAGTCAGCTGCTGCTCATGCCACATGCTGCTGTAAATCTAACACTGCTGGTGATCTGAGTCCCACGACACTGCTCTGCTCTGCTGATATCAAATACTGCTTTACTGTTCTTCTTGCTGCTGGCTTCACAAGACTGAGTTCAGTCCCAGGGGTTGATGCGTTCTGTGCAAGCTAATAACATGAGGAGACCTTAAAACTAAAGGCTCTTAAAACTGAACTATAGAACTGTTAAATATTAGTGTGAGGTTTGCTCATTTGCTAAATCTTACCTCAGTGCCTGAATTTCACTGTCAATACAGTGCTACAACCTCTCTTACCTTCTGCACACATGTAGGTAAATGCAGTTCCTTGGTGATCTCTGTATGAGCTGTGTTTCAGGCCTGGGGTCCTGGAAGGAAAAAGATGCAAAAGTATTGCATTGTAGCTCTTATCTTCCTTGTCTCTGCATTGAAATTAGGCCCTGACAAGCACTGGTAAATGCTGCATCTCAGCTCTTCCTCTGTAAAATGACCAATATACCCAGCACATGCCCATGTCATGTGCTTACAACCCTGAGATCTCCACCACATGCCACCTTCTGTATCCCATCCCACACCAACATGGAGTTTAACACATTGGGTCTCCAGGAAAATGAGAAGTGGTTTATAGGACTACTCAAAGAAGTGTTGTAAATGGGGTACTCTTGCAGCATGCCAGCATGGCTTCTCCAAACCCCTCATCCTCTAAGATGTACTCCTCCTGAGTTCATCATAAACGGCTATGTCTAGGAGAAAATGATGCTGTCTGCAGAACAATAAAAAAATCCTCTCCCGTTGCAGGCTGTAGAAAAGCAAATGGTGGGTATATGAAAGTTCAACTATTTTAAGGCACTTCAAAAGATGATGAAAAATCTCTCCCCTTCAGAAGAATCTAGGAACCATAGTTAGATGCATGACAGAACTCTTTGTAATACAAATACTTCCAAGACCTTTTAGAGTCTTTCTTCTCATGTTACCTTCTGCTACAAACTTTTTCTCTATTCCAGTTTATCTGCATATAGAAAGCAAGGAATAGATACTATGTAATGAAATTAAGTCATATCACATCTTTAGTTGCTTGAAAGCAGTCTCATCTATGAAAAGCAGTCTCGTCTATGAAAATGTATTTCTACTCTATAAATTTATTTTTACAGTTTGCAAAGATGGTAAGATGCATACATCTTTCTAAGAACAATGCACTTCAGTGACTCTTCAGCGGCTGCTATTAGGCATCTGTTGTACAAATGACACTATCACTTGCATAAAACAATCAGTCCAGCAAGCCAGAATTGGTATGTCCTTTGGATAAGGTCTTTGATGAATAGACCCTCTTATCTTTCATTTCCAATCTATTATTAATAACATTCTCTGTGATCATCCAGACACAAAGAATTAAGACAATAACTCAGTAAGTACTAGAGCCTTAGCTTGCCCAATGGAATAACAGTCATTAAGTTTCTGCCAAAAGACCATTACTTCAGACATAATGATGAGCAATTACCATATAGGCTTGTAAGGTGTTTATACATAGTATATTAAGTTAAAACATTCCCTTTTCTTGGGAGTTGCCTTGTGGTAGCACCAAACCTATCAATTAAATTACCTAATGAAACACATTTCAATACAAAATTATCTTCATTCCCAGTGTAACCATCTCTTTGGTAATAATACCCCAAGAATATAAATTAAAGCTTTTGTGTATGACCATCTTCCTGTAGACAAACTTAATGAAAGAAAAAATTGGGTCAAGGTAGATAATATTTCTATGTTGCTGAAATAATGAAAAACTTCAGGGACTAACTTCTTGGGACAAGGAGGGGGATATGAAACAATCAGGAATAACAATTTCCTAGTCAAACAAGCTTACCTTTATCCCACCTGACTTTGGACAGGCAGCCCAGAATAGCACTCTGCTAGCCTAACACTGAAATGCTGTCTCTGTCTCTCCACTGTGTCGTAGTTTAACCCCAGCCAGCAATTAAGCACCACACAGCCGCTTGCTCACTCCCCCACAGTGGCATGAGGGAGAGAATTTTAAGAGTAAAAGTGAGAAAACTCGTGGGTTGAGATAAAGACAGTTTAATAGGTAAAGCAAAAGCCGCGTGCGCAAGCAAAGCAAAACAAGGAATTCATTCACTACTTCTCATCGTCAGGCAGGTGTTCAGCCATCTCCAGGAAAGCAGGGCTCCATCACGCGTAATGCTTACTTGGGAAGAAAAAATGCCATCACTCCGAACGTTCCCCCCCGTCCTTCTTCTTCCCCCAGCTTTTATATGGCTGAGCATGACGTCATATGTTATGTCCCAGCTGTCCCAGCTGTGTCCCCTCCCAACTTCTTGTGCACCCCCAGCCTACTCGCTGGTCGGGCGGTGTGAGAAGCAGAAAAGGCCTTGACTCTGTGTAAGCACTGCTCAGCGGTAGCTGATAATATGGGAATGTTTTCCCATATTCCCATATTATCAACGCTGTTTCCAGCACAAATCCAAAACATAGACCCATACGAGCTACTATGAAGAAAATTAACTCTATCCCAGCCAAAACCAGTACAACTGACTATATAGGGAGGGAGTGTTCACAGTATTCTCATTAAGTATCGCAATTAGGAGTTAGGAGATAAGTGATCGCAATTTGGGCATCACCGTTATGTGCATGCAGAGTGAGAAGATGAACATAGGCACAAGACCCTGCTGAGCTGCTGAGATCTCTGACCAGTAAACTTTTGACAATGTGCATCGCACGCCTGTTGTTGCTGGCCTGCCCTGATCCCATCACCCATCCCCATCCTTTCTTTGTACCATATCCAACCATCTAGGACTAGCAATGAAACTGCTGTTCTTGATGCGTAACTTCATGCTGTTTTCTTTTCCAGAAAGTGACCTGGCAAAGGGAGAGAGCACACTGCACAATGACTGTCTCTTGGCTGTACGATTGGAACACATGAAGGAAACGTTGTGGTTCATGGGCTGCAGAAACTACAGTCGCAGCCTTCCAAATTTCATATCCTCTTTCCATGAGTTCTGTGCATATTTTCTTCTCTGTAGACATAGCTTTCACTACCTTGTCTTTTCAAAAGCCATGAATTCTCTTTATTTCACTCACCAAAATCTCAAACTAATTAATTGTTTTACCACAGAGGAAGTTTAAATATGGAACTAACACAAGGCAACACCCAAATTCTGAATGCATCCTGAAACACAAAGGTATTTGAATTTGAGATATGTATCTATCCACAACATCCTTCTCCCAAATATCTCAGCTGAAATTCTGCATCCGGTCTGCAGAACTGCAATGCTCTCCTGTCCCTCCCTAAATTGCAGGCAAACTCAGAGCTAGATCTAAACTTTACACACAAGCATGTCTCTAGTTAAGAGAACAGGGATATTGTTAATTGGCCCTGTAGCGCCCATTTTTGTGTACAGTTGCACTTTCACTTCCAAATATAGGGAAAACAGATTGCTACACTCTGCAGTTACAGGAGATAGCGTATAATAAGAATGCATTTTGTAATAGGATATCCACAATTCATTTACCTAAAAAAACTGTATCATTTTAGTATTTTAATCTTTCATCCTATGAAAATACAATGTTATTCTACAGGGATGGTCAGACTTCAGGAACTCTCTGCTGTGCATACTAAGGATTTTTTTCTAAATAAAAGCAATGACCAGAAGTTTGATCAATTAATCCATCGATCTATCTTCTGATATATCTTTGCCACGAATATACATCTTTTGGTCAAATTCCCAGACTGATCGAAATAGTCTCGCAAAGCTGCATCCCAGCAACTTTGAAATCTTCTAGAGAATTGTACCAGATGATGGGCACTGTAAAAGTGATTCCGTACCCAGGTTTAAGGATTGACACATCCCTAAGAGTCAAATGCCTTGATGCTTGCCAATTATCCTGAAATTACCCTTAATATAATCCAGATTAAGACAGAAGCAAAACTAAAAAGCTTGGTTTCAGCATTATATTGGAACCAAGCCCCACTGCAAAGTGTTTGCTTTCTCTCCTTTGTTTAAAAAAATCCCTTCAGGAAAATATACACTCTAAATGTATTAATCATTATCTATTTAACAGGGAGGTTATTTATTAGTAGTAATTAACTACTATTAAAAATACTAATATAATTATTTGTTAGAAGTAAATTTTTAAAGCATTATGTCTACATTTTTAAGTCTCTATAGGAAGCAGAGTTGCTTTACAAATAGTTAGAAAGTGAAAATTTTACCTACTTTAGCTCCTTTTGTCTCTGATTTTACAATTTTGTGTACCTAAGCAATTTAAACATGTTTTCTGGCTTCTAAATATTATCTTCACTCTTCACCCCTTTTCTTGCACTGTACAGGCCTCGTTAACATGCACCTAATCTAGGAATGTACTAACAATCAGGTTCTCTCATCAACACATATTGCTGTTGACAGTGCTTAGCTATAAATAGTCAAGCTCAGCTTTTAATCATATGATGCAGAGTTATGAATGACTTTCCATTCTTAATGCACAGTTTCAATCATTTTTGCCTTTTAAACACGGCTGAAATTTCTTATATTCTTTCTTGGCTCAGAAGCTAGCTTTATTTAAAAATTGGTAACTTATTACTAGTTCAATTGATTTTGAAAACAAAAAGGCATTGTCCAAAACTAGTGGGTTTTGTAGATGTAAAACAAACACACATTGTGGAAATGTCAGATAAAGAACTGTCTGAATAATACAGGACTTCCTCATATGAAGAAACAAGATTTACTAATGCTAAAGTTCATATTAAATGTTTTAGAATAACATGCTGACACACACAATATATTGCTTAGCTGATGGTGTGTGTCTTACAAGTTAAAGAAAGGTTCCAAGAACCTGCAGGTGTGCAGAATTATGTAAATAGGTCTTAAGAATGCCAAGCTATTATGCTTAAATATACTAGTAAGTGAATCACAGAAAATTCTTCATTCTGTGGTAGACAAATATATATATACTATTTACAGATGTACAGCTTTTACTCACAGTATTGTTGGTTGTGGGTTTTTTTGAAAACTGAAATAACCTGTCTGAAATAATTCTGAAAAGCTGAAATTTCAGGTTCAGAAGACCAGTAAGTTCATTAAAAAGTTATCTAATAAGTTTGTTTAAATTCTTTTGCTTAAGCAGAAAAGTTTGTAGGATCAGGATTTTGCCCATGTCAAACTGGGCAAAAATTTGATATCTTCAGCTGAATTTTGTCAGAAGTGCAAAATATTATTGGTATTTAGGACTTATATTTATCATTTCCCTTTTTACTTTTCTTAAACTATGTCAGAAAAGTTTGTGGCCCCCTCACCCATGTAAACAGAAGAGCCTACACAATTTCTTCCAATATGAGTAGTAAATCTACAGAAAAACGTGACTTTTTCCTGTCTTCTTCTTTTCATAGTTTCTAAAGTGCTATAATTAAAAGTATATCAGTGTATCAACCTGAGAATGTTCATATAGCAGAGTCAAATTGACCAAAAAATACTCTCCCTCTCTGGTTCCAGGCAATAGTCCTTGAACTCTCAGTTATTACTACGTAAAAGAAGGGGCAGGAGCTTTCATTCATTTGGGAAACCTACCATGTTTGGTAATGAGAACTTAGGCTGCAGAGGTAGGGGACTGGTGTGCAGTGATGGTGCAACTTTAACAATTTTCCTCCTCTCAGTCAGTCTTGCTACTGCAGAGTTACCCAACTCTGGGCGAAAGGGTTAGTTTCATCTTTTGCAAATTCCCCAAAAAGTGGTCCTTCCCACATGCATAAACAGGAGAAATGATCTAACTACTTCCCCATTTCCTGCTCCTCTTTATTCTTTCTTTTCTCTCTTTTCTATATTTGTTATTAATAACAAATGGACAAAAACAGGCATTAACTGCACATCTGGTTCAGCTCTGGCAAGAGCTCTCAGGATGCAAGCGGCAACAGCTGCCAAGCGCCATAATTTCAAAACGGAAATTCTCCTACTGAAACTTTCTGTAAGAGACTGATTGATTTTTGCTGCCAAGTGAAACTGGCCAGTCCCGTAGTTAAGACATTGTTGTAACTCCTCTCCTTTCCAAACACATGCTAGCAAAATGCTATCCATGAATTCAGTTAAAAGAATGTGAGGGAGTGGACTATAAAGTAGAGGATTTCAGAATGCCACCAGAGGGAGCCAATGCAATTGCAAACTTGAAATTCTTGCTCTTTTGCAAAAAAAACAGCTACGGAAAGATCATTATCCTGCAAAATAGCAGACAGCAAAGTAATAAAGATTATTGTTCTGAAGCATAGTGTTTGTACCCTTTGAAGTAAAAATCTCCACATTCCAACCACACATAATGAGGAACACTAATGTAAATGAAAAAAAAACTTGCTTGTATTTTTTCCCCAGGAATAGATGCATTATTTTGCATTGCATTGCACGTTAATAACCCCTTATTTTAATTGTTTATTGTCACCTTGACAAAGTCTCCCTTCACATTTTGCCCTACACCAATTCCTCAGCCTTTTTCTCATCTCTTTAAACTGACATCTCCAAACCAGTGATTGCAGACCACCATCTCTCATCCTTATCAGCTGTGAGAAAGCTGTAAAATGTCCTGTGTTCTCTGAATCTGACTCTACCTAGCAATGCATCTGATTCTTTTTCTCTTGCTGCTTTTTCTTTGATTTTACTAGAATTAAGAGTAATTTGGTGATTGTCAGGCAATGTATTGCAGATACATAGCAGTGTTAAGCTCTTACTTCAAGCAGCTGTGCTCTAAGGACATCATTCTCAACAGTTCCTTATTTGTGGTTTTGGCTATTCAACTGCCTTTAAATATTCATCTCTTGTTTCAAACTTAAAGTGCACCGTGATTCATTTCTGCATCTTTTTTTGAGTGTCAGGCTTTTACAATTGAGCAAGATGGTTAACCATCCATCACATCTTGAACAATCTCTGGTGAATGTGCACATTGCTTTTCGCTATCATGAATAACATTGGAAATGGCAATTAATTTCTGTAAGGGCTTTTTAATGTTTTATTTTATACCATCTTCCTTCTTCCATCTGCTAAATATAAAAACCTATCCACTTCCCTTCTATTGTTTATTCACCCACTGAAAATTGTGTCAGAAGCATAAGAAGCCACTCCCAGGATCTTCTCCTGGCACGGCTGAACAAGACCAGCAGTTTCCTCCAGCCTTCAGGTCACTCTTTTGCACTCCCATGACTTGGACAAGACATGGGGCATCCTGGTTTTTCTTAAGGAGAAAGAGTAAAACAAAAAAAAAGGGGGGGGGGGGGAAGAGGAAGAATAGTGAAAACGAAGACAAAAAGACTGCAGAGTGGAGAAGCCAGAAGTAGGAGTAATAATACAACACATGGCAAGGATAAAAAACAACTACTGAAATGAGAATTAAGCCTTACTGGGTTTTGTTAGTCATGAGGACCACTTGGGGCTTCTCAAGGTTTCCCTGTGCACATGGATTACTGTGCACAGGAAGGAAAAGAAGAATGTGGTTTCCATGCCATGTGACCCTTGTATCCTAAGGAAAGGAGAAGAGAGGAAGCTATTACCCCATCAAGCCATAGTTTTGTCTAGAAAGGGAGCTATTCTTCTGTTACCCATGCACAACACAATGAAGTAGTAAATGGTGATGACTGGAGGACCAGGAACGCACAGTGAAGCCAGCACTACCACAAGTTGCTAGAGTGCGGGTAGCTTTGATCTAGTGCTTGGTTGTTAAAATGAATGAGTTGTCAACTTTGTCTTTTGCTGAGACTATTCTTAGCACTTTTGTTTTTTTAACATTTATCATTTTTTTTCCAAAACATTAATCAAGCTCTGAAGGTCTTCTGTAATCGAACTCTTAGAGAAAGACTGCTAACAGACATTATATTGTTCATATAAGCTCCATTAACTCAGATGCCATTTAGAAGATTCCGAACTGTCATTTGGTATGTTTTCTCCTTAATACCCAATGCTTTCACAGACAAAATGTACCTTGATGATGCACTATGATGTTTTAATATCTGCTCACAATGCTGCTTTCTCTCTCAGCTACAGTGTTTCCTAAACTCTGGATTTTGTGAGTCATCAATACATTTTTCAGTGATGCATATCTGTCTGTCATGCTGAAACTTCTCAAAACCTTCACAAAAGCAGCAAAACATACATAAATTTCCCTTTATACTTCCATGACACATTCTGATAGTGTTTTCAACGTGAGGTCAGTTTCCCTTGTGTTAACTACTAGATAAAAACTAAACTGACTTCTATTCATTCTTGGCTTAGCACGCTGACATTTTTTTTACCCACTGATTTTTCAGTACTACAGCAGTGCAATCTGTCAAACTTAAAGAACAGCAAGCACTATTCAAGGTCTGGGGCATTAGTGAGTTCCGATGTGGGAGCACACAATTTTTTTTCAAGCCTTCTGCAGGATCTTTTGTGTATTTCTAATTCCGTACCTTAAGCAAGCACAGAGGTTTTGGCTTTAATAGCACCTTCTCCCTATGCTCATCTTTGGTGTCGATGTCACGTTTCCCCATCGTGATTACTTGGCCTGCACTTGTCCATGATGTCTATATTGAGTGAGCATCGGAATGCATAAAAGAAATTTGTGATGATCAGCTTTCTAAGATAAAGTTAAGTTCATTGCATATTTCCTCTTTTATATTTTTGTAAAACTAATACCTTTAAATATCTCCCCATGCTCTTTACAGTATAATTAATTTCTTTGTGTGATGACTTTATCTCATAACATCTTTGTTTTGGGTACCTAACTTCAGCCTATGGTGCTTTTTCCTGTATTACTTTCTGTGGGTTGATATCCCATGTTTTTCCTGTCTCCACAATTCATTTTGCTTTATTAGGTTCATGATTCCTTTTTTTTGAATGACAGTTATTTACTCCTAGAACTGATACGATGCGAGAGTCAGACCTGATAGTTATATTGTAGCTGTATATGACCAGTACTTGATTTTTTTCAGGTTTGTCTCTAGAATTTTCCTTCTTGGGCACTACATGATTGGTCTATTTTGAAGCAAATTATTGACAATTTCAAGATTCTAAGAAATGCTATATTTCAGAGCAAGTCAGACCAATGGTGAAATTGTTTGGGTCCACTGCAGTCTTTCATCACAGCTAGAAAGTTATGACTATTCTTGTCGTCATATGGTAGGCATATTCTAGTGTCCAGAACTGCATTACACAGGAATACTTACATTAGTACACAATCTGTTCGGGTTTTGGAGTGTCCTGATATGCCTCTAAAGGCTTTGCTGCATAAACACTCTTTTGAGATTACTCTGAAACAATACATCTCATACACCAAAAAAGGTGTATTCTGCATACAAACTCAATCAATCTTCTTCCTTTTAATTACTGAGTCCTATCTTCTGATTTCTAAGCAGGACATCTCTCAGTTTTTGCTATTCTAAAGTTGAAATTATTCATTAAAACTAGCCAGCCTCCACTTTGCCTGGTTTGAATTTTCCAGTTTTTTATAGTATCTCTTCAGTACATTTGCTTGGCAATTCCTTTTCAGGGGAAAAGTGATCAGAATGCAGATTCCCTCTGAGAGGAGTTTATGCTGATTGGGAGTATCCATCGGATTTAAACCATGCTATAGGAATAGAAATGGCTAGATTCAACTATTCAACTTTTCTTTCAGGATGCTCTTTACCTAAACAAAAAATGCAGTTCTGCATAGGCACTTCTTGTCTATTTTATCTCACAGTTCTTAGGCCATAAATTTTCAAGCCCTGAGATTCCTCCGACAAGTTTTTAAAAGGCTCCATTTATTAGACAGTTCACATGATGCAACACGGAGAGGAAGCTGCCCAGCTGTGTGGCTGCATTTAGTACTGTATAAACTATACTAGGCATGCTAATAGGGGAAAGCCCCTTAAATCCCTCCTCCCACTTAATCCAGCAGGCACTGACATACAATGTCACAGTCCCCTTTACCTTGAATTTCTTCAGCTCTTCAGCTGTTGATTTTACACAGGATATCTGATCGCTCATTCCCTTAAGTGATGTAAACTGATTTTTCTAATAACTTCTAAAACTTCGTTTTAGCTTGATAAAAATATATTAGCACAGAAAGAGATCAAGACATACAGACTGCACAACAAATCCATTACATTGGACAGAAATTGTATAAGGCCAAAAACTATACAGAAAGAAGTCCTGTAACTTAATATGTCATTTGATAACACATACATTCTTACTGAAAAGCTCATTAAATCCTGTGCTGCGAACTCCACGGGGTGAGGGTACAGACAAAAATTAAATGGAAAATAGAACACAAAGAGCAGACAGTGTGTTGGATATGTGTGAATGGGCAGCAATAAGAGCGTGCAAAATATCTATGAAGAGTAATCAGAATCAAATGTATTCAATTTGCAGCAGCTCTTCTGGACTGGGGCATCCTAAAGACCACACCAATGAAGGGCTTCGCTTCTCACCTAGGGTTTGTGTTTTTACATTGATTTAGAAGCATTAATTTCTGCAGCTATAGAAGTCTCTTCCCCTCCCTCCCCACTGAATGTAAAATTACAGTCATTGGGCTGAAATGACTTGTGCCATTTTGCACTCTGGCAAGGAGATGAGGGCCTGGCTTACTGCTCACAAAACTTATCTGTCAGCAACTGCTGGTTCTGAGGACTGTCCTCATTTCTTTCAGGCCACCCGGATCATTGTGGCAAGTACAGCTAGGAGGGAACTGCTGGTGCAAGGAGCTGCCCTAACATTTTGTCCTACACTTAGCACATTCCCCACGCTGACACTTTCCAGATCACTCCATAAACTGCAGAAAAGGCAAAACCACTTCTGTAGCTTTTTACATTTTCCTCAGTTTGCACTCCTACCATTTTTCTAATGGGGTTATAGACCTCTGTACAACAAATCCAAACCCAATGACAATTGGTTTGCTTTTCCTAGCTTCCTTCATGGACTCTGGTTTCAAAAACACAGAAGATAACTCCTCTGTATCAGGGCAGTTCTCCAGAAGGATATCGTGCTTTGGAGGTGACACCGAGCAGGTGTCATTCAGTACTCACCCTGACTAATCTGAAGCAGATGTATTTTAAGTATGAATATATTTTAAGCTAACCAAAAGCTACTTTAAGAAAATGGAAAGTAATCACAATATCAGATAGCTTCCTATTTGTATAAAATATGGTCATCAGTACAGTTGTTTATGTGAAAAAGAAAGCTTAACATATTTAATAGAAGGCATCAGAGTATGGTTCAACAGAGTATTTTCAGAGTATGGTTCAACAAGCAGTTTATACTGAGAGATGCCCTGATGTAAGAGGCTTGATCTAGTTCAAGACACTGTTACATGGCCAAATTTTAAGTGGCTACTTCAAATTAGAGATAGTCCCTTGACTTTGTACCAGTGTTACCCCTAAGCACATTGCTGGTATCCTGCATTGCACTGTGTCAAATCCACTGCTTACGGACTCTGGGCTGCCAGCGCACTGTGAGGATATGTTGTGCGGCCCAGCCTTCTGCCTGGGGGACCAGGCAGTGCCTCCAAGGCAGCACTGCTGCACTTCACAGTTTGCATCTCAGATCTGCAAAAGGAAACCATGGTCTCAATGTCGCTCCTGGGCAACCATAGTGCTAGAAGCAGGGGCAGTTCTACATGGCAGGAGAAGTACGAGCAGCTGCCATAGGATGGATCCATCCCAGATCACACTGCCAAGGATGGTATCAGCTGTGCTGAACCTCAACATGCCAATAACAATATATCTTCCTTGTCAAGACAAATAAGTATCAGCAGGTGACACAGGTGGATGACATCAAATTGAGGGGAGCAACTGATACACCCAAGGGCAGGGCTGTCATTCAGCGGAACTTTGAAAGGCTGGAGAAATGGGCCAACATGAATGTCTTCCAATTCAATGAAGGGAAATGTAAAGTCCTGCACCTTGGATGTAATAAACCCATACAACAGCCAGGAGCTGACTGGGTAAACAGCAGCTTTGCAGAAAAGGTTCTGGGGGTCCCAGTGAACAACAAGGATGGACTTGAGTGAGCAATTGCTCTTATAGCGATGAAAGCTAATCATATACTGGGCTGCATTAGTCACAGCATAGCCAGCAGATGAAGGGAAGTGATTACTGCCCCCCCCATCTGGCACTTGTGAGACTGCCTATGGAGTACTGTGCACAGTCTGGGGCACTGCGATACAAGAAAGATATTGGCAAACTAGAATGAGTCCAATGGAGGGTCACCAAAAGAATAGGGAGCTGGAACATGTGACAAACAAGGAGACACTGAGAGAGCTGGGTTTGTTCAGCCTGAAGAAGAGAAGGCTACAGGACGATCTAATTGTTGTCTTCAGCTACCCAGTGGGGTGGAATAGAGAAGATGGAGCCATATTCTTCTTGGAGATGCACAGCAAAATGACAAAAGGCAACTGATCAAGTTGCAACATGGCAAATTCCAAGTAGATATAAGGGGGGAAAAATTCTTCACAGTGAGGGTGGACAACCTGTTGTGGCAAAGAGGTTTTGGAATCTCCCATCCATGATGATATTCAAAACTCAACTGGACAAGTTGCAAGCTGAGCTTCAGCTAAGCAAGCTGAAGGGGAGGTAACGAGCTTCCAGTTACAATGACGCGCTAGATCCCAGCCCTACTCCTACTTATGGTCATAAAGGGCCTCTTGCAGATGGCTGTGGCTCTAGGGAGCAGATCTCGAGTGGCTGCTGAACACAAAGTGGTGCAATGATGAAGAAAGCATGGAACAAGATTGTTAGGACTGGACGCTAGAATAGCTGTATGCAGATCCTGAGGAGAAGGCAGATGCTTCACAGACTTTGGAACATTGATACTAGTTCCTAGTACCTGTTCTGCTTTGGGCTTACATCTCTGTGTCAAATCAACAGGGAATGCATTTGCTCTGTAACTGCGAGTCATTGCAGCCTTATAATAGCCCATTCACTTCAAAACAAAACTTTTGCTGTGCTGAGTCATACCACGTCTCTTTCTGCTCCCCTTCTTAGGCAGATTCGGATAAGTCATCTTCTTGGGTGGGGTACACAAAGATGTCTTTGAAAGTCTGGCTTCAGAAGTGCATATAGGCTTCACTGAGAAAACAAAGGTGGTCATTGTTTTCACCATAGCAGGACAGTTGGTTAACTATTCTTTAGGGTTGTTTAAGAATCGCCATCACCAGCTCAGGTCATAGTAGGTATTTTTAGTAGATACGCTTGCTCTCCCTGCCAAATGGGGAGTGGGAGGAGGTTGTGCAAGAGCATGAGCTGGCATATTGACTGGCACTTTTGGTTCAGGGTTGCCCTGGTTGGAAGAAGGTGTGGAGAATGTACAAGATGGCTGATGCAGCCAGAATTAGCTGTCCCAAAATGGGAGTGGGTATGCAGCAGCAGAGCGGTAAGTTGAGGCATGACCAAGGACTCTCGTTACTAAACTAGCTGCTTTCTGATAAAAACACCCCTAGCAATGTACTGAGCTATTGAAAATGGTGCTTCAAGAGTCTGTCACACCGTAGGCCTTCCCCATATCTCCAGCAGTTCCAGAACTCCCAGCCAGATCTCCTTTTGCCCTCATGGACAAAGTGAAGAACACAACAAAATGTCTACACAACTTGTTCTGAGCCTGGCTCCGGTATTCTGAAAGTGCTTAGTAATGCTAAAAAATTTGCAAGAGATGTTATGGAGATAGCAGAAGTCCTGTTCTAAGAGAAGACAGCCCGAGGAGAAGTCTGTGCAGGAGCCTGAGACAAAACCAGCTCTGAGGCAGAGAGCAGCAGCTAAGGAAGGTCTGACTGCAGCAAGCACCAGCACTTACACAAGTGGTCACATCTCAGTTACCTGACCGCAGGGATCAAGGAACAAAAGGAACTGAGAAGTGACTGGCAAAAAGGTCTAAACTAGCTAAGTGGGAGTGGTCCCACAAAATGCCAACAGGTAATGTTTGATCCACCAGAAAGTCTCCCAGCTTAAAGTTAACCATCAACATCTTTTGAATAAAATTTGAACCTGCACAGCAAGTTTAGATCAGCCTAGCAACACTGGTTTTGATCCTGCTCTGGGAGGTTTAAAGCCTATCACCTGATCACAGTCCCACCAGTTCATCTCATTACACTACCTCTAAAATAATGAAATTATTATGAGACTTTAGTTGTTATTTTTCACTTGTCAGGACAAAATTTGAATCTGTTGCATCCACTGAGAAACACATATTTATATTCAAACGCTTAAACGAGTAGGCCAATTTTTAGAAATGCTTTGTTTACGGGTCACTTATATTTAAATATCTACGTATAGATTGCTGTATGTTCTTTAGCTATGCTTGTCTGAAAAAGCTAAGCTGGGGTCCTTTTATCCAAAGAAATATTAGCAGTAGCAGAGACCATCAAAAGAGAACACCAGTTGTTCCAGTCGCTTGTTTATTATATGGCGTTAATTCTTCAGCTAACAAGCTAGCAAATTAAATACAGTTTCCTGTATAATGTCACTGTGATACAAACTTACAACCATGTTACTGCTGACCCAGTCAGTATCAAGCCATATGGTCAGCATGTGTCCTGCCTTTTACTCTCAAATCTCAAAGTAATTGGTTTCCATTTCTCTCGTTCCATTTTTAGGTAGGTAAGAAGCAGGCGCTCGACCCCCTTCACCCCGAGGACTGCTGACTCCAGGGCTTCTCAGGTTCCCGTAAAAAGAAACCATCTGCGTGAACGAGATGCAAAAATACAAACGCAAAGACATCCGAGCTGCTGCTTTGCTCCCCTCCGCCGCCAGTCGGGCAGTTTCCTTGCGCTGCAATTTTCACGCATCCGTGCACGCAGGTCCCCAGCTCGCTCCGCTGTGGGCCGGGAGGGAAGACAAGAGCCACGGGTAGGGGGCCACAATACCTCTCCCTCCCCACGCCAGCACGCAAGGCCCGGAAGAATCCAGACAAAGACGAGCCATGTGGAAGCCCTTCTCCTCCCTCCGCTCTCTCCCCACCGCGTCCCCGCGCTGGGCAAGTGTCGGACACCGCCGGCGAGCGGCACAGCCCCTTCCCTTCGCCGGGCCTGAAGCACACGATGCGCGGCCTTGGGCTGCTGCACGTCCTCCACTCGGCTCGCCCGAGCGCTCCTCCCCAGCCGCAGCCTTCCCGGGGCCAGGGAAGGGGAGAGAAGGAGGGCTTGAGGGGCTGCGATGCCCCCCGAGAGCCTCCCCGGGGCTCTGGGCAGCGGGGCGGCCGCGCGGGCCCGCACCACCCCCCGCCCCGCGGAGCGGCTGCGCAGGGGCCGGGGCGCCCCGCCGCTCCTCGTTAGGGTAGCGGTGAGTATCCCCGCCTGGAACGCGGGAGACGAGGGTTCGATTCCCCGACAGGGAGAGCTGCGCTCGCGCGCGCTTTTTGCTTCCCCACTCTCCGCGGCACGAGCGGCCCCCGGGCGGCAAAAGGCGCCACCCGCGGGCGCCCGCCCTTCCGCCCCGCGGCTGGGGGGGGCGTGGGCGGGAAAACGTTGTGCTGCATCTCCCCGTCGGGGAATCGAACCCCGGTCTCCCGCGTGACAGGCGGGGATACTCACCACTATACTAACGAGGAACTGCCTTAACAATGTTTTTCGCGGGGCCGCCTTTACACACAAACCCACGCGCGCCCTCCCCGTCGACGGGCAATGGTAGCGGAGGGGCTTCGGCAGAAGGGCGTGGGGGGGCGATCTCCGGCCAGCGGGATCCGGACCCACGAGCCTGCGTACGGCGGCAACGTCGCGGGAGGCGAGCTCGGCACCACGGGGGGGCGGGAGGCCCTTGCTGCCGGGGGCCGGTAGTGGGTGTGTGGGTGGGGAGAGTTAACGTACTTGCGCGGGAAGGCAGGAAACGAAGCAGTGGCGGAGGAGAGGGGCCGGCGCGGGGGTGCGATGTGATCGGCGCGGCTGCCTTAGCGGGTGAGACGGGCCCTCGCCCGCGCCGCCCCCCCGGCCCCTGTCCCCCCCGGGGCGGGGGCGGTGCGGCCGGCGGCCCGTGGCGGGCGAGTTCTAACACTCTGTGTGCGGCTGCCCAGCAGGACCTCGTGGCGCAACGGTAGCGCGTCTGACTCCAGATCAGAAGGCTGCGTGTTCGAATCACGTCGGGGTCACTTCCCTTTTCCTTTATTTCCTCCGTCCGTCCGCCTTTACCGGCTTCAACTCGGAGGAAAGGGAAGGACGTTAATTTTCCCCCCCCCTCCCCAGGATCCCGCCTTTCCCTTGAGCCTGAGAGGGAAAGCAGAAGTATGAAACGAGTGCCTCTGAACAGGGCCGCCGACGAGGCAGCCTGCGGGGAGAAGCACCACGAACAGGTGTTCGGAAGGCTTCAGGCTTTGGGATTTCGACAGCAGCCGTTGGGGGGAAGTGCTGGGGCGAAGCAGCGCCACGGGGGAAAGGAACCGAGGACGCTGCTTTCCCTCCCCGCCCGGGGCACCGCAGGAGGGCGGGAGAGGGGCCCGGGGCCCGGGGCCCACGGCAGCGCGGCGCGGGGTCCTCGGCTGGAGCAAGCGTACGCGGGGCGGAATGGGAGTCATGGCGCGGGGTTACCGCTGCGTCAGTGTCGTGACAGAGATCCTGCTGGATAACACAGTCACGTCTTTGTTTATGGTGTTTGTGTATACAGGACTTTCTAATTCACACGTAAACACAAAAGGCAAGAACTTGTCAAAGATCTACTTTTAAGTTTTACAAAGACAACCCACTGTGTGGAAATGATGAGAAAAAGTCAGAAAGAAGTATAGAAAGAGTATCTTCAAATTTTAAATGGGACAGAGGCCCAAAAAATGGCAGAGAGACCCCGTTTTCAGTACGGACGTTCACATGAAAAGGAGTGGAAGTAAAGGCAGGGGAAGCAAGCGGTCCGGAGGAGCCAGAGCTGGGACAGATGCTGTGTTAAGAACCCTGATGGGAAGGGAGAGGGGAGCGGGGTGCCAGAGGGTGGTGGGTTGAGGCTGTGGAACAGAAGAGTTTTCTCAGAGTAGCCATTTCCACACTCTGAGGTGCCAGAGGCAGAAAGGCACAGAAAGGACTTAACTTTGATGTAGGTATGAGATAACGAGTCCTAGAAGTAATACTTTAATTATTTGGATGGACTGGAAAGTTTGACACTTAATGAAATTTAATTAGGAGGGAAACAGAATAGTTTGTCAAAGGCCTGAATTTGAGGGACAGAGATACAATTCTAAGTTTGTAAGAATTGTTAATGTTGTAAACCATGGCAGAAAATGAAGAGAATACAGAAGTCTTGGAAACCAGACTCAGCAGTCATCAAATTATGTGGGTTTTTTTAAGATAAATACTTTTGTTTTTACAGGCTAATATTTGTTCCATATATCCTTAAAACCTTTCAAATACAGAAATTCCGCATCTTCCTTAAGTGCTCTGTTCCAGTGCTTTGCTACCCTTACTGTTATGAAGCAACTATGTGTAGTTTAACCGATGGCTCTTTTGCCATAACTTAAATCCAGTCCTCGTGCTATTGCACTGGAGAAAAGTTTATTCCCTTCCTTTTTATAGGTACTTCTTACATATTTGAAATTCGTTATGCCTCTCCATAGCTGTTCTAGAGTAATAGACTGTGTTTGCTGGGCCTCTGATTATTTGTTTCATTTGCCTCTGGAGTCTTTGCAAATGAGTTGCATTTTTAAGTGCCCAGAACTGGTCACGGTATTTCAGTTGACTCAGATTTTACCAGGTCTGAATAGAAGAGGAGAACTGCCTCACGTGCTGTGCTGACTGGACTTCCATTTGTGTGGTTAGTCCTTCTTTTTTTGATGTATAATCCGGATGCATTTTTTATTGGATGCATAATCCGTTAGATGTTTCCCTGGTCCCACAAAATATCTTATGTCTCTGCCGTACCATCCATCAGAGAGCTGGATGTAAGAAGTGGCAATCCGCCTGCATTCCTGTACCACTGCCGAAGCAGGTGCGCTGCTCTAAGCATTCCAGATTGCTGCCAGACAGTATCTCTGGCTTGCAGTCAGGGGTTCATCTAATGACAATACAGAAGATCTATTAATAGCAGTTGAAGTTTTCAGGGTGTGGTTTCACGCTAATACACCTAACGTAATGCGAGTGCAGGTTGTCACAAAACAGTCGGTCTTGCTCTGCCCTGTCCATCCCTGCCTGCGTGCTTCCCCCATTCCCCTCGGATCATGCCTTGCAATTTGCAGCAGCAGCTGCTGGCTCAGCATGCAGACCTGGCAGCACAACTACTAGATCCAACACAAGGAAAGCGTCAAGAGGCTTTCCCAAGCATGGCCTGGGACAGGATGGGGAGCAGGATCATCCCTTTCAACAACAACCACAACTACCAATGGTTCGGTTAAATTTTTAGTCAGTTCTTCCTCCCTTTGGAGGGAGAGCCTACTGTTCCTAAATCAAAATAATCTAGTAATGTTTCAAAACTAAATGAAAGAATTAAATGGGCCTTAGCTATGTGCAAACTCTCCCTCTCCATTTCCTATCAGTAAAATGGGAATAATAATTCTCTCTAATCTCACAGTGGTTTGCTGAGTTGACTCCATTAATTCCGAGGCACTCAAGTACGCTGGTGGGTATTTGTCTCTCACCAGCATTTCTGCAGTACGTGTGCTTCTGCGCTTTTGTCCCTTTCTAACCTTTAAATACTTCCTTTTGTAACCTGGCTGATCTCTTAACGCAGATGTTTTTCTTATGAAATTGTTTCTAGCTATAAATATAAACAATAACTCAAATCCACATAAGGTTCAAAAATCTTCGAGCTGAAGTAATAGCTTACATACGGTAAATATAGCTTCTGCACTATCTCTGTCTGTATATGATAAAAATAGATATCCAAATAATTCTTGTTTGGAAATGATTCAGTGTGGGAAACTGCCCTGTAAATTGTCCTTTTCATTTCATTTCTGTCAGTATACTTAAGTAGGAGCTGATACTTCTGTCTTCAATCCTTATTGGTACAGGCCTTTGTCTGTCACAATGTCAGCAGTAAGAAGTTTTAAAACACTTACACCACTCAGTTGTAGACATTTCTTTCCCTGCCTGGGGACAGATCCATACAGACCACCCACAGGGCTGGGCGCCCCTGTATTTGCAGCAAGGGCAACCCCCTGTCCGTTTACCAGGTCAGGCGACGCAGATACAGCAGCGTTCCCCAGCGGGTGCCAGCCAGCGTGCAGTCGCCTGGCCTGTCCCCTGGTAAAACTACACCCACTGGCAAATTCAGCAGGAGATGTAATTTCTTCTGTAAGAGAATTGCTCTAGAAGCGATATGCTCCATTATAGTAAGGCATGCTTTTTTCTTATCACTTTGCCATTTCTACTTGGATTATGCTTAAAAAGACATTTCTGATAAGCTAGAGTTGTTAAAAAGCTATCTAATTTTTCTAAATTAATCAAGAACGTGGAGAAGAAATGAGTGATTCTAGAAAGTATAGTTACATTGTGCCATAATGATGAGGCAACTGCTTATTTTATTTATAGTAGTGCTTTCCAGTTTCTATTGCCTTCTGAGAGGGAGTATTATTTTCAATGTGAAACTCGCTGTGCACCAAGGCTGAATTAATAGTTCATATAGGTTTTTTACATTTCCTTTAGCTAAGAAGATTTCTGTATCAGCTCAGTCTAAGACAAGGGCATGCCTTTGCCATGAATGGATTTATAGCCTTCACAATTTTATGTATTATGAGGTAAATATTACATGTGAATGCAAATTTTACATCTATACTTCATTATGGATTAAATGTTGTCCAAACCCTCCACTGAATTTAGGATACTTTTTTGAACACACAGATACAGAAAATTCATTTTTTCAGTGTAGCGCAACATAACCTACCTGTCTCATTTTTATGGGTGGCATTAGAAGTTAGGAATCTTAAACTTGGGGAACTTAAAGCTAGAAATCTGAGATAATTTAGAAGGCATTCAGTGTTTTCATGTCAAAGGAGACAGTATGACTGAAAATCTCTTTCTCACACTTAAGGAAAGCTAACAAATTCCAGATATTTGGGAGGGTCCTACAAAGGAAGGATTTTTGGCTTCTACTTTCAGCATATTTCACATTTTTAGGCAGGCTTACAGCAGTTTTTCAACCACTGAAAATGGCCATAATCTCACACCATTTGCACTTTTTTCCTAAACTTTCCTTTCGTCACCATTTATACTGGCAAAAGGTAAAATGTGACTACCTGTTTCTCAGGTAGAGGCAGGTATTCTGGTCTTTGAAAACCAGAACTTGCCGTTAGGGATAAACATTTAAGTACTGGAATGCTTCACAGAAGGCACGGCAAAACAACAGTTTTGCACTCCAACCTTAAAGACACAAATTGTCTAATAGGCATATGGACCACCTTGTGGGGTTGTTTTCCCTGTAAAAACATTAGAAAGATCTTTTGAGCTCGTTCGTAATGAACTTGTTCCCTTATCCCCTTGACTGCTGCGTTAGGCTACAAAATGCAAGCTTTCTTTCCTTCAAACAAAACAAACAGTAAAGGTGCAGATCCTCAGCTGTATGAAGGTCTAATTGTGGTGATAGTTGCAGGTTTGCAGGTTCCAGTGTTAATCATCATGTACCTGCACATTTTGGTGCTTTCTCATATTACTTTCCCTGTCTTTACCTTGCCCGGAGAATGCCTGTTTTCCCAAGGAGCGACAGTGAAAAATGCAGAGCCTGGGAATAAAGGACAGTTATGTGCCAAGGATTTTTTATGGACTTCGCTTCCTAGAGAAGTCTATTGCTCTGAAATAGGGTGACACTAAAGTGTTGTATGATGCTTTTTTAGCTTTTGTCACTTTGAAAGCAGCTAAAGGTAAGCCAGTAAGAGCCCAGTGTCCATGCAAAGGAGTTATGTCAGTGTAACAATGTAACTGAGAAAATCATTCACGAAAGATAATACATATTTCTATAGTTGGGGAAATAACTCTCAAAACATAAATGGACTGTAAATATGAACTGTAAGTAATGTCAATCTGAGGCTGTGGCTCCACAACGACTGTATTGGATTTTGAACAATTAGCCAAAACATAGGATGCTGAGTTTCTGCTGTCTTTATGCTTCTATGCCAGTTTTGCCTGACAGCAAAAAGATGAAAAAGAGAGATCCAAGATAAAGCCAGTTAACCCATCCATTTGTTAATGACCAAAACTGAACTGGGAGTATAACTCTGTAGTGATTTACTACTTCATAGCATATTGCTGTTGCATTTTTTATGCTACACTTAATGCATTAAAACCAGACTTACCATCAACGTACTTAGATTGCAAGTGTAAACTGACTTCAGGCTCAACAGTTTTCGTTCCTTCCGCTCCTAAGGGTCACTCACAAAAAAAGTGAACACCAACTGTATTGCGTATTCTGAACAGTATGATGAGTTGCAAACGGCGGCTGCACTCCTCTAAGAAGCAGTGTCAGAAAACGACCTTCAGGCCTGAAGTATAGCATCATTATTGTCTGTGGGGATGTTACATGGTGTCTGCACCAATTTTTTTAGATTGCATTTCCACTGTTAACTTTGGTTAAAATTTCCCAGACCCAGTTCCCCCTTATGCTACTGTAGAACATTTTTTACTAGATATGAATGGAGGTTGTTAGTTTTTACATTAGTACGATAGCTGAAGAATCTCTCTGCTGCTGCCTTTCTGAAGTATGCTGTGTCTGTCTGCAACTGGCTTCATATCTGAATAAGATGTGAATTCTTAAAGGTGGGGGAAGGATCTATTTTCCAAGGCACCTAGAGGCTTTCCAAGGTGAAACATACTATCTACACTTTAAATTATTACTATCAAATTTGGAGAGGAATTCAATTTCCTTTAAGCATTTCCAAAACACTTGTTATGTAATACCCATGTTCCAGGAAAAACTTTGGGTAAGATATGCTGAAAAATAAAGAGAACCATCTAATCTGTTCTATTCGGGCTTACAAATGGTAGTCAATCCACATTGGTATATGAATATTTGCGTTGTATGTGTATGCTATCAACAGAAGGAAAACGTTTCTAACCACCGTTCAGCCTCATTGTCTAACAAACTGAACAGGTAAAGTATGTACAACACCAAGAACCGAATACTTTCAGATATAAATTATAATGAACTGCAGATGATGGCCACCTCATATCGCTACTTGCACTACAAAGTAAATTAAATTCCCCAAGCTAAGGGAGACCTTGTATTAATTACTTTGTTACACCACACCAATTCCTCAGTTGGAAGCATAAGGCTTCTTGTGGCTGGGTCCTTGATTTGCCTCAAAATTACATTCCACAAAAATAACCCTCAGCACCTTCATCTAGCTGATACTGTGGTAATGGCTAGGTAAACAGGAATGACAGCCACCATATTTAGTGATGGAGCAAATCAAAACAGAGGAAATTCTTTTCCTCAACAGCAATTTGTTCTTTTTGGAACAAAACACTAACAGTCCTATTTCACGTCCATGATTGATGGGCAAATTCAAATACTCACATTTCAATTCTCTGATACTGTAACACAGTTCTCAAAAGCATAGGGTAAATAGTCAGATCTAAATATTAAACCGTTACCGTCATAAAATACAGGAAAATTCACAGCAGTGTATGTTCCCAGCAAGCAGCGTGTAAGCACGGAAGGATTTAACTTGCTTGTCTGAAGACCATGCAGTCTTAAGCTCAGTCTTACTTCCCCAGCAGGGACGCACTTGTGAGATTTTTGAAGTCAGCTCAATAAAACGACTATGCGCCTTTCAAATTTTGCAATACTATAGAAGCGATTCGATTTTTTTTTTTTAGCGTGTAAGTCATCACAACGGCAGCAGCTAAGTTCGCCTCAGCGAACTTAAGAAGAGCCGGCGGTGAGCTCTGCGAGCTGATCGCGCCGGGGAAGCTGGTGCCTGAGGAGCAGTGGCGGGGACAGAGCCGGTGGCCGATGTCACAGCAGGTCGCAGGGACCACAGCAGGTTACAGGGATCTCCTCAACCGCCGCCGCCTCACGACAGGCGCGACGCCGGGCCTAAACCGCCACCCCAGCGGGGCGCTCCCACCCCTTCTCCCGCCAGAGGAAAACAGCCTGCCGCTTCCTGATCGCCGGAAAGGGCGGCGGGGAGACCCCGGGGAGACCCCGGCGATGGCGTTAAAGGCAGAAGCGCAGTTGCGAGGGGCCCGCCTCGGCGGGAAGGGGCAGGCAGGGGGCCTGAACCAGCGCCCCCGCCCTCCCGCCCGAGCGCCGCCCCCCGCGCCTCTCCCGCCTGAGCCGAATTTAAACTGCGTTACTCTCCCTCGCGCAAAGCACTAACGCTAGTGGGTCCCGCGCGCCTCTGCCCTTTTCCGCCCGGCAGCCAATAGTAGGGCCGCTTCGTCCTCCTCTCCGCCAATCGGGGCGCGGTTTATTGCTGGCTGAGAGAAGCGCTCCGTGTGCGCGCCCGCCCGCTGTGGAGCTGGGTCCCTGGTGTGGGGCAGGCGAGTCCTCCTCCTCCTCCTCCTCCCCCCCGCCCCTTCTCCCCGCGCTTTGTTGGTGCCTCTCCCGGGAGGGCGGCGGCGGCGGCCGGCGGCGATGCCCGAGTTCCTGGCGGATCCGTCGGTGCTGACCAAGGAGAAGCTGAAGAGCGAGCTGATCGCGAACAATGTGAGCCTGCCGGGCGGCGAGCAGCGCAAGGACGTGTATGTGCAGCTCTACCTGCAGCACCTCACCGCCCGCAACCCGCCCGCCGCCGCCGCCGCGCAGCCCGACTTCTCCAGCGACGAGGAACGGGAGCCCACGCCTCTCGGCGCCAGGAACCGCGGCGCTGCCGCCGGGCGGGTGAGTACCGCCGCGCCTCTCCCGCGCCAAGATCCTGGCTCCCGCCCGCCCTCCCTCGGCTTCCCGGCGGCCTCGGGCCCGCTTTCCCGCCCGAATGGGTCCGTCCGCTCCCGCCCGCCGGCCGCGGCTCGGAGAGTGGCGTGAGGCGCCGCGGCTCCCCGCACGTCCTCCCGCCTGGGGCCGGGGACGGCTCCGCCTCGCCTTACTTGAGGCGCGGCCCGGCTCGGCTGAGAGCGCGATCATACCCGGCAGGGACGGTCCCTGGGGCAGAGGGGCAGGGGCGCGCTGCCAGGCGTCCGCCCTGGGAGGCGAACTGGGTCCCGCCCGGTCGGTGCTGGGCAGCCGCCGGCTTCGCCTCCAGGTCGCGTCCCGCGTGTGCGCTTCTCGGTGGCGGCGGCTCCGGAGCGGCTCGGCCGCGGGGCGCGGCGGGCGGGGGGGCCCCTCCAGCCGGGGAGGGGCAGCGCGATCGCGCGTGGAGCGTGAGATACGGCAGTCCCTCCTCTTCCCCCCCCCCCCCCCCGACTGTAAGTTGGGAAGCCGTTACTTTGATTTGGCGGGCGGTTTCATAAGTAAAATACTTAGGTGTTGGAGGAATAAAGCAAGAGAAACTCTGCACGGGGCTGCAACTTTGGAAAGAAAACTCCCGTCAGCTGTCTCAGTTGTACTGAAGCAGCGGTACTCGGTGTAAATGCCTCCAGATGAAAGGGTGAAGCTATGAAGGAACAGCGTGTTTGTTTTGTTTAATGAAATGGACTGTTTAGTGTAAAGAGGGTCTGCTTAATGTAGCTGTCTCTCTCATACCTCTAAGCATATGTTTTATAGCAGAGTGCCTCTGCTGCATGTTCAGTTGGTCCACTGTTACTTACTTTCTTAGACATACTTTCTTTTATCATGTAAGGAAAGAGCGGGGGAGCTGATGTTACTTGGAATTTTTTCCTTTTGGAAAATGTGGTTTCCTTTTTAATTTTTAATAAGTGGTTTGTAAATTTGCATATATTGAGAAAGCAATCTTTTCATTCATAATTCTAAGCTGTCTGGACTCACGTACAGGTTTGTGTAATGATCGCCAGCTACTGGAGTTGTAATGTGTGTGATATTACAAGTATTTAATGATAGTATCTGAAGTGCTATCTTTCAAAGCTCATTTGTAAAGAGAGTGCAGAGAAACGGACTCCTTTGAAGGTCTTTCATACTTTAATCTTTAAAAAAAACCAACAAACAGTTCTTGAATTAAAAAACTGAAAACTGCAACTAAAAGAGGAAGAGATTTCTAACCAAATTATTTACCTCTTTTTAACATCTGTCTAATTCAAATACTTAACGGGCATTTGCTGCAGAAACTTTACAGTGAACTAGACACTTACTTCTCTGACTTATGTTGGTCTGCCTGTAGCACCGGTAGAGTGCTTTTGAATAAAATAGGATGAGCTTGAATCTGAATCATGTTTCACGCTTGTAGGAGAAGGAAAGTTTCATAACTGCTGAAGTTCCTAGATCTGATTTTTCCCTTCCCTTCCCAGTGCTTAAGCTTAAACAATTATGAGTGACTTTTTTGATGTTTACAGAATGGGTGGTACACTTACGTTTTTGTTAACAATGTCTGAAAGGCTCTGTGCTATTTCTGCTAGTCTTGTGTGTTAATATCAGAGCAATGTATCATCATAACTTCCAAAACTTCAGCGAATATTCTAGTGATAGTTGCTTGGATTTGCGTCCATCGTGCTTTCCTGCTCCGTCCCCCCGTCCCCCCCTCCCCCCCCCAAAAAAAAAAAAAAAAAAGCTCGGTTGATGTGTGTTTGTTGTCTGCTTAGTACAGCTTGGGTAGTTCTGAAGCTGCTTGTAGCTTGAGTACCTGTTGTCCCTGTTAATGCCTTGTGGCATAAAGGCGCTTTTCTGATCTGCTCTCCTTCCAAGAGAGTAACGCACAGGTCTCCAGAGTGACTTGCCCCCAAAACACTGGGAAGGGAGAGGCAGAGTGAAGGAAGTCCGACATCCAGGGGAGTGGGATTCTGGTATGGAAACAAAGCAAAATATCTTGGTAAGATTAAGAGAGGACAGGAGGGAAAGCACTCAAACCTCTGAAAGAGAAGAAACTAGAAATAAGGGGCAAAGGGAGGAAGCTGGGACTGCAAGGCATTACGGAAAGGAGTAATAAAATAAAGGAATCCCATATTTCCTGTAAGTCACTTTGTAGGCTCTGGAAACAAAGGTGGATTCAGCAACCTCTGTCTTTTACTGCTCTGTGTAACTTCATTATTTTACCTTAAGTATTTCTTTTATGTGCATGTTTAAAAGGACCAGAAGACAATTTGCATTGGGTGCATAAAAGTACTTTATAACATGTACTGGTATAATAACATGGCTCGCTTCTGTTGTTAGGTGGAGATCTGAGTAACAAAATTGCAATGCTTTATTAGTTCTGGTTTTATGTATATTACAGGTCCTAGAAATTGTAGTATTGGTTTGTGTACGTTGGGGGGGGATGTAAACCAGTTTTTTCAAACTTTTAGGCAATCAACTACTTAATGTTTCTAGAACACCAAAATGCTTTGCTATATTACAAAGGTACCTTCTATGGAATTAAAAAATTTGGACTGCTCTATTCTGTGTTTCCTGTATCACACTAAAAATTTGAATACTGCTTAACTTGAAAATTGCAAAAAGTCTCTTCAATCCAGATGACTCAGTCAAGGCTAGTATTAACTTGTAAAAACATTTTAAAGAGCATTTACATAGATTTGCATTTTGGAGGCTTCTGTCCCACTGTGCTATTTTTTGGTATTTCTTTGGATATAGCTCAATATATGCTCATTTAAAAAAAAAAAAAACAAACCCACCGCGTTTTTTGGGGAATGAAGACTCACTCCCACTGCTGGGATGAATGAATGAATGAATGCTGGACGCATAGAGGGAGAGGTAGAAAAGGGCCAGAATCACTCTTGGAGCAAAGAAATGGGTATTTTTGAGTAGAAAAGAGCAACACAAGTGAGAGATGTAATCTCTTTCTTCTTAAGTTTGTGCTTATTCAGTAGTAATACCAACACAACAGTTGTGAGTGCTTAACTTTTTGTGTGCCTGCCTGCTGAAGTCCAAATGTCCTGAGTGAGCAATCATCTCAGTTGCTCAAGTCCTCGGAAAGGATTGGATCACAGAGAAAAAGCAGTCTGTCCTTACTTTATGGGCATAGGCTATCAAAGCTGTACAAAATGCATTGTTTAATATGGCTTTTAGTGTGAAAGGTTGACTGTAATCGGGATACCATGTTGGCCTGAGTAAAGGTGGTCCTGACTTGTCAGTCACTGTAGGGATTTACTGGTCACTGAGCCTTCCCCCATCCCTCTCTGGGTCCGCTCACACTTCCCTGTAGTAAGTGCAAAGAGTCACAACCCTCTCTGAGCCTGCAGCCAGTTGGAGTGACAGTGCTTGTGCCTGTCTAGAGGCGGTCAGGGCTCAGAGCAGCGTGGGAGAGCGGGTAGGGCCCTGCTGCCGGGGTGAGGGGCTGGGCTGCCGGCACCCTCTGTGTGTTGGGGGGCTCGATCTGAGAGGGAAGTAGCAGGTTCTCCTGTTATGTTTGAATCAATACCTTACTTGATCTGTCAGCCGACTTATGGATGCTGAAGGGGAGGGAGAGCAGTGTTTTTCTTAAAATGGGTATGAGAAACAAGTTCAAAGGAGTATACTCTGAATATCCATGTCGCAGTCATTGAAAAGACAGTAAAGCTAAACCAGGTCTTTTGATACTGACAATTAATGTTTTGACATTGCTGTAGTCATTAGTAATTTTAAACTGTCTACACTGTCACTTTAGTGTTCTTTTTTCCAAGTTTGGGGCACTTGGTAATGCGTTTAGGTGCAGATTTTCTACCATAAAAGCTGTGCAGCAATGAGACAAAAGCCCATATTTTTAATTCTGCTACAAATTATGTCTTTTAAATCCATCACTCTTCCAGCACAGCTCTATCAATACTACATCCAACCTATACATCTCTCAGAACAAATAAAAACCTTAATATGCTAATGATGTAAATTTGATGTATAGTGAGACAAATGTCATGCATCCATAGTGATGCTGCTGTTGTTTCATTGATATTCATGTGGGTTTATTTTGACCTGTTTCTTATTCTGATACAGTAGTGAACATACAGATGATTAACATGCATGTATGAGCAGATCAGAACTTATAGGGACTTTGTTCTGACCGCATTGTTTTCAGGCTCTGAAACCATCATGCTTTGGAACAGCAAACTCTTTAGGCAGTTAGCATTTTTTTGGCACCTAAAGTTAAAAATTAAACTATTTTACTGTCGTAAGATCTTACTTCCCCTTGGTGAAACTCAGACAGCGTTTTTATGCTTTGTAATGTGATGCAGCAAAACCCCCTCCTATTGCATAGAGTGCAGTCTGCTTTGTAGAAGATGACTTCAAATGCGGTCAAATACATAAAATTCACTAAATCAAAGTAAGATTAAATGTTAGTCCAGATATTTTTTTTAAAAAAGAGCTTTTCTGTGAAATATTTGAAAGTATAATTTTGAATATGGCCAATTTTCTTGCTGTAATACTTCTCTCTCTGTTTGGTGGTGTGTGGGGTTTTTTTTTTTTGTGCGGGGATGGCTCACTTTGGCTATATACTTTTACCAGGAGAGGAAAAGCTTTGAGCAACTTTTTTTCTAAGCCTATTTAGCATAGTGGTATGTGAGGACAGTGGCTGGTATGTGAGACACCTTTTTGCTGCAGGGGGAACCATCTGCATCTGGATGCTCCTGGTCCTGGTTAGTTATGGGCTGAATATCAGGACAGATAGCTCAAAGGAAAAATAAGTATGAAATGGCATTTTTGCCTCTTTAGGAGCATTGTTTTAAAGCAAATACCAAAAATATCATCTTGACACTGTTGCCAAACAGGAGCTGTTCAGAGCTCAGAATGTGTAGGTTTTTATGACTTAGGTTATTGGTGCATTTCATGTCCTGGAAGAATCTCTTCTAAAACAGTGAGTGATATTTGACTTTTAAAGTGGTGATTTGAAAAAGATCAATCAGATGTCTCCTCATTTCTGTTAATGAAGGTATGATGAGAGCATCTGGACCTGAAGGGCCTGTTTGAAAGGTTATAGAAAAGACCTATCAGGTAAAGATGTTTTTTTTTTTTTGTTTTAATCAAGTAGCCAAGTAAATTAAGAGCTAGCTTCAGCTCTTTATGGTCAGAATGGTGTGGTAGTGATAATGTCTGTAGTTGAGGTAACTGTATGGTTTCAACCCCTTCCTATTGGAAAAGGAAAGGTAATAGTAAAACTAGTAGTTTATGAAGATTAGGAGTGTGGAAGGTGAAACTGCACACCTGGATAGATGAGAGAATGTAAAGCATATATGCTACCTGGTGAAGGAATTCAGTGTTTTCCTGTGTGGCTGTATCTCTTAATTATGATGTGCTGTACAAATGTGGCCCAGAATACAGATTAACACCTTTGTGGCCTTTTAAATGTACTCATCTGCTGTCTGAGTGACAGCTGTGGACAGTAGGGGTGAGGTGACTGAGTAATTCCTGCTGCAGTGAGAGACCCTGCCATGCTGTTTTGCACTTTCAGACTTTCTACAGTTCTAGACTCATGAACTAGGGAGACATGCTTGTTAGAGTGCTGGTGTAATAACTGCGGTTATATTTAAATAAAATAATCCTGTTGAAGTAATTTTTGTCTAGCAGTGCATGTCAGTTGTTCAGCAGGGGCACATACACAAGCCAGATCTCCAGGTCAGCATTCAGTTGATTGAGCCATGAGGCCATCTGTTAGTTTGGCTTCTTGATTTGTTTTCTGTTGTGAATTTTTACTCTTTCACTTAGGTTCTCTGGAAGCAACTCTACATTATGCAGCATTCATCTGTTTTCAGAGTGGGTACATTCCCTTCACTGAGTAACATGGAATTTAGTGTCTAGGGGAAGGAGGGGTGGAAGGGTTAAGTAAGCCCTAATCTTATAATTTAGGACTGTTACTGTACATAGGCTTGGAAATTCTAAGTCTGGCACTTACTAACTAAGGTTAAAAGGTAGAGAATTCTTGAAGTTGAGTGTATCAGTATCTTTGAATTACTGCTGCGTAATTTCCTTTCCATTGTTTATTTTGTCTGTCCTGTAGCTTTTGGTAAATATTGTCTTGAGGCGTTTGAGGTTAAAAAGTTCAGTAGGACTTGGTTTTCAAAAAAAAAAAAAAATTCTACTGCAGGAAATGTTTGTGTATGATAGAATAAAAAGTGCAAGGGGAATAGAGACCTCTGTATTTCACAGTGTAAGTCTATTATTGAGACTTGGCATGTGCGTTTCTTTATCTTCCCCTCCCCTAAGAGAAATATGGTTATTTGTTACCAGGGAGGACACTGTACAAACTGGAGAATTAAAGAGCATTCTGTTGGCGTGATTTGGGCTTTCTTAGCCTGTCTTAACCTCATTCAGAGAAATAGTAAAGAAGGCCTGAGCCTTTCTGCTTCTAGTGATGAAGCTGCACCTGTTTGGGATTAAAGGCCTTGAATATCCTAATGTAGGTGCCATTTAACTTGGGATTTGAAAATGCTTCTTTTGGTGATGTCCCATAGTTGTCTGTTGTTATTTAAGATGTTACTTATGCTTGTGTTTGGTTGAGTAGTGCTAGAACTAGTAAAGGTGGCCGTAAAGTTTGTCTGGTAAACTGGTCTGTGGCTGTTGGATTTCTATTCAGCAAGAATGCCAAAGATGAGGTAAGGGATAGCTTCCAGGTCTGAATTCTCATCACTTGCATTTTCTGCTCCTCTCATTAGTGAAAGAAGGTGAAAGCTTTTTGCTGTGGAGAGATGACACACTGAGAAGATGAACTTCTCTTGCGCTGTTGTTTTCCTGTGGCCCTAGAACTGAGAATGCTGTGTGGGACCCCCATGCTTATAATTCACTTCAGTACTTGTTTGAAGGGTTGCTTTCTAGTTAATCTGAAAGGGAGTCTGACAGATACCGCTACCAAATTGGTAGTATCTGTCACACACTCTGGTGTGAACAACTCTCTCTGAAGTGAAGTATGCAAATCCTCTTCCATCTTCTGTTTTCTAGAAAATGGCAATGACTAGAAATATTTTTTTTTAATGCTGCTAGCTCTGGATGGAATTAGAAGATCTTCAGATAAGGATTTATTGGTCTGGGTGTAGCATTGCGAGAATATTTACATTATATGCAAAGCAGTCGGCTGCACTGCCTTACTCCAGCAAATCCTGGAGTTCGCCACAATTTTATTTTAAGCACTTCACCTCTGCACCACAGTAAGACAACTTTAATTTTACTAATGGTCATCAGACCAGGAAATGTGGGTGTGGTTTTTTTTGTTTTAATTTGCAATGATAAATTTTAAAGCTAGCTCTTTTGATCTGTCTCACAGGGTAGTCCCATAGATAAGTTGTGATGATACACAGAAAGTATACTGGTGCTTTATACTATAATAGTAGTGGTAATTAAAGCTAATGTTGTTGCTGAGGTTAGTGCTGTCATACCACAGCCAAGGTATGAGAGAAATTCTTCTTTCCTGCCTTATGCTTTGAGGGACTGATCTTATGGTCCAGTGAATGGTAAAATGGCAGCTTTCTACGTGTACAAGTAAAGTCATTTGCTTCTGCTTTAAGGAGAATAGGTATTCAAAAGTAAAAGTTGAAGACCTCACAGAACACAAGGTAATCAACACATCTGGCCGTATTATTGAAGAACACAGATTACCTTCGACTTTTCATCCCCTCTCTACCCTTTTTCTCTGCTGAAACTGACCATTCTAATGGTCTCAATGTGTGGTAATACTGCAGGAAATGGTACTTGGAAGGAAAAAAAAATACTAAAGATACTATGAGATATTTGAGCTTACTCATTAGTTGCAGTTAGATTTCTGGTAGCTAAGATTTCGGTGAAATGTCTAGTAGAATGCTGAGTAGTTCTTCTTGTGTATATTGTTATAGTCTCTTCTGTGGCCTCTGAGTGATACAAAGGCAGAGATATGTTAAATTAAGTTTCCAGTTTCTTTAAAGTGCCATTGGAATGTTGATTTCCTGCACCATGGTAGTTGTTTTCTTCTGAAACATGGAAGTAGCATCTTAGTTAATGTGCTTGGTGATGTGTGCAAACACCAGAGCTGTCAGTAGTGTTTTGGAACTCTTTTCCACTGCTCGGACAGTTCAGTAGTCCAGAAAAAAATGCACTGAATGTGAAGTTCTTGTTCATGTGATACTTAACTTGAAATAGTGTTATGACCAACACATTCAGAAGTAAATACGAGTCTCCTATAGCTGCAGGTTGGTTGTTTTTTGTGTACTAGATAAGTAGGCTCAGTTACTTCAAAAACTAGTTAGATTTTTATATGATAAAGGAATGGAGTGATTGATAAAGTGAGTAGTAAATCTGTCATGATTTGTGTCAAGTGTCAAGTCTGCCACTTTAGTGATCCTTTCTTCAGACTGCCTGGAGTCTATTTCTTAGAATTAAGGAATAGCATGAGTTCTTGGAGATTCTGTTGCTTTTCAACAGCTGATTTTAAGTTCTTCATGCTGGGTTTTTCACAGTCCAGAAGTTAGAGGAAAATCTGATTTAATTAGGGAGTCAGTTATATTTGAGAAATACTCATATAGTCCCTCTGTAGCTTTTAAATATCAAGACACTTGAGGCAAAACCAAACTTGCATGCAAACCAATATTGAACTGGCATTAATGGCTAGCTAGATACTGTTGACTCATGTCAGTCATCTTATAGTCTTTTAGTGCTATCTTACTGAAGACAACAAGAAAAACACTGTTAATTGTGACTGTGTATTATAACATACTTGTGTTTGGAATTTCAGTCTTTGGTAAGTACAAGAAAATCCAGATAGGCCCTCTGGGCAACCAAGTTGAGAAACAATGTTAAGTGTAGAAGTTGTATCTGTCTATATCCTACAACTTTGAGGTACAAATATGACTTTTTTCAAAGCAGTATCAAGATCGATCTTAGTTGAGAGCAAGCAGATTCTAAGCATATTTTTTTCAGTCTTACCTCCTCGCTTTCTTGCAGAGCTTGGAGCTTGAAATGTCTATTGTAGTAACAAAGGCTTCCCAAGTTGAACAAATGTTATGATCACTCTGTTTGGATATAGCGGAAACTGCTAATTTAGGAATAGCATCTTGGCAGATTATTTTGATAACCATCTGTACGTGGTGGTGGTGGTGTGTTGCCAACTGTTCATGTAGTGTTGCCAGAGTTGGGTTTAGGATTTGTTAGAGCTACAGTAGCAGCGGCCTGAGCAGAGAGGCAGGATTTTGAAAATGTAAGTGTGTTTCTGGTTTTGCCTTTCCTGCACTTGCTTTGTAACATCATTTAATCTAAGAGGATACCAGGATAAGTGGGAATGGGGATTTGGGGAACTTGGTTCAGAGGGTGTGGGTACTGAAGAACTTGTTCCATATCATTAGAGGAAGAAGTATTGATCTACTAGGTAGAAGAATAATGTGAAGAAATGCCAGTGGAACATATGTATTTGTAGCTTAGACTAGTGATGGTGAAACAGCTAGAAGCTTACCTCTCCAGTCATAGGAAAGAAATCCTCTCCTGTTGTATACCTGAACTTCAAATTAAAACACAGGATCAGAATAATGAGCAAGATTTCTTTTTTTTTTTAATATAGAGGAGGCTTGTAATGGGTATTTCCTTGTAAGTAGGAAACTTGTGCATGTTTGTTTAGTAAGTGTAAATGTTTGAAGTGTTTCACACAGGCTTTACTGTGGGAGGGATGGGAGGAATATAATTACTTTTTTTGTTTTGTACGTTTAGGACTCTCATATCTTCCTGTTCCCTTAGAAGAAAAAGATGTGTTCTGTATTAACTGGAAACGCTCTGTCTCTTGTTTCTCCCTCGCACACTCACAGAAAGCCACGAAGAAAACTGACAAACCCAGGCCAGAGGAGAAGGATGACCTAGATGTAACCGAGATGAGTAATGAAGATCTTCAAGAGCAACTTGTGAAGTATGGACTAAATCCTGGCCCGATTGTAGGTAGGTGAACTCAACTAGCAAATATTCATCCATTCAATATATTTCTCACTAAACCTCAGTTCTGAGTACTCTGAGCTTCTCTGGTACAGTTGCTTGTTAAGTTACGTACAAATACTTTACAATCCTATTTCCTACTTAAGATGTTTTCATTGAACTATTTACATTGAGAAGACTTTAAGCATTGCGGTGTAGACAAGTCCACAGTTTGTTCCTCTTGTGTTCTAGGCCAGCTGGAGATGTTCCAACTTCTGTTCTGAAGCTGTGTAACTGTTAAAGTTCAGTGCTGGAGTAATTAGGTCTTCTGATACAGAGGTTGAGATTTGGGGCCTGCTTAAAGAGAAAATACATCTTACGTAATAAGCTAATAGCTTTGAGAGCAGAATGAGAACATGGAACTTCCCCTTCCCTAGAGCATTTCCTACTCACTGCATTGTGCAGTAATGTTTTCCTTTGCTAAATTTTTTTCTGGCCCCTTAAACCTAGCATTCTGTTCTGCATGCTAACCTACGTCAGGAGAAGTTCTGACTCCAGCTTAATCTCCTGCCTTGGGCACTCATATGTGATGTGGGATCAAAGCTCCTTGCCTTTCAGATTGTGCACTAGCCTAATGGAAAGGGACTTTGATTTCACAACTTTAAAAAAAAAAAAAAAGGTTGCCTGTAGTGTGCTGAGCCTTCTGTGGAATGTTCTTGAAATCCTGGGTGGATGGAAGCGTTGGTGGTGGAGCCTGGAGTCCTGTGTGTATTCAAAGTCTTATGCATAGTATTTTCTGTTAGCTGTTAACTTTCAGTGTACTAATGGGTCTAAGTTTGTCTTAAGAATTCTCTTAAACCAAGAAGTTAGAAGTCAGAGTTACATACCTAGAGGTGTATGCTTTGGGCCATACAGACAGATTAAAAATAAAAAACATGCGTTCAGAGATTCCCAAGGAATATATAACAGCCAAGCTCTAGTAGTCAAGTCAGGAAAGATGAAAACTGTATCTTTAGCATGTATCCTTCCTTGTTATAGCTACTACTAGGAAACTTTATGAGAAAAAACTGTTGAAACTGATGGAGCAAGGTCCAGAACTGAAGGCACCTGTGCCTCTCCCAGCGCTTTCTTCAACTGCTGACAACACCAGACAGAATGGAAATAATGATTCTGACCAGTACAGTGACAATGAAGAAGGTAAGATTTAAGTGGAACTTGCATGTGAACTATTAAAATTATACATCAGTAATAGTTGCAGTAGAAGAAATATCTAAAGAGGGCATGATTTTGCTGTTAGGTGAGGCTTTAAGATACTGCTGTAGACCATGTGAGTCATGTACTTGATCACGCAGTACTAGCACAGTGCCTGTTCTGGGAAAGGAAACTTTTTGCTACTGAACTGTTCCCTTTTGTCCATTTTCCCCAGATTGGAGCCTGTAAATTTGATAGATAGGAGGACTGCGTATGAAGTGTTCCAGTGTTCTCTGCACTTCATCTTTAAGTGCAAGTGCAGTTTTGTCTTACGGTGCTTACAGTAGTTATCTTTACTATGGGATCGTGTATAACTGCTTATTTATTAAACTTCTGTACTTCTAATGTTGTTTAATGTCTCTCGTGTATGACTCAATCCCTCTTATGCTCTATTCCTTATGGACTTAGTTTGGGGTGGGTTGATTGATTGGTCTTGAGTGTGGTTTTTGCAGTTTTAATATCACATTTATGTCAAAAAAGTATAGGAGTGGGGGAAGTGGAACCTAAAACACATCATCATACATCTTACAAAAAGTAAAAACAGTGTAGGCTTTAAAGAGTGTTCTGAATGGAATGTTAGAAGATGCTTATTTTGTGTGGTTTGGTTTTGGGAGTGGTTCTAAAATTCTGAAATTTTTAGGACAGCCAAGAGCCTAGTCACAACTGACAGCTATCTCCTTATACTTACATATGCTTAATCTACTTACCAAACTGTTCAAACACTGGGGGGAAAAAACCAAACGAACACCCCCACCCCACCCCCCCAAAAAAAAAAAGTTTTCTATAAATAAACTTTGAATATGTTGGTGTAATGCTATTAGAATTTTAGAAAGGGGGTGGAAATAATAAATCTTCTTACTGGTAAGATGACTGCTAACCGCTCACCCTTCTTCTGCATCAAAAAGGAGCTTTATATAAAAGGACTTATTTTAATGAGGAAACAGCCTAAACAATGTTGAAAAGCTTTAATACCCTTACTACAATCAATAGTATAATGGTACTTTGGTTAAAGTAATTGCAACTTGATACCAGTTTCTAAATGGAACTGCAGGATTGGTTAAAGCTTATCTGAAATGTAGGATTTTTAGGACAAAACTGAAATACTTGAGTCAGTGTTTTAAAATAATTTTTCAGGTTATTCTTCAAAAGTCTTTGTTCTTCTACATTCAATGGAGAAACATACTTTATCTCACACCTCTTTAAGGAAATGGTAACTCATAACAATTATGTTGCCTCTTAAAGTGAATTTTTATTAGAATACAATTAAACTGGTACAACAACCAGTAGTATTATAGAAACTAGTTATATTAAAACCGGTTACAGATCCGAAGACTGAGCTGCGGCTTGAGAAGAGAGAACCATTGAAAGCCAGGACGAAGACTCCAGTAGCACTCAAACAGAGAAGAGTTGTTGAACACAACCAGGTATGTTTAATTTAGTGGCATCTGGAATGGCTGCTAACTGCAGGTGATGTGCTCATTAAACACCTTACCATTTTTAACATAACCACATTTGACTAAGTGGGCTATGCTGTTTTTTAAAAGTTCTTTCAGAAAGCCTGTTCTAATACAGCATGAAAATCTTGTGAATTAACTGGAGCTACTGTTTTTAGCCTGTCTGATAACATTCAAAATTATGGTCTGCTAAAAGCTGTTTGTCTGACTTGCCAGCTGCTGTAGCACCTCTTAGAGAAAAATAATAGGTAATCTTAACATGTTTAGTTTTGGAAACCTGACAGATTTTTAAGTCAGACGGGCTGATGTCATCCTGTTGGATGTTTGTAAACAACTTAATTCCATAAAAGAAGCAGTTTCTCAAAAAAAAAAGTTTGGAAAAAGGTTGGGTTTTGTTTTGGTTTGTGTTTGTTTTTTTTAGAAATGTTTTTAAATACATATACATACAGCATTTTTCTATCTATCTGATTTGGTATCTATAGATATATGTATGCATTTTAAATACACCTGTTTAATGACTGTGATTTAAATATAATACATGAAGTAATGTACTTCTGTATATGCCTATATTTATACATACAGAAGTGTGTGTATGTGTGTACACACATGCACTAGCTATCTATATAATATTTTTTCCTCAACTATGCTTGTAGCAGCAGTACTAGACAGTAATTTGTTGGAAAGCTTCTCCTAAGAAGAAAAATAATAAATAACAAGTTTAAATCTCGCTGTACGTACTACTTGTCCTTTACTTATAAATAATATTAGTTCTGTTGTCTTGGTGAAAGAGGGATTTTACAGACGCACCTCAGGTTTTCAAACTGCTGGCTGAATACTGGATTCGGTAGTTGATCTGTCCTTGTGATGTGACAGTGTCAGTAAATACCCTGTTGCCCAGCGTAGGTTATTTAGGATCTTTACAGTGTTATTCATCTGACCAATAAGTAGTGGAGTCGTGTACAGTAAAGGACTTGTATAGAAAACATTCAGGGACTCAAAATCTGACCTGTTAATAGCTTGATGTATTTTAGTAGATTAGTGACTTTTCTTACTGCTTTATAGTATGGTAAATGCCAGATACATACACACTATCTAACTAGGAAGTATGTATAAATATGCTTTTGCTATGGATGTCTCTTAAAGCAGGTAACACACTGCTATGTGAGCTTGGGTAATACAACACAGTTATGGAGATCCATAACTAGTTCTGCTTATTTTTAATTGGATTTTTAGGGTACAAGCTGAACAGATTTCAATTCTACAAATCAAAACGCCCACATAGTTCAACACACAAAATATTCCTTAATTTATTCAGGCAACTTATGTTCATGGTGGTCTTTATAATGGGAATCTAAATCTTGAGGTTCTTGTGTTTTAAAGGATTACTTTTTTCTAAATTGCTATTCACCCAGAAATCCCTGCCATCCTCAGTGTAATAGAGCTATCAACAAACAAAGCTTCCTAGTCTTCTATGTTAACTGTCATGCACTGTGTGGCATTGGCTCGAAAATTATGATGCTCTGAAGGGTGGTGGGGCTGAATTGGTTGGTAGTGTGGTGTGAGCAGACTTGTTAGTCACTTCTAGGTCCTGTCCAGCACTAGTCTTAGTCCAGACTACACAGCTGAAAGGATTGTCATTTGGTGCAGAGGGATGTTGCTGTTCTCTTAAGAAAAAAGGGCAAATAGATATTCTTTAAGCAGGCTGGTAAAAAAGAAATTGGGTGAGGAGTTTGAGCAGGCTCATCGGTCTTATCAGTCAGTTAGCAGTGGAGGGCTAGATGAATTTGAGCTTAGCTCTTTGTGCTTAATTGCCTCCTCATAGTGAACTGGAAAAGTTGGAAGAAAACCCTAATTTGAATGCCCCCTTCCAATGAGGTATGTGAATATAGAGTTGGAGTTCAAAACTGAGCCTAACACCTCATAGTAGGTGGCACTGGACAGAAAGAGGCGGGCTAAAAAACTTAAATGTTAAGAAGCCTTAGCAGCATAGAACTAGCCTCTCTCCTTGAGACTTTGAATAGTGACGTTCTGCATGTGCTGTGTTCTCCTACTCCTCCCTGCATTTTTTTGTCTACCTGTATAGCTGGACTTCTTAAAAATAAAACATGCAGCATTGCAGCTTCTGGCATAAAAATTTCATGTGGCATACACCTGATAAAAAAACTTGGTAAGTGATAGCTGAGGTAAACTTATAATCTATAACTTCATTGCTTGTGAGTAATATGACAGTTAAAAGCAGAGGCTGAATAGTACTCGTGTACCACACCATTATAACTTTCTCTGGTTATATACGGGGTATTGGTGTACCTAAACAATGAGTATTACATTCTAATAGGGTTTATTTAGTTTTAGTTCAGATATTTGTGGGATAAGCAGACAGGGCCTGCTCAATTGACAGTGAGGATAACTATAACTGTAGACAACAATTTCTTTTTTTTTTTTTTTTTTTTAAAATTTCATCTGTTGAATATGCTCTGCTGAAGTCTGGATGGGTCTTATGCAGTAGATTCTGGTTTTTTTTCCTAGACTTTTCATGCAAGAAAAAACTTGAAACTTGGTACTTCAAACACATGACTGACAAGCATCTGAAGAACTAAGGAGAGAGGCGGTTATTTACTAAAGTACTTCTAACTGTTCATTAGAAGAAAATTAGTTCCTAGTCAAACAGCCTGGGGTAGGGGAGCTCTCCATTAGTAGGATGAGGGAATTGCCTTACTGCTTTCTTGAGTGGAATGTGTTTGAGTGGAACCACTCTGAAATTACGGTTTTTCTCTAAGCTTCTAAAGAAAAACACCTCTCAAATAGAAAGTGTATGGGGGTGAGGTGGGGAGCCATAATTGAAGGTTGCAGGTTAAGCTTTTCTTAACAGGGAAGAGAAGCCAGTGTCTGGTGAATATATAAAGGGGGGTTGGTTCTGATCTTTCATCAGAAGTCTGTTTAAATTGAAAATAATATTGGAGACTTAGTCTGAAAACTACAATTCTATATGAAACATCTGAATCTGTTTGGACTTTAGGTCTGTGCATAAATGTACATAATTTGGTTTTGAAAGTATTTCAGTGACTTTAGAGTAAAGCGAAACACTTGTGCTCCCTCTGCTGGGTATGTAGCAGCTGTAATACAGAACTTAGGTTAAGAATCATAAAGCTGCTCAGCTTCTAGTTTCATTGGAGTGAAATGTTTTCACTTGAAGATACAAGTAGGGAAAGGATAAGGGCATTGTTAGACTTCTCCCTCCCCCCCCCCCACCCCCCCCCGATAAATAAATACTTTCCAGCCTGCTCTCTTAACATACTGTTTTGGGGCTAATACTGTTCCAGGGAAGTTATTTAATTGACAGTTGCACCAGTCTGTATAACTTCCATCACACTGAGTGTAACTTCCAAAAACTTGGTAATACATCAATGCATGAGGTGTTAATGTGCAAAGATTTCAGTATTAACAAAGTAATAATTTTTATTTTTAAACTCAACTAAATAAAAAGGAAAATCTTGTATATAATCTAGAAGAAGCAGGCCCTCATCTCCATTTCCCTCCAGGTTGATATCTGGAATTAGTTTTGAGGAGGATTTTTTCTTTAAGCATAAAACATGCAATGAGTTATAGGGAATGATCTGTGTTTGTTAATGACTACAAAAGTTTGGCACTTCATATTGTTACTTAGATTTGTAAAGATCTGTGTCCGGCTTGATCGTTTAAACGCACTGTTATGTGAAAACTGTGTGAGTTTCATCTCTGTATGTGGAAACTTCTAAGATTATAAAACATCCCTGCCCGCTGTGGCAGGAGATGCGTTCCTGTTGAAATGTAGGTGGCTGTGCCTAAACCATTCCCATCTCTGCTTGAGAGAATAGATCCCTATCTGGGTAGAGAACAAGGTGATGCTTTCTGCTTACGCTCATAGACTAATATTTTTTTTGTGTAGGCAGGTAATGTAATGGGCCTGAAAGCTAGCATATCTGCTGTCCATGACTTGATGTAACTACTTGTTAGCATTAGTGATTTCACGCTATTGCAGTGAACAGATTATCAGTTTTTATTGTTGGACATTATCTAGTCAGTTCTGTATTTGAAAAATAATGTCCTCTAACGTAAGTATTGTGGTCAACACTACTAATCTAGCTAGCTATTTATTATTGAATGTATTGGGATGCAATTGGTTTGGTTTTCTTTTTTTCGGATTGTAGACACACTGCTGCTGGAGTATGCATGCTATTCTGGCTTTTGGTTGTGAGTATCCAATGTTGAGAGCTGGCTTTCATGTATTTGATCATGTGTTTGATGCTTGAATAGACCTATTCTCAAGATGGAGTTACTGAGACTGTCTGGACAAGTGGATCTTCAAAAAGTGGACCTCTGCAGGCATTTTCTAGGGAGTCTACAAGAGTGTCAAGAAGAACACCAAGGAAAAGGGTGATGAGAGGCTTATTATAATAGACAAGCTTTTTTTCTCACTCTTAGGGTCCCAGTGGCTATTTTATTCAATTGTTTTCTTTTGTTTGTTTTAAACAAACAGGTGGAAGCTACAGCGCAGTTGCCTGTAGATGATGCTGTAATAACAGAGAGTACTCCCATAGCTGAAACTATATTGACTGCAAGCAACGAGACCCTAGTAAATATGCTTAGTAAATATGTTTAATAAATCATGCAAGTGGTATTCTTCTGTAATGTCTTTACTGACAGAATCATTCTGTTTTGAACAGATAGTCTTTCTTTCCTTAAAACAACCTTCTATTCAGTAGTCTTTGAAACCACATATTCAGTATCTGTGTTAGTATCTAATGCTGTTCACTTTGAGATGGGACTAGGTAGACACCTAATGGTCCCAGCTAATGTCTTTCGGGGAGGAGGGTTGAGAAGAACCACTTAAAAGCTCAGATCTTTTCTTAATTTATGTAAGTACATGCAGAATATCTGCTTTTAAGTTTGGCTTTTCTTGTGAACTAAATAGCCTTTATGTTTCTAAATGGCTTAAAAGAAACTACTTGGAATGATAAGCAATGTGTTTTTCTGTGCTTATTTCAGAGTATCTGTTACATAACCTTCTTGAGTTAACTCCTAATATGCATATATGCAATGCACATAAAGGTTTTGTTGTTTGGTTCTGCCCCCTTCTCCCTTTTATTTTGTATTTTGGCTGATTCTGAGTTTGAACAATTTTGAATCTCGGCAGGTTGTCAATAGGGTGCCTGGAAATTTCAAGCATGCAGCTCCTACGCTGTCAATCAGTGAACTCTCAGACATGCCCAGAAGAACACCAAAGAAACCACTGATGGCAGCTGAAGTAAATAAATTAAAACTTAGATTGCTATTGCTTACTCTCTGTGAACAAGATTCTTGTGTGTATGTGCTTACTGGTTAGTACAGAAGGGGTGGAGGATGTCACTGCCCAGGTGGCCCTAGTCAAAATAGACTAGCATAAAAGAGAGAATATAAAGTTATTTTTATCTTCCCCTGTCAGATTTTGAGTGTGTGTGTGTGTGGAGATCCTGCTTCTCCTTCTTTTTTTTTTCCTCCCTAAGCCAAATACGTTTTGGTTTGTTGTTTCCCCTTGTGCTGCTGTTCTTCTGTACAAAATATAGATTTTTTTTTTTTCTATTAAATTCTTTGAATAACTCAAAGACAGAGCAAAATCGGGTTATCTACCTTTGGTCTTGTAAATCAGCCTATCCTGAAAAACCACAATGTGCCTTGATTTAGGGAATCAAAGAGTAGGATTACTTCAGACCAAAAGCCTGAATTTAAAAAGCATGTGTAGATTCCTGTCAGTTATCAAGAAAGAAAATAATTGTTTTACTGTTAACCTATTCAAGCTGTCAAAATTATATACCTCCTCTTGGAAAACTGTCTAAAGCACTTGCAAGTATATGTAATGTATTGATGTAGTACTGTAATATTGTGGAAGTTTACATTACAAGATAATGCTTGGCTGAATTTAAATGGAGTTCGTTGCTTCATGTAGTTACTGTAGATAAAACTTGTATTAACGCTTGTGAAGCCTACTCTACCGGTGGGTCTGACATTTATGAAATGGGCTGCTTTATTTGTTTATAATGTGACTGCAATGTAGAGTTTGTTGTCAAAAGGAAGGTTGTGGGAGAACTTGATATTCTATTTCAGACTGCGTAAGTTTTTTTTCAGTTAGTATTCTGCTGTACTATGGCATTGTTTATTACAGCGAGAAGAGACAGATTGCCCACATCAATGCTTTTTTAATCATGTTGGCCACAACCAGTCCTGTGATCTGCTCAACACAGCCATGATAGAGGTGATGGTTAAGTTTTTTTTTTTGATCATCTACATCATTGGCTAGCAGGTGTATTATATTTATACAACATATTCTTTATCTTAAAGGAAACTGAGGAGAGCACTGAATGCTTTAAGACACCAAAAGTGACCAGACAGCTGCCACTAACAAAGGTTAAATTAACTTCTAAAACCCAAGAAGTAAACTTCCTGAATGTCACTGGGTGATTCATGCATTCTTACAAATTGCATATGGTTATGGTCACTGAGATAGCTATGCAGGAGCTTTTTGTTTTGTGGTCTGCTAGGCCTATAACTGTTTTTGGTTTCCTAGGTGCTGGAGAGAACTCACACAGAAGAACGAAGAGTAGAAAGGGATATTCTTAAGGAAATGTTTCCTTATGAAGTATCAACACCTACAGGAATTAGGTATTACTAAGGTTTAGGGGGGCTTGTTTCTCAGTGCTTGTAAACCTATTTAAGCTGAGAAGTATCTTTTGATTATATTGCTAGATTTCTGAGGAACAGTTTTTGCACTCTGGCTCAGTGACAGCTGAGATGCCCGCCTAGCTCTTCTGTTCTATGTACATAGTTTTGTTAGCCAAAACAGTCTCTTCTTGGTGGGAGGACAGGATACTACTATGTTAGGAATTATTACTGGAACTTCTGACGCTGGAAGTTAAATGGAAAGGGCTTGTCTGTGGTAATGGCTAACAATATTTAAGGTTTTGGCTATATGCAACTGCTTTAGGCCTGCTGTTAAATTCAGGAAAGGTCTCCCAGCATAGATTTGAGCTTTCTTTTTGAAAGCAAAAAATAGTTTTCAAATACCCTATTTTTTCCTTTGAGTAGCAGTCCTGTTGTAGTCAAAGATTACTCTTAGGATGAATAAGGATGCCATGTAGGAATGGCTATTACATTTTTATTTGCAACTTTTGTTTTAAACAAAAATTGAAACAACCCTCTGGATAATTAAGCAAGTAACAAAACGTTGTCCTGTTTAGAGAATATGAGAAAAAGTTTCCCTATGTTAAGATGTGAAATCAACTCCCATGTTTCCAACATGTTAATTATAGCTTCAATTTAAACTGCAATTGCATAAAGTCTTACCTTAAGGAGAATATACGGTACACAGATACTACTGTGGTGTATCTGCTCACCACTCAGCTTTGTTCTCTTTTGTTTTGAGGTCTATCGGTCTAGTTAAATCTATGCCACTTTATAAAAATAAAAATCATGCATGTCTACTCCTTGTATATAAGGACTTGGCAATGTACTTGGGTTTCTTAACCCTTACTGCTTTGTCTTCTGGCTCTGCGTATTGGCTTAGCCATTAGTAGATATTTTAATGGCCAAGGACAATCTTAGGTTTACAAATCCCAGTGGGGCTGCATAAGTGATCATGAAAGATGCAGACAGAGAGAGACACTTCCTTGAGTTTTATTGCCAGTTATGACCCATTGATTATGTGGATAGGGTGAAGTGAAGTGGCATTTGAGGTTTTTTTTAAGGGGTGTTTGTTTGAACACTAAATAATTAACTTTAAAAGTAGTAATGATAGCCATGTTAGTGTTTGAGACAGATATTTCAGGTACTGCATTCACTAGAAATAATTTTTAGTTCTTAATTCAACTAAGATTTTCCTGTATACCTTAGATTGCTCTTTTAAATATGCAATATTTTAATTTCTTTTTTTTTTTTAATTCACAGCGCTAGCTGCCGTAGACCAATCAAAGGAGCTGCTAGCCGGCCTATAGAGCACAGTGACTTCAGAATGGAGGAAAGTTTCTCTAAGTATGCTCCAAAATATGGTACCTCAACTGACATCAAGTCAGAGAAACCACCAACAAAAAAAGAACGCTCCATTCCCCTGTGGATAAAAATTCTTCTCTTTGTTGTTGTTTCAGTCTTCTTGTTTTTGGTTTATCAGTCTATGGAAACTAATCAAGGAAATCCTTTCTCTAAATATCTGAATATTGTCTCTCAGGGCGGTGCCAAATGAGTATCTTTCTGAAAGGCACACCTGATTTGATCTCCTGTTTTTAATTGTAGAGAACTCTTCTGCCCTCTCATCGGCTCAAGGACTTCTTACAAATAATGTGATTGGAACCCAATAAATTGGATAAATGGAGCAAGATAATATTAAATGGACATCGGTAACTTTCTGGACTTTGGACTAGTAGGAGATCACTTTGCCATAGGAGTAACATTTTTTTAGATCTTTGAACTTTTTGTAGGCTTTATTTTTTTAATGTGGACATCCTTTAAATTCATTTTTGAGAAACTGTATATTTGTTTTTGCAAGAACTTGGAAGCTGAGAAGGGCAAAAATGTAGTAAAATGTGAAGCTGTGTTTTTAAAGCTTTTCCTTTGTACAGAAAAGAAGTTGTACTTTTGTCTCTATAGATTATTATGGAGGAGGATTTTAACACAGGTGATAAAGGGAAATGCATTTTTGTATGCGTTTTTTTAGTAACAATGTAACTGAATTTGATCTCTTAGGATGTAGGGAGAGTACAACGACAACCTTTTCTGTAGATTACTGTAACTTTTTAGTAAATGTAACTGTAAACCTCTTTGCATTTCTGTAAGAGTCTTAGTATCATATTAGTAACTCCGTTTAAGTGTAACATCATTTAAATGTATCCCTTCATTTTAGTGCTTACAGTGTTGTAGGAGCTGAATACAAATTTAATTGGCAAGAGATGTCTTAGAGGAACTTATTTATTAGTAATATGCGTGGAAAATAAAAATTGCATCAGTATAATTTGCTACTAAAATACTTTTTTGGGTCGAGGTTGTTATCTGAAGTAGTCTAAATTCCAGCTTTAGCGGTGGTCTTTTTCTCTTTTTTAAAAAGCGAGGTCTTTCCAATACAGCTTTATGTGATTATCTTTGAATATTCATGTAGAGAAGTATTCTCAAAGCGTGAAAATTCCAATGAAGTTTTATTCTTGTATGAAGAGGGCATTGCTGCATTTTCTCCTACAGTTTCATCTTCTAAGGTGAGATTTACTACTTTCATGCAGTTGAGTATTTTTCTCAGTGGAAGCATGCTGAAACACTCTGTATTGTGTAACTTAGTTGAGCAGGCAGCTGACTTCACTACTACCAATGAAGAGTGATAAGCAACAATTTTTTAAAGTGAATGTATACATTTTGGTGTGCTTAAATCTGCAGCATACAGATGTTCAGTCTTACTGCTTGGTACAAAATCGCAATAAATCATACTACTTAAAGTGCTACTTATAAAAAGCTGAGAACATTAGTTAATAGTATCTTTTTACTCTAGGTACAATTACTGTGTAGACTATAGCTATGGGGAAGCTTTATTTTCTGTGAACTTTGGGGCAAACATAGTAATTTGTAGCAAAGCAATAGTGGGTTTTTTTTTTGTTAAGATTAATGTTTTTTTCCTTTTACTCTGCTTTTTTGAGTAATCCAAATTGCTAAACTTGTGCCCATCCTATAGAAAATTGTAACATAAGACATTCACTTTTCATGTCAAAATGCAGAAAAATAAAAATGATTTTAATGTGTGTGGATTTTCCTTATCAAAATAAACGCATTGCTGAAAAGCAGCGAAAGCAAGACAACTGATGTATCAGTGGTGTCATTTTGTGCTGCTACAGTCTTCCATGTTTAAAAAAAAATAAATCTGATAGTAAAACCGGAACAGTTTATGTCAACACTTGGTGGGAGGAATATTCATCATACGTGCACTATAGTAATAGATTTACACCATAATGCTTTAGGCTATGTTAGGCCTTTAATTTGGATGGGGGGAGAAGCTAGTGTTCATTTGCGTTTCAAGGAGCTTCTTTTTCACTTTAAATTATTATTTACCCTACTTTGCTATGTTTTAACATGAAATATGTCTTTCTCTTCTAGTTACATGAAATACTTTCAGTTGACCTCCTTCAGGGATACTATTAGCATCATTAAAAAAAACCAAACCCAAACAAACCCCAAACTGAACTGCAATGCAATTAAATGTCGTCATTCTTTCATTTGTGCACTGTTTTGGAGATTCCTCTCAACTTCAGTGTTACTTCACAGAAGGTAAAGACTTTTCTACATAAGTCTCAAAGTAACCTACATGTAGCTCAGTTGTAGTTGGAAGACAGTGCATCTTCAAGAAATGAATGAGCTGCTTATACTTGAGGAACTTAATGGTGTGAGATAACCCTGAGAGTAATCTCTTCCTTCTTTATTCCCTCTCTTCCTTCCTCCCCCAGCCCCAAATACGGATTTATTAGCTTTCCTAAAGCCATTCATGTTATTTTAAAAGTAACACATGTAGTAATAGTGCTACTAGCTGAATAGATGCATGTGCTTAAAGCCTTCTAAATACTGCTGTATAAGTTACACTGAAATATACTGTAGTCTTTGTATCAAAGTGCTGAAGCAATAGGAACTGGTTCTTGTGGTTTTTTGAAATTTTTTTTTTAAATAATCTCACTTTTGTTTCATTAGTTTATCTTGGGTTCTAGACAGAGACAGGTTAAGCTTTCAGAACCAATCATAAAATAGAGCAATTTTATGGACTGATATTAGTATCCAAATTCCAGTTGCAAAAATTAGTTGAGTTCTGATGTAGTAAATACTGCTTAAGTCCCTTTTAGGGCAAGGGCTGCAAAAGGTCTAGGAAAAAGGCCTGTGTGAGTTAATAGGCATGACGATGTTTTTTGGTTTTCGTGGGTTTTGTTCTCATGATTGGTCATACTGCTTAGAATGCTGTGCTGAAAACATGGCAGATCTTGATTTGCCTGTCTGAGTTAGAGCTTTCTAACACAGAGCTTGCACTTTTCCCTTTAAATCGTGCACTAATCTTTTAACATGAACCCAGTCTCAGGAATCTGGTATCAGGCTGTGAATCACTGGAGGATATCACTTGCAGTGATGAGGCTTAATTTTATGGCATGTGATCTGTGGTAAGGCTGTGAGAGCTTACCTAATGGCTGAGACAAGAAACTTTCAAGGAGGATCTTAAATTTAAATTCTGTGTGTGTTTTGAAACCTTGATTTCTATTTAAGTAGGAAAGAGTGTGAAGGAACTTTTTTTTCTCCCAAGTTTACTTGCTAGCAGTATGCTCAGTACATCCTACAGAATGCTTTCAGGTCTCTCCTAGGCTCGATCTATGAGTGTTTTGGTTTGTGTTTCTTGTGGCACAACTTACGAAAACCTTTATGGTATTAAAATCCTCAGTTCCTGCTAATTACCTTCTCAGATGGTTATGTGAACAAAATATCTTTTTTAAAAAAAAGTGTTAACTCATTTCTGCAGTTATATCAGAAAAGCTGAGTACAAAAAGAATGCCTTTAAATAATAGAGCTCCAAAAGGAGGCACTTCAGCAGAAAAAAATGTATAATTGCAAATGAAGCTTGTAAAATCGTGTGGCACGTCTTGTGCGTGGTATTTTTGTCTTGCTTTGATATGGCTGAAGTTGCATATTGGGCTGAAAAGTTTTTAAAAAACAATTTTAAAAAGTTACACCTGATTGATCAAAATAGAGACAGGGGTGGGTTGTGATGTATTATTTTAAATCTTGTGTTTACAAACTTCGGCATTTCGGCATAACCTTCGTTGTCTGTTAATAATAGCTTTTACCATATGTTTGGTATATCTACTGATGTTTGTCTAAAACTTTCCTATAACTTTTGCTTTTCTTTTTCCATAGGGAGTATACCAGGCTGCTTTGCACCAGTGCAACAGCAAGCTATGACAGATGTATGTATACATGCATGTGTTCATACAGCATAGGATCTACAGGTTAATTCAACTTGTAAAATAGTCCTAAAGTGGCATATACACTTATAAGTAGTATGTATACATTGATATCTAAAAGAATAATTCCTCAGATTTTCTGTCTCACCTCACTTTGAAATTTTTTGTCAGCATTGGTAGTTTGTGGTTAAAAAGTGTATCTGCGTTGCCTTCTTTATTTGTTACTTAGGAAAAACGTGTATTATCTGGGGAGAACTTAGATTAGAAAAGATTATCAGATGAGGACATTTATGGCAGTGACTAATAAGAATAGGAGAGGTTTCACTACTTCCTGCGTTCAGAGGATGTGACGGCTGTAGTTCAGCCTAGCTAGTTTGGATCCTGTTGAAGGAGATGCTGCAGTGTTAAGGCTTCCCTTGGGCTGTGAAACCTACTTACAGCTTGAATTGATCTATTACTGATTCTCTGGAATCATGGTCTAGTAGTTCTAGCATTGATACAATGAATGAGTATGTAAAATATATGCTTACTACAGGAGCAGATGCTGCTTGTGCTAACCTGATTAACAAAGGTGTGGATGGCTGTTGCACTATCATTGTATATTTTTGAAAAACAAGTCACCTGGAGAACAAGCTTATAAGAGCTTTGATTTTACTTACAGGCTTCACCAAAATGTTAGAACTGTGAAAAGTTACTGTAAGACAGGAACTAGTCTACAATTTCTTGATTGTATGCTGCTTGGGGGCAGGGAGGGATGGAGTGGGTGTATGGTGGGTGTTAATAGCAGGAGAAATGTAATTAGGAAAACTGTGGAATTGCCAAACTGACATTTTCCTAAACTCCCAAAATTTGAAAAGCTACTTATTAAAAAAGATGGATTTAATTTACAATAGCTCTTCTTACTGTGATCTGACAGAGGTGGACACCAAGAGGTAACGTCTTTCAAATCTTCATCTATTATTACCTTCAGTGTGTGTCAGAAATCAGATTAATCAAGATGGTTCGAATTACAGGTTATTGCTATTTTATTCTTTCCAGGAAAAGTTGAAGAGATTTTCTATGTAAAATGGTATGCACTCAGTAGGAACATATATTATCCCTGTATTTTCACAGGGTTATGTTAGACTCTGCTGTTTAATAGTACTTGTTAATAGTACAGTTGTTAGAAGTTAATTGTCAGCTAAAACCAAAGAAACTGATTGTTCCACAGACTAACTCTAAGCGTCAGTACTAGTTGTGCACACAAATTGCCATCAGATGTGTATAAATAAATATAGTCATATGTTCATCCTTTGTATTTGGAAAGCCCAGAGGTTTTTTGTGTGTTAAAAATCAGAAAAGTCTGCAAGAATTGCAATCATTTATATGTAATTTCAAGATAAGAGCCCAAGTCTCAGTCACGGTTAGAGGCTATTAGCTAATTAAAAACAAGTGTCGGTGTTTGGCTTTTAGATAAAACATTACTACCAACAATTGTTTAGATGCAAGTTTGTAGAGCAGAACAAGTAATGGCAAAATGAACAATTCTGGCCTGTCTTCATTGCTGCCAGTGGCAGCGAAGTGAACAGCACTTCAGGCTCTCAGCTGGTTGCTAAACAAAAGTACTTAAAGAATGCAAGTTTCAGCTGTTGTTTTCCTACTTGGCAGCTGGAGTCTAGTTTACTCAAGAGGGACTTAGCACAGTCACAGAAGTCTAGGTTGGCTATTAGGCATGTGTCACTTTTGCCTGTGTATGACAGTCTGCCTGGATTAACTTTGTTGTGAAATACAGCAACTAGAGCCAAGTCTTAAGGTTGGTTTGGCAGGTCATCCTCCAGGGAAGTTCGATAGGAGCTGCTGACATGACCGAAGGGGTGTTGCTTCAGTGTGCTGGTGCAGGTGCGCTAGCAGTTGCATTATGGCTCTGTGCCCAGAATAGCTGGGATATTCAGCATGTGCCTCCTGCTTTGCTGTCTTACGTGCTTGTGTTGTTATGGAGCACTATAATGGAAGGGATGTGATCAAGATGGTGAAAACTTGAGCTCTTACCTCTTCAGTAACTGGAGAGCTGAACTGTACTGCACCAGTTTTGTACTATGTAAAAGGCATAGCTTAAGGTAGTTAAGGCCAAGCATGGGTGCTGTGTTAAATAACATTCTACTTCTAACAAACAAGTAACTAGCAATTTGTCTGTAAGCAGCTGCAGCAGTTGTAGCATAGGCCGTGTCAGGATGCCTTGCCAGCTTGTCCTCCAAAGGTGAAATGCAGCTGTAGAGGCTGCAGCCAGGCCTACCTCCTGACCATGCTTGGTCTTAAACCGCGCTGCGGGAGCCTGGTGAGAGGGGTGACCTTTTTGTTACGGGAGTGGAGTCCTGCGTTTACCAGACTGTGAATACAAAGTATTACTAGATGCTAGTAGACAGAACTGGAACCTGGGGCAGTACTGAGGACTTTAAAGCTTTAAACTCATCTTAAAAACGAGCTGTGATTCGAAGTAGAACTGCTGTAGAGCATGAATCACGGCTAGGCTGCTGGTGCCCAAAGCAGGCTGCTGTCACAGGGGAAAGGTGCCTGCGGTGCCTGTAGAGCAGGAGTTTGGGAGCGTCTCTGGTTTGACATTGCCCGGGGCTGTCACACAGCTGCCTGCGGGCTGTGGGAAGGACGCGGACTAATTGGCAAGCACCCAGAGACGGGCAGTAAGAAGGCAGGACCAGCCTAGCCACAGGGTTTAAGGCAAGGAGGGTGCAGTGATGCACCCCGACTACCCCAGAAGAAACGTCTCCGGGCCGGCGGGCCTTCAGCCAGGAGTCACCGCCCTCCTCAGGCCTGTCGCAGCTGCAGCGCCAGCCTGACCTCTGCGAGGGCCAGGGCAGCCGGCGCCCGGACCGTGAGCCGACGGGCAGCCGTGGGACGCAGGCAGCGCCCTCGCCCCGGCCCCGTGGGCTCTGCTGGCCGGGCCCGCGCCCCCGGGGACGGCCGGTTGCCACCCCCTCCCCCAGCGCGGGGGAAGGGCGCTGGCCTGAGCTGCGCGTGCGCGACAGTGCCGGTTCGCGGAGCGCCTCCGCCAATCGCCCTGCAGCTTCTTGGGCTGTGGCTCCGCCCCTTGCGTCGGCGAAGGACAAAGTGCGTGAGCCGGGCCCGCGGTCAGCCTCTGCGCCCAGCCGCCGCCCGAGCCCCGGGTCCGCGCGCTGCCGCCATCTTAGGAGGTGAGTGGGGGCGGCGCGGGGGCGCCCGCCCGGCGGGACCCGCTGCTCGCCTCGGGGCGACGGCCGCCTCGCGGGCGCGGGGCCATCCTGCCGGGCCCGTGGCGGGCCTCCCCGTCCCACGCCGCTCTACTCTTTTCGCCCGCCTCAGGTCACCATGTTCTCGTCCATCGCGCCGCTCGCCCGGCTTAACCCCTTCTACGCGCCGCACTTCCAGCTGGTCCAGGAGGGGGTGAGGAAGCGCGCGGAGCCAGCGGAGGCGCCTACCACGCGGCGGAGTTTGGCGGCCGCATCCGCCGCGGAAGGTGAGAGCGGGGGGGAGGGGTCGCGGCGGAGGCGCCGGTGCCCGCGCTGCCTCCGCTCGCGCGGGGCTGTCCCCGTCGGGGTGGCGGAGGGAGTGTTAGCGCTCGGCGGGGCTCGGCCGGGCCGGGGAGGAGCCGGCGCTGGGCCTACGCGCCCGCTTGGAGGACGAGGAAGGGCACGGGCGGGGGAGGCGCTGGCAGCCTCTTCCGCTCCCGTGCGGTGTGTTATGAGTGGCAGCAAGGATCCGGCATTACCGGGGAAGGACACAGGAAGGTTCTAGCTTAGGGTAGTTGCAGAGACCCCGATGGAGTCTGTCTTGGGGATAAGAGGGTGCTGCTTTTCGTTGTTCTGGGCCTGCAGCCTCGGGGACTGAGGCTGTAGGCCTGTACTTCTTTCTTCCATGGAGAGGAGCAGCATGTGAATCTGGATGGATTTGAAAGGCCATCTCTCCCATCCTTTTTTTTCTTTTGCTCGTATTTTTTTTCCCCTGTTTATTCATAGCTGGTCATCTGAACATCCAGACACATTAGAGGTGCCAGCAGCTGTTCTGAGGTGGTTTTTTTTTTCCTTTTCTTTTCTCCTTTGTAGTACAAAGTTCCCCTTTGTAGTGGGGCATACACCAGATAGCTATGCTGTCCAAGATAGTGATGCATTTTAGATTTAAGCGCAAGTGCTTTCTGTGTGTTTGCTGATCACTTTCGTGACTTGCAAAGGTAGACCTTGATGATACATCTGACAGTGGAGGTAAATGTTAAAATTCCAATTCTTTTAAGCTATTAAGAACTTCAAAGCATCTCTCTACTTTTATTTAAATAAAAGTGCTTTCAGCAAGATACCTCTTCTGAAGTACTAGGATTATTGAAGTATGTTAGTGCTCTTTCACATATTACATCAATGTTAATGCAAGAGAGACAGAACTAGGTGTTGGATTTTATTAAATTTTCAAGAAAGTACTACTGGCTTTCAGTGTAGTAATCTTGTTGCTAGCTAACTAAAGCTCTAGATCGCTCTCCAGTATGCTAAATACATTCAGTAGGTGCACTTACTTCTTAGCATCATTATGCTTAATCTACATCTGGTTTGTAGGCAGATGCAGTCAAAGGTGACCAGAGTTTCTTAGTCTTTGTAGTCTTTTCTGCTGTGTTCATTATTTCACGTACCAGTTGGTTCTCTGGCCTTTGTGTTGGGAGAGTAACGCGTTGCAGAAGATATCTGAGCTTACGCAAGGTCACACAAAGTCAGTACAAACCACAAGACCTTTTGAGTTCAGCTCAGGGCATCAACCATAACACAGCTCAGAGACAAAATGTTTTATGATCAGCTCTAGGAATTTGTCCTTGTTAATGTGTCAGATCAGAAGCAAAGAAATGAAATAGTTATGATGTAGCTGTCTTAACAGAGTAGACATGTTTTTGTGCTGTGTATTTATATTTGAGTACCTTCAGGGTGTTTGTCTTAAGTCAGTGTCTAGGTATGTTAGAATAACTTTCTTGCCCTCTGTACTACATATTTAGCTGGTTCTCTCTTCAGGTAACAGTTTTTAGGAAATTTGACTCTACTTCCGAAATAGAAAGTCTGGGACCTACTATAGCTTTTTTCCTAATACTGCTATACCACTATGATCTTAGGTACCTGTAAAGAGCTCAAGCCTAACTGATACTGGCTTGCTTTTCTTAATTACTGTTTTTGAACACCTAGCTGACAGGTCAGTCTGAATACCATTGTAATAGAGCACATACATGAAGCTCTACTTTTCTGTGGCTTCTACAAACGTCTGGAGTCAGACTCCAGTCATAAGGAGTATGACTTCTAACAGAAATTTTTGTGAAAAAAGGAGTGTGAACAAACACTTCAGGTATCTGGGGCAGCATGGTAACTATTGCAGTACTGTTGTGCTGCAGGCCAAAGATACAGCTAGACAGAGCTGCCCCATAATACAGACCCAGAGTCTGTTCTCTGATTACACCTGCTTAGAAAGCCGTGTTTGTGTTTGTTTTACCAGTCATTCTGGCAAGTTGTAAACAGAATATTACTGTTGTCTGCAAATCTGCTAGCGTAACCAAGCTATTTTAGAGGTACGTGTAAGTCCCAGACCAGCATATTTACAGTCTTGAGCAGTAGCTCAATTAAAAAAATTCTTATAGGTTGTGCATTATTCTGACTGTTAACTGATTCCTCGCTTTGAGTTTAGGCTTAATACGGTGTCTGTGATTTGGTATTTATTATTTTAGAATAAAGAAAAAATGATATTTTTATTGTCTTGGTGATTAATTTTGAGGAGTAAGGTGAGAAATGTGAATGTTAAATGTAATGTAAAATCTGGAACATTTTGGGGAAGACGTTCCCTTATAAGAGCAAAGTTATAAGCTGGATAAGCCCGCTGGTGTTAACTGGTGTTCTGTCGATGCTGTTGAATGTAAGTGTAAATTTTTATTGATGTTTATAACGGAATTTATTTCAGAAGCAAGAAGACAGGGCAAAGAAGCTCTGAATAAAATAGGGTTTTGCTGTCTTTTGATTTTCATTAGTGTTTCTCTGGAAATAGTTCTTATTAAGTTGATGTAACACTTTAATGTCTATTCCATTATATTGGAGTAACACCACTAGATCCAATGGCAAAAGAACCTAGATTATCCCTTTCTACTTTGGGGAATATTTTCTATACATAGTGTATTGTTTTCTGTATGCTTATTCAATATATTAGTTTTACTTTTGCTTATATATTTAAAATGTTAAACATAGTAGCAGATCTGTGCTGCTACCTTATGCTTATTTTGTACTGTTAATTGTAAACTTAAGTGTTTTCTGGTTGCACATAATCATACCCTCTGTGGCTTCTTCAAAAATGGAAGAGTGAAACTGATTCTTGCTTTTCAGCTCCAGTAACTTTGCTTTATTGGAATTTGTGAAAGTAACTTGCTCTTTTAAGACTGGATGGTTTTATACGCAGTACTGTATAGAACAGTGCAAATGAAATATCCCTTGATTAAATGTGATCTGAAAGATTCTTTAACGAACATTGTTTATCAGCATTGAATGTGATGATTAATTTAATAAAATTCTGCAATTTCATTAAACAGAAGCTGTATAAATCTGAGATTCTGTATTTGAAAGAAAATTTTAAAAAATCTATATAAAGAATCTGAAAAATATATCTGCATAAAGAAAAATCCAACGCTGATCTTATAGATCTGTATGGTCTCTACTTAAATACAGAAGTTGCAGTAGCACAGAATATTTAACCAAAGAAGATTTGTCTCTAGAATAATAGAGAAACACTCTTCTTGCTTAATTCCTTGATGTAAGAAAATGTTGGATATTATTGCAACTTCAAGTCATAATTTCTACTAGCAGCTTCTGGGATTAATTTCTATGGTTTAAATGTGCTGTAAGCTAAAACTTGACTGACTTCCATTGCTTTTTTTAAAGGAACAAACTCAATTTGGAAGGCCTAGAATCAAATCTTGTCAGTCCAAAAGGTGTTAATTTAAAGCAAGGGAATTATTTTTGAGTATAACACTATAGTTGAATAATATAGCATGGGAGTTTATTTCAGTTTAATACTTTTGAGAAGGTAGCACTTAGCCAATTTTGTTTCTTTTCTTTGTTACCATTTATGATTGATCATATGTATGTAATTTTTTTCCAATTAACTAGAATACAGCTGTGCATATGGCTCGGGCAGATTCTTTATGCTTTGTGGCCTTGGTGGGATTATTAGCTGTGGAACAACACATACAGCGCTGGTTCCTCTAGATCTGGTTAAATGCAGAATACAGGTTTGTTCTGCGTGTTGGTATGTGGTGACTGTGACAAAGCATGTTGAGTGTGGTATAATTAATCTACTAATGAATTGGAGGCATAAACTATCCCCTGGACATCATTGTCCAGCAGTGCATGGAGCTTATGTAAAAGCATGGTGTGTCTTTATTTTTTGCTGCAGAATACAGTTGTGAATATGGCTCGCTCAAGTTTTATGCTCTCTGTGGCGTTGGTGGGGTCCTAAGTTGTGGCCTGACGCACACTGCTGTTGTACCTCTGGATTTAGTGAAATGTCGTATGCAGGTTTGTATTAACTTAAACATTTCTTAAACTTTTTCTCTATGTAGCCAGCATATTAAGAGTTTACAGTAGGGACAACAGTCTTTTCTGGATAACAGGAAGTGAGTAAACTTGAATGCTACTTTATCAAGTCTACTGCTGTGAGACTAACAAAATACCACTTTCAAGAGAAGCAGAGGCATTTAGGATAATCTGGATGAATTATTTTTGACTACGCTTAAGGCACGTTTGAGTGACTATACTTGCTAAAAGGCATGCACCACAATGTTACTCTTTGCTGTCTGGTAGGCTATCTAGCACTATTCGTGTGCTTTTGGAGGAAGGAAATAGTATCTTTGGTGTTTTGAAGATCTACAGTTTTTAGCCTGGAGTGACATGCATGTATAATTTGATCCATTAACATTGTGGATATCAATGCATGGCTTATGGATTGGAGAGTTTATAATGATGCCACTTCGAATAGAATGGGTGAAATTTGATATGGTATTGGTAAGGCTGTCAGTGCTTGTGGCTAGTTTCCTTGAAGTCGTTCTTGATTGAACTGAAAGGAGTGTCATCACATTGCATTTAATTTGTGATACCAGCTTCCACATTAAAATAATCTAGTGAACAACCATGGATAAAAACATACTAATGGATTTATTCAGGCAAATCTGTGCCTCAAGAATGAAGCAAATTAAAACACACTTCTAAATTTCTGGAAATAAAGTAGTTAACGACTTCCCTGTTGCCTAGGCTGATGCTGATTACAAAAGTGGAGATTTTGTAATGATAGAACTCATGAAATTAGGAGGGAACTACTAATTAGTCAGACCTACTAGTCACACTAGGAGTACTGCATGTGATATTCTTTAAAATTATGTTCTTCTGGAAGGCCTTTATTTAGCGTTCTTTACATGAGAGGCTTTTTCACATACTTGAGAACACCTGAAATTTTGGTCTCAAACTAGTAATTCTGTAACATGTCAGACAAACACAGGGTGCATCAAATGAGGGCAATGTGCTGCTTTCTACAAAATTTGCATTGAGACCAGGCTGGCTGTAGGAATTCCCTATTTCTACTAGCAGGGAATAGCTGTAGCTGAGTATGTGTTTTATTTCTGAAAATGTAGCTTAAGTGCACTTTTTCTGTTGTTATGGACTTCAAAATCCAAGATCGGTAGTTTGACTACCCACGCCTAAGGATGGATAAAGAGGATGTAGCATCTCAAACAGTTCTTAATCTCATTGCAAATTGGGTTAATGGGCAGAAAGCCTGACAGCTATGCAATGCTGCATACACAACTGGGAGCAAGGCCTCATACTTCTCAGGCTTCAACTGCATGGTAGGTATGTTTGGCTTGGGCTAACCAGTCCTGGACTTCCTACGTGATGAGGGTGGTGATACTTCCCCTTCCTTCTCCAGCACTTAAAAGAAGGTACAAGAGGAGGGTTCCATGTGCATTCCAGGTGTGACCTTGTAAAACCTGTCAGCATTTATCTCTTTGCAGATCCAGTACAGAGCATGTTACTAATCCTGCCTAGATTCTCCAGGAAGAAACCCATTGCCTGCCCTCTCATGTCTTTTTAAGAAGAGGTCACCTTTTACGTAGATGATATTTAAGCATGGTTCTGATGTGAACATAGTCTCATTTTACAGTGCCCATTTAAATATCCAATTTTCTGAAATTCTGAGTCTTTTAAAATTGACGTGTTTAGGTGAACTAGTTCTCATGTAGGTTGTTGCCAGACTGCAAGACAAAATATCAGTCACTGCAGGTTGGCATGCATGTCCCATAGGTCCTTCTGAAAGCTTTGGTTGACTTCTAATTTGATATCTTCCTTCTTGTCCTTCTGAGGAAATGTTGGATGTTGTCAAATATGAAAAGTAACAGTATGATGTGACTTAAAATTTGTCAGAATTACCTGTTTAAGAATTCTGTTAAATGGTTTTCTTTCACATGAAACAAAAATATTGAAATTGGTCTTTTTTAAATTTCTGATAAGTTATTCAGTAACTCAAAGTGTTATGTGCAGAAAATATTTTGTATGTAGCCTTTACTGTGAAGTCACAGTACAAGTGTAGAAGTTCTTGAGTACTCCTTGATCTTGAGTACTCCTTGATCTGCTTTGCTCCATATGTCTTAGTCTGACTATGTGGAGGGATCAAACTAACAGTGGACAAATAACCTTTTCTGATGAATTGTCAGGCTTGGTTTGTGGCAACACTTGAGTGTATGTAGGTGTGACGTGTAGAGTGGATGAGATTGCTGACAGAAGCTGTGAAATATTTAAAGAATTGGATCTAAACGTAATTATACCAGTATACTACTGACAGTGTTAGAATAGTGATTTCAGTAAATCTTTTCGATACAGAAAGTCGTATTGTTGATTTGGAGAATAAATGTAAAGCAAAATTCAGACACAAATTTGGTGGTTCCTCAGTATTGAGGAACATACTGGCTGTTAAAATAAGTTAGGGTTTGAGACTAGGAAGTAACCATTACAGTTACATTAGTGAATGTGGCAAGTACATCGTCTGTCCAGGGAACATTAGGAAGCCAGCTGTATGAGGAATTTAAGAATTTTATATTTTGGATGGGGGTGTGAAAAAGGAAATAGTAAGCTATATCAAGCAATTAACTGCCTGTTCTGTTTAGGTTGATCCACAAAAATACAAGAGCATCTTCAATGGATTTTCAGTGACAGTCAAAGAAGATGGCGTTCGTGGCTTGGCTAAGGGATGGGCTCCAACCTTCATTGGCTATTCCATGCAGGGGCTTTGTAAATTTGGTTTCTATGAAGTTTTCAAAATCCTATATGGCAACATGCTGGGAGAGGTAAGACTTTAGTGGTTTACGTGAGGCTATATATCTGCAACATAATAGTATTAGTAATGCAGGGTAAGCACAAAAGCACGATTCATTAATAAAAATGTGTGTTTAAATTCACTTCAGGAAAATGCATATTTGTGGCGTACTTCGCTGTATTTAGCCGCATCTGCCAGTGCGGAGTTTTTTGCTGACATTGCTCTGGCTCCAATGGAAGCTGCTAAAGTTCGTATTCAGACACAGCCTGGATATGCTAACACTCTGCGGCAGGCTGTACCTAAAATGTTTGGAGAAGAAGGCATCTGGGCGTAAGTATCTCTTGATTTTAATTTTTATTTTTATTAAGGTTCTTGATATTGAGTATTTTTTCCTAATGAAAGATTGTTACTAAAACTAATTGTGGCTTTATCTTATAATACTTTTTGGTCTTTGTATTTCAAGATAACAACTTAACATACTTCAGGGAATCTGTGCTGAACTAGCTGTTAATTCCACATGCTCCTTAGATCCATCTTTGTGAGTATCTTTGTGCTGAGTTCTGCTGGATAAGTTCGGTTTCTAGCAGTTCCAGTCAGAGATATTCAGCAACTTTTTGGTTGTACAGTCAAAGATGCTTGAGTCATTGGCATGTAAGAGTAATATAACTGCATGTTAGCTTTCTGTTCTGATAGAAGTGGCTGTAAATATACAAGTCATTTATCACTATCGGGACTTGGCTGGTATGCAGACATGAGCCTTGCTGCATTCATAATATCAGTACTGCATTGCTGCAATGCATTGTAGTCTGAAAAGTGACCACAAAAACAGCTGTGCAGCATGTGAGGATCAGGCAAATTCTAACTTGTGTTGCTGTTTTAAGTTTGTACTGGGAATTAATAAAACTTAAATTTCTGTTCTGTAGGTATTGAGACACTTAAGCCTTCCAGTGTCAGTATTTAGAAGTTGTATTCCGGATAGCAACAATAAGCTAACTAATTTTTTTCAAGTTAGAAATGTACCTTAAATACTGGAGAAAATGAAACTGAGTTTGTCTCTTCTTTGGTTAAGTTTCTATAAAGGTGTTGCTCCTCTATGGATGAGACAGATTCCATACACAATGATGAAATTTGCCTGCTTTGAACGTACTGTTGAAGCTCTCTACAAGTACGTCGTTCCCAAGCCACGAAGTGAATGTACAAAAGGAGAACAGCTGGTAGTCACATTTGTTGCAGGCTATATTGGTAAGGAATCTTTAAGTCCTACACTTCATTGATGGACTGCCGCAACTCTAGAAGCCTATACCTTTTCAGAATATCAGATAGATGTAACTAGAATGGGAGAATTTACTTGTAACTTTAAAATGCGCAGGGGGAAAAAACTATATTCAATCTGTAAGTGGAAAATGGGTCTGTAGTAGGACAATACTCTTCCTATCTATTACCAATGTTAATGTCCAAGTTTAGAAACTGCAGCTGATTTAAATGAAAAAACTTGTATCTTTGCTAGGCTGGGGAAGGTTGAAGGAAGGGGAGAGAAATCTGGATGGAAGGGGGATTTTCAATATCCAGAGATTCAGAAGGAGTTTTGTTTTGGCAGAAGAGGTGCTGCAAGAGCAGAACCAAGGTGTTTTCTAATACTCACGTCACATTACAAGTATGTACCTGCTGTCCTTTTAGGATACCAGGAGGCTTGACATAGCTTCGGTGCAGTATATTAAAAGGTGTGGTTTCAGTTGGTAATGGTACAGCTAAAACACCACAGAACTAATGTCAAATTACTCTTTCAGCTGGTGTGTTCTGTGCAATTGTTTCCCATCCTGCTGACTCCGTGGTGTCTGTGTTGAACAAAGAAAAGGGCAGTTCTGCTTCACAGGTTCTTATGAGGCTTGGATTCAAAGGTACATCCTAGCTTTCATGTATTTTGGATCAAGTGTTTGTGGTGTTTTGTGTTTTGGGGAGGATTTCTTTTTTTCCTGGCTTCTTACACTACTCATGCTTCATGTTTTGCTCTACAGGTGTATGGAAAGGTCTGTTTGCTCGTATCATTATGATTGGTACCCTGACTGCACTACAGTGGTTCATCTACGATTCTGTGAAGGTTTATTTCAGACTTCCTCGTCCACCTCCACCTGAAATGCCAGAATCTCTGAAGAAGAAGCTTGGTCTAACTGAATAGACAACTCATGGACTGACTGTGCTGGTTGTCCCAGTGATGAGTTTCATGAAACTTTTATATATTTGACTATGTAGAAAACAAACTCTATATGATGTCGTTATTGGCTGTGCCCTCATGGGGGTTTAAATCCCACATGAGGGTTTAAATTCTACCACTGTCATTGCCTGAAATAAATGAGAAACAGAGTGCTTAGTGTCTGTTTACTACTGCATATGTAAGCTTCATTTCATAGCAGCAGATACCTCAAGTACTTCCCACCTACACTCCCCCCCAATAATAATAAAAAAAAAAACTATTCTACACTTTAGGAACTAGAAAATTGTGAAACAATTGTAACAAAAATAGACTTTCAGTGTTTCCAGATAAGTGCCAAGAGCCTATACTTGCAGGACTGTGGAAACTAACTGCAGTGCTATGCACTTCGAGTCCACTGTTTTATTTGCCTATAATAAGCTGTTAGTGTAGAACAGCTGAACTGAATGGCTGAGATGAGACTGCAGCCTGATAGGGTATCCTGGTCATCATATCAGTGTTCTCCATATAGTAAAGGGAACCTTACACATAATAGAGCCATTTCTGCTTTGGGTGCTCATCCCAACATAACTAACGTATGCTTCCTTGACTAACTTCTGCTTGTGTGGGCTTTGAACTGCACCAAAGAACTCAGTCCTTTTGGATGTACTGTGGAATTAAACAGTAGCTGCTACTTTAACAAAAAAGCTGATGTTAATAAAGATTCTCAAAGATACCCGACCACTAAAAGCTTACTACAGCTTTACAGTAAAATAAAAATGGCTTGCCTCTTATTGTAGAGTTTGACAAACTTGCCAGCTTTTCCCTAGTTTGGTTTTGTTTTTTGTTTTCTGAATTAGTTTAAATGTAATGCTGAGTTTTGGTTGAACCATGGACTTCTGCAATGCAAGAAGCCATACTTTTTTTTTTTTTTGGACCTTGTTGTGAAGGAAAAAAATCTAGGCTCCTAGGCATGCAAGAGGAGACACACATGGTGTTTTGTTAAGGCAATGAATTTCTTTTTTCCAATCTTTTACAGAAAGTTGAGCATGCTGCCTTCTGTGTTTTGCCTGTTCAAGAACCCACAGTTGATAATTACATTGAGAAAAATCCAGAAAATGCCTAGTTGTATATGTAAAGGGTTCACCATATCCAGTACTACTTTGTTAAGAGCTGGAGTATAAGTGGCTTTTGTGCAAAACTGTTTGGATATGCTGCCTTTCAGCATGTGAGCTGATGATACTGAACTTGGTGTGGCATTCACGTATGTTGCACTGCTCCTTCCTCTTTACTTGTGTCCTTTAGAGTTAAAAAGACAAAGCAGGTGCCATTGGAGTAGCATGAATATACTGACCACTGCATCTTACTGGAGTCTGATGTTCCTGCTGCCATTTTACATAGTGTTGAGCTGCACACCCCCTGGGAAAACCCTTTGACTTCCAAGATTTTGGATGGTTATGCTAAAGAAGCTGAGCCTTATTTTGAATTGCCACCTTTCAAAATGTGGAGTAAAATCTAAAACTGCTCTATTTCCCTGTCCCCATGACACTAAACACGTTCTCAGAGTGGTTGGTATCTAACTGCATTATACAGCAAAGTCAAATTCCGTAAAGCTAAATAAAGCATTTGTACAAGTACTTTGGTGTTGAATTAAATATATTTCATGATGTATGTATCATCAAGTATGTAGATCTTGTTGCCCTGTCGTGAGTGGGAAGCTCTGAAATCATTAAATGCTCCTAAGAGCTTCCTTGGAGAAGAGCATTAACCATGACTTGATCTTGTACCAAGACTGCTGATGTTAATCAGCTATTGAAGTTAACTTTTTTATGTGGTTCAACTTCATAGAAAAAGCAGTATCACTTTTGTGTACTGAATATCACAGTTTCTTTAAAGGTGTTTTAACTCACTAGACTTCTCTTTGTTTGCTGGAAAACATCTCAAGTTCCTTCTAATCCTGGGAAAGTGAAGCTCTTTTGTCAGCTTTTAAGGCTGGCAGAAGAGTGAGACAAACTTGGCTCATGCAGTGAGGTAGTCTGATTATCAAGTAATCCAATGATAAGCTAAATTTCTCAAGACTGTTTCTTGTCATTCTATGTGTGGAGCAAAATCATGCAATTTTTCTCTAGAATTGGGTCACCTTTGTGCAGCCGTTTTATGTGCAGTGATGGGAGAATCTTAAATCCATTTTCTTAATATTCAAGGGTAGATCCGAAACTATCTTAAAGATGCTCAGATAATTTTATCGAGGTGAATCTGAGATAAGACTACAAGGGGCAGCTAACTGTTCTTTTCTTTTGTAACTGAGAAAGGGAAAATATACTTAGTGCTACTTTCAGTGCCGTGTTTCAGTGGAAAACCTGAGAGGGGGAGAGAATTGCCTTGCAGCTGCTGACTTCATTGATGTTCAGCCATAGGCTTGCTCGGATGCTTGAGATGAAGGGGTTTAACATACAAAATGCTACTGCTTAAAGGGTCACCCACTGATATTTTAAATAAGCTTCAGTGGGAAAACTGTAGTATCAAAATGCATTTAAAAGGTCAGCTTTGTCATTGATAACCGTGCTTTGTAGCATGATGTGTGGTATGTTTCCCAAAAGTTGAGACATGGGGCAGGGGGGCTTCAGATGGACTTGCGCTTTCCTTGCAAGGAAAGTCCTGTATCGAAAAGGAACACTCCATTTTGAACCAAGTACAACTTTGGTAACTCCAGACCAGTCACTAAACCCAAAAGTGCTTTGTAAAATATGGATTATATATATGCTGCTTGTGTATATTGTTTTATGAAGGAGAAAACATCCTTTCTTGCTATTACTGGAGCTGAGATCAGCTTTCTGGTTTAAAGCGTACTGTCTATATAAATTTGGAATAACAATTCCATTCACATCTTGTTTGTATCGGATTGTACTATGGGTCAAATATGCTGGTGTTGCTGATACTTGCTGAAATGCTCGTTGCATACCATTTAAAAAAGGCTGTAATAATACAAATAGTTGCAATTCATTTGCATTTCTACGTAGAAATTATGTAGTTCACAGTAAAAACAATAAACGTCCTGCTTTTTTATAGCAGATATGAGTACTTTGGATAGCTGAGCTTAGTAGCTATGTGGCTTTGTTACAGGATATGATTTTTGTAACTCGAGTGATGTGGGAGAAGGATGTTGCTAGCAGAAACTTCTCAGCTGAGCTGATGTTCTGATGTCTAAAAGTAGATTTTAATGTGTTGGGATTACTTTGCTCATGTCAATTTTCAGCATTGATCACTTAACGCTGTTGCTAGTTTGGTTTTTTTTTCCCTCTCTTCTGAGTTGCTGGCAAGAATATAATTGGTCAGTTCTATGCCTGCATACTAAGTTAAAAGCAGAGAGTCCCGAGTATCACTACAGGTTGGGCTGCATGGGATGATATGTTTTAAGTAGCATAGCTGCTGTTTTCATTATTACCTGAATCTCTCAATCACTTAATAAAATTGTAGAGAGTATCAGAGTGCCCCTAGAACTAACTAAGGGGTTCTAGTTTTACTGAGCTGATACTCTCCCCACCGCTGACGGTATACTAAACCAACAAGGCGAGGTTAGTAGTCTGCTTTAAATGATTTTCATAATTTATGAAAAATACCTCACACACTGCCTCATCTTTTCCACTGTAGCAAGAGCTTTGCCTCTTTCTTTAGACCACTGTAACTACAAAGCAACTCTAAAACTTGCATTTAATTTTTTAGTACAGTGGGGTTTTGTGCTTGAAGGGCAAATGAAGATTTGTAATACCTGTGCAGATTATGGGAGAATTACTGATCATTCACCTTATTTCTGAGGACAATACAGTGGGTGTGTAAACTTTGGATCCAGATTTTTTTTTTTTCCAAGTAAACTTTACCTCTGTGACTTAAACTTTTTCTCTCTTGCTTGTAGCAACAAAGTTTCTGAAAGGATTATAATGCTTTGGACCTGCACTTCCTGGGAAGGAAGGGTGGGTGGTCTGCATACATCTCTAGATAAATTAATGGTTCTGTAACATTTTTTGCGTACTTAACTTCCCATGGAGACCATGAATAGGACAGTATACTCGGCTTTTCACTGGTAGATGTGTTCTAAGATTTGCAGGTTATTCATTTGGGGGTTGAAAGTGAAATCAACAGTTGTTTATACTGGCTTATTTTCTGATTACTGTTCCAAAGAGAGTGTGCTCTTTTCATCCAGAAAGAGCTCTTTGCTGTGTGAAGACTTCTCTGGTTAACTGTGCAGCTGGAGCATGTTTTCCACTTCTCTTGTATAGATAGTGCTCTACTGGTTCTCCAGTTCTGCCTCTCCAGAGTTTTACGGACCACAAATGATTCATAAAGTTGAAAACAACAAAAATAAAATTACTATAGCCCATGATGCAGTTAATCCACTGGTAACTGTTAACGGCATCATATGGGCCATAGTGAAAGATGCATGGGATGTATTTCTCACACAGCTGTATCAATGTTCTTTTGGTAGCCGTGTCTATTGTGCCATGTGCTCTCCTTGATGGGACTAACATGGGTTTGCACACAAAAAAACACCCCTGGGATTGGTGGATTCAGTGAATATCAGGCTTTAATATACAAATGAGATATATTAATTATGTAAACCCCAAACTCTTAGGGTGTATGTATGTGCATGTATATATATACTTTTTCAGGTATGATACACAGCCATGCTTTAGCATGGCTGATCATTCTGGATGTTCTTTAATTTTTCTGTCTCCCTCAAATGCCATTTGGTTATTTTCAGGGGCTTGCTTAAGAATTGTGTGAAAGAGCAAAGGGACACTGGTTGGTAAATAGTATCTGTGGATGCTTTCTAGGAAAACTTGTCTTTTGACAGGTTTATCCTTGCGGTCTGTCAGGTGGACTGGAAAGGGGTAAAAGAAAATTGGGAGGTAGGAATGGCCTTCTACCAAAAAGAGGAAAATTTGATGAAGCAAAGCATTTGAGGTTGACTGAGGGCAACAAAGCAAGCAAGGTACAGAAGACCAATGACATGAAGCAGGCCAAAAGATACGGAATGCTGAATGAGGAGGAGAATAGTGAGGGAGGGGAATGGTTGTATCTTCCAGACAATCAAGAGTAGCTAGTAGCTGCAAGATGTTCAGGTATGACTAACTAAACAATTGAGAAGTTATAAAGGCCTTACTGTGTGCTTATACTTCTTGATACGATTTCATTTATAGGGATTTTCTTGCTGTATCTCTCCTAATTGGTTTTTATAGTAATTTTTATTCCTATTTAATGCACTTTTACCCCTTTCCTCTGCTAAACCCATTCCCATTATCTTGTTACTTCAGTTTACTGCCTACCGCATTTTCAAATGTCTCAGATCTCTTAAACTCTTGCTTTTTCACCACAGAAATACTGCCAGTGGCTCATATCAGTCTAACCTTTTGGGATCTAAGTAGCTTCTCTTTGCTAATTCTGCTGCTCAGTATAGTGTTTTACAGGCTAAGAAACAATGAATGAAGAACACTGTTAGGATTCCTGAACAGGTACCGTGACACTGGGAAAAAGCTATCAGTAGGGTTACTAGGTCTTTCAAAGCGTTGTCCCCATATAGAGTTATGTGTTTTAAAGACGTAACAGTGCTGCACAGTAATTATAATTTACAATTATAAAGCCTCACAGAAAACCTTATACAAATTATTCCATCTAAATGTGTGACAAACTTTTTTGCAAGGCATCAGCAATATTCTGGGTATTGCTTGCTTCACTGCATTTGCTTCTTTAAATATCGATTATTAAAAAAAAAAAAGAAAAGTGCTATAGTTTACAAAAATCATAGAGTGAATATATTGAGACAAATAGTAAATTGCTACTGCAGTTTGACTAACTCTTGTTTTACTCTATCTGGAAACCACAATTTTATTCACTCCTTTGGAGCAGGAAAGGAAAGCTGAATATCTGTCAGTCTTGGGTCCTGCTTTCTTCATGAAAGCAAACTCTAAAGGTAACATTCCATGCTTTAACACTGTTTTATTGTACAAAACAAGTAATTTATTAAATATAGCACCTGTCATCCTTCAGAAAAACACATACGTACACAGAGACATGTTTTTTGGTCACATTATAGCTTGTCCCTTGAAATCAGTACAACTTTTTTCAGTCCTTTTCAAAGGAAGAGGACAAATCTCTAGTTAAGTTTCGGTATGCTTCTAAATGAAGCCTTTAAATACTGTCTGTCTTCTTAGTACTACACATGATGGAGTTAACACTCCTCAAACACTGCTATTCTTTAGGCAGTGACATTTCACAGTGATGATCAATTGATGTCTGAAATCTTGGTTATTTCATCTTTCATATCTTTGATCTCAGTTTGAACTCTTGTTAGATTGGCCAATTTCTCATTCAGTAAAGCAATTTCCTTCTCCCGTCGTAATACATCCTCCACTAATCTTCCTATTCTCAGTGTTAGGTCATTTATTAATGGCTCCAAGATGGCAAAATCCTTTTTAAGTTTGTACATCTTGGGTTTTAAATCATTTGCAAATGTAACCGTCTTCAGAACTTTTGCTCTGTCACCTTCAAGATTCAAAAGTCTATCTGAATGCTTGTTAAAATCACTCCTTAACTCAGATAACGCTGTCTTAATTTGCTCAATTTTTCTTGCGTTACTGGATGCCAAGCCTTGTAGTTCTGTACTTCGGTCGATGCTACTGGTAAGCAGGTCACCTATGTTTTTTACTGTCATCTTTTCACCTTTTTCTACTTTATCTTCTAGTGTTTGCAAAGAATCTGTCAACGCAGTCATATCTGAGACTAGGCCTGAAATGCGCCTTATGTCAGTTTTTACTGTCACAATCGTCAGAGTTATGTTTTTTGCTACAGAAGCTGCATTCTGTTCAACACTTGAAACTGCATGAAAGAGAGTTGTTAAATTCTTCTGCAGTTCTTCTTGTTTTTTAGTTATGCTGCTAGACCATGTTTTCATTGTATAAATATCTTCCTGCAGATGTTTAATGTGAGAAATCATTTGAAGATCTTCCAGTTGTTCCATTAAGTTCCAAGTCTTTTGACACTAGAGGGATACAAATAAAAATATTTGACAAGATTTCTAGCTTAACGACTCACATCAAAATTAAAGCTATATTCTAATGAAATATTTTACTATTCTGATATTGAAATTGAGGGCAAACCCTGTCTTTAGGAAATAAATTTTTGGTTCTGTTGCAACAGAAGTTTCTTTTTTTTCCTTTCAGTATACATAACAAATTCCAATGTTACTACTTGTTCTATTATAACAAAAATTACAGGAAGGTGCTATATGCTTTCCAGCATGACCTCTGAAAACAAGCAATCAAATGCAATTTTCTTCTGATTTACAGAAATTTTTGTATTAAGCCTATAACCTGCATGTTCCAGAAAGACACATGTAGAGAGATATTCAGAAACATTTTAGAAAGATGCCTACTTTAAAATTCTCTTATCCAAAAATCATGGATCATAATTAACCAACATGTTTTTATTTGGTAATCAGAATATGTATTTTGAACATGGTGTTCACAGAAGAAAAAGCCAAAGGAATTAGGGATGGTTCCCTTTTATTTAAATAGCCACCAAAATACTTCACAGGAAAAACATTACTTAAACCGCCTGCCTCCACAAAAGCTACGTTAATGAGGGAACACTCATGCTACTGTTGGATTTTTGGCTGAACGTGCTAGTTCACTTTCTTTTTTAACGATTGGTTCTTGGTTTTCAAATTTGACAGGAAGAAAGGAAAATACCTAAGTGATACTATCCTGTTCAATCCCCGATAAGCCAGTGTAGAACTTGGAGAGAAAAAAACACCAAATGGGCAAGCTGAAACACATTCTAAGAGGCTATTATTAGTTTCATACTAATCCTTTTCTTGACACTAGTAGTAAAAGTATCACCAAAGGAAAAAGTATCTTTAACTTTTTGATATTGTTGGTCATTCCTCACTAGCCCAGAACTGTGTGCTTAAAAACAAAATACCAAAATTTAGGTTGTGGGGAGTTGTGCTGGTTTCCTAGGTAATGCCCTCTAAGGATGAGGATTTCCTGTTCAATCTTGTGTACATTGAGCTTTCAATAGGGTTGAGGTTGATGAAAGACATTAAATTGGAGAGCATACTACCGGTAATTTAGCCACCCTTCCCCAAAAATGTATGAAGTAGAAACACACTGGAATGCACTTGTGAAAAATATTTAAAAAACATTTCCCTCTAGAATAGTATTTCTTAATGGAACACTGAACTATTTATTCTGTACCCTTTCTGGAAGAGCAATTTATTTTGAACTAGATTATGTACCAGGACAGGGCAATCCACTACAATATATTTTTATTGAATATGACTGTAAACAAATACAAATCTATACATAAGTAATAAATATATGAAACTGAAAGACTTTATAGCATTGAGAAATGCTGGTTTAATAGTGGGCAGCACTAACTGTTCAGTGAAGACTTCAGTAGAGTTCCAGATAAATGAATGTACAAAACCAGAATAATTTAACTTAAGCCTGATTAAGTCATAAATGTTGTGGGTCCATGCTGTCTACTAAGCAATCTCCTTTCCTGAGTTCAGAAATCAGGCATCGGGCACTATCAAGACATAAGTCTGTAGACACACATTTATGGTGGTCCCGAGATACAAATTTCAATGAACAGCTACCAGGCCTATTAGGTAGTGCTACATCCTGTGTAAGTAGATCTATTAGATCTATGGATAAATTAGATACTCCCTGCCCCCAAGTACGTAACTCCATGACTTTCATTAATTGCTTTTGCAGCTCTTCGTTCACCAAACTTTGGGAAACAATGTCAGTGACACTGTTAAGTATCTTTCCCTTTGAAATGCAAAGCAATACCAGACATGTCATGTAATGCCTAACAGACAACATTCTACAGAAGAAACTTGTTTCTAACAGCACCTTAACAAACAAACAAAAAACCCCCACACTAATCCAGTGCCTGATCACACCAAACTTGCAGATTAAATGATGGAAGAATCTAACAGGAGTATCTGTTAATAAGAACTTCAGCCTATATGTAGTCTAATGACTTCAATGGCAGAACAGAACTATGCCAGTGATTTTAGAAAGTTTGAAAAGGCTGGGAATGAGGTTTAAGGAGGCTATTTGCATGGGCTCAAAGAAATAAAAGGTAACACCAGCTGCTATGAAACCCCCTGCATATATGCACTGCAAACCAGTACAAGAGAAGGTTCTCAGTAAGGGGTACTTTACTAGTGTTTTCTGTAATGCTGTTGTATATAAGCTTTGGCTGTTAAAAATGTACTTGTTTTTTTCTTGCACGTAATAAAATATGTAGATCCTTGTAACAACTCTGACATTGAGAAGTCTGTACCGTAAACACAAGAACATTATGGTATATAAAAAAATGTTATGGTATATAATACATTAAAAGTGAGGTACATGTATATCTGCCTAGAGATATGAACTTAATTGTTCATTGTGTAACACGTCCATAGAACAACACCAAAAGTAAAAATATAAAAAACAAAGTAGTGAGAACTAAATATAAATTTTAATCTGATGTCTCAAGTTTAGATTTTTTTTCTTAAATCTAAATACTTTGCTTCAAATTCCATTTTAATAAAAATGATCTTTTAATAAATAAGCTGAAAATAATCCTTAATTTATTTAAGAAAATACTCCTTGCCTCCTCCAACACAGTATTTCTTGCTCTCTATCCTCTTTATTATAAGTTTGCCCTTCAGTCTGATCCAATGCCTATTTAAATTGATGACAGTATTTCAGCTACCCTTAACATATGTTGGAGTCACATTATTCATAGTAAATTAAAGTGCTCTTTCATCAATGAAAAACGTAAGTCCAAATTCACTTATCCCCATTCTGGTCATTTTCTAAGTTACAGCTTTCTAAAGTTATTTCTTTTACTTTTGAAGATACTTTTATGTTATGCACTACTTCTTCTAAAACCACTATTTCATTTTGCACTTGCAATATGCTGTCATTGTACTGTATGCCTTCAAGAACCTTTTGCATTGCCATTGTATCAGAAACAGTTTTCAACATATCATTTTCCACAGTATGTAGCTGTGTTGTCAAGTCCTCTATCTTCTTCTCCATACTTAGCAATTCACTTGATAACCTAAGAATAGAGTGAATAGCATTTTCAATTGTTGGCAAATGGGTCTTGCACTCCTCAATTTTAGGTTCATAGTTCGCAAGTTTCTGATTGAGGTCTGTGTCCTTGGCTACCAGACCATTCTGTTCTTCTTCTAGCTTTTCAACTGCCTTTGCATGCAAATCCAACTTTTGTTCAACTCTAGAGAATTCATCATCTTCTTGCCTTTTTAGTGTTTTAATATTTCTGGCTGTACTGTCTTCCAAATCTCTTACTCTTTCTGAAAGGGATTTAATTCTTTGGTCAACTTCATTAATTTGGGAAGTAACTTCTGTATGTATGAACTTCGCTTCAGATTTTAAACCACTAGTGTTTGTGTTCATTTCATCCAAGCTTCTTCTCCAGGAATTTGTTACATTTTGGAACTTCTCATTAATGCTCTGCATCTTTATAGAGAGAGTCTGTTCATTGTTCTGAATATCATTTATGATGTTATGAAGAGAAGATATTTCCTGCTCAAACTCAGTCATCACAGAGATGGATGAGGCAGTTTCTCGTAGGATACTTTCAGAAGACTCAAGCTGCATTTATAACACAAAACAATGTCTATGTCTACTCAACAAAAGTAAGAATAGAAAACCACTTGCATTTATTTAACAGAGAATAAAGTCCCTTAGAAGTCACTTTACTTGTTACAAAGCTCCTATATGATTTGTTTTCATATTTCATCTTTAAAATATGCTAGGTTGATTAACCTAGCATGAAAAAAATCACAGAAAAGGGTATGTTTGTTGTTGAATTTCTATACAATACATGACATTTTCTTTGTTGTCAAGCCCTTATTTTCCATGGTGGTTTGGGGTTTTTTTTTTTTGTAAAATACATCACACTACCTAAATCCCATGCAACATTTTGCAATCTGAAGTGTAGTATCTAAATATCCAAATTACATCATGTATAAATGACATCATTATGAGATCAGTGCTAAAACAACATCACTGGCATAAGTCATGCTGTACTCCCATCATTACCTGTAAGATACAGAGGACAATTTATCAGCCAGCCCAAGTTTTCTACTTGATAATGTCACACATAGATAAGAAAATAAAATAGCAATGAAAAAATATTACTATCACTTCATTATGTCTTTCATATTATAACAGATCTACTTTACTACATAAAAATGCCTTTCTTCAGATCAATGTATATTAGACATACACGGAACAATATTGGTAGAATGAAGTATGTGCATAAATGTAAGTTTTTAAAAATAGTTTAGTGTCTAAAAAATAATACTGAGATACAACTACTATATTCACATACTTGAACAATGGTATGGATTGACATGTTTAGTCACATAAAATATTCTGCAAAGGTCAATTCACAGGGAATTAGAACACATTATGAAAATTTATTTTAAAACAGTCAGTTAAATTTAACTAAACGACAATAAAGTAGAATGGCAAATGTTCACCAGAGATTATCCAATTAAGATGTTCATGTTTACCTTTTCAGAAATTAAGTTAACTTTATTTTCCACATCCAGGAATTTTTCAGCTTCTTGCTGTAAGAAATTGTACTTTTTTTCCATATCAGCAAATTGACCTGACTGCTGAAATAGGAACCTGCAAATTGCAAGTAAATAAATAGTAAGCATAACTACATAATTAGCATATATTAAGTGTTCCAGGACCTGATTCACAGCAATCTCTTACTGTGGGGATTTGTGTTCACAGAATTTGCTAGATCAATACATGAGACAAAAAAAAAAATTAGGATTTAATGGAGTTGATCTGTCTTCATATTGGAGTTATCGTCCAACAGAAGTGGAACAATAAGGAAACATCCATAGATGTGCTTTGTTTTTACACTGTATGCCATTCAAACAGGAAGAATATCCCATAAGACTGCTGACATAGGGAGGCCTTTACATGCTCGTAATGCATTGCCTCACAATATATTTTATGGATAAAGTATTATTTAACCGGTGGAAATAAAACAAAAAAAATAATTATGATGCAAAGCATCATAAAATCATGCATACAAGCCTTTGGAAAGGCTGGTTAACTCTAATGTTGTTTAATTGTAACCATTCAAGAACATATGGTGCATTGTGGCAAAGCTTGTATAGCTACTGTTATGATGATTCTAGCTTTTTTGTTATGATGATTCTAGCTTTTCAAAGCTTGTATATAAAGTACAGCTTTGCTGTACTTTATATACATTCTAGATTCATCTACTGTGAACTTGGGAGCTTTCTGAACTGTAAGCACCTTATACAGTTGAAAAGGAAATGAGACAACCAAGCAAGAACCCTGAATTTTGCTGGATGTTTACTAATTCCAAAACAAGGTTTATTGTAGACTATGCAGGGGTCCTCTCAGTAGTAAGAATAATGTTAGCTAGAACAATAGAGTTTATTTAAAATATTTGTGCTTTCATAAATTGATAATTAGTATATTGCATAGCAATTAGCATTTTCAAAAGATCTACAATAGTCTATACAGATTAAGTTAGGCAATAAAAGCTAATAGATAGATACATGCAACACAGACATAAACAGATATACATAAAACAGTAAGCAGAAGCATCACTAATCATTTTATTCTACTATGTCGTTCTGTTTCTCAAAGATTTACATAATGAAATCTGGGTGATGTTAAAATAAGAAAAAATTTTACCTCAATTTTCAGATTGACCTCTAGAGTGTAATAATCTGGACTAATTTCTTGCACTAGAGCTCTGAGAATTTCATTGTATCATTTCTGCAAGAAGCTCAGTTTCTGATGGAACTAAGGTACTGATGCTGCTAAGATATTCTAGAACATCTTTTACAAAGATATTTGACCTTTACTTGAAGACTCCACCTGATGAACAATTTACTACATTGCTGAGCAAATTATTTACAGAAAATTCTACTTCACGTCTACTGTTGATCTATTTATTACCTGCCACATGAGCCTTATTTGTACTTATTGTCAGATTAAGTTGCTCTTCACAGTTAGATGCAGTCTCCAAAGCAGGTATTTACAATTCATGAGCAAGGCACCTTTTAAAGTTTCAACATGATAGAACAGATTGAGCTTCTATAATCTCTCACTGTATGCCAATGTTTCCACCTTGTGAATACTGCTATTCTTTTCTTGATCCTTTTAGCTTTAAGAAGTTTCTACAGTCACTTAACCCAAGCACTATATTCAAATGTAACTAATCGTATTGCCTGAGACAGAATACAGCATAGAATACAAAAGAAAATATTAAAATCCACTTTAGAGGCTTACCTACCAGGTCAGCACCAGGCAAACAGGAAGGGAAATTATGCTCAAGCTTGTCCATGAGTCCATCCAAAAGGAACTCCCATTATTGCTGGTCCTGGGACTTGCCAGCTTCCCACAATTACTGTGCTTCTCAACCTTCTGTGAACCTTCACTGGTCTTGGATGAAGAAATACCTTTTTTCCTCTGCTTAACTTCAGACATTTTGTGTTTTTAAACAGCAGAAGCAAAAGAGAGCTAGGACAAAAAAAAAAACACAACACAAAACAAAACCAAAAAGGACTACTTTACTTCTAAGCATCCCCAAATATAACCTTTTGCCCTTTAGTTACACAAATATACCCCCAAAAATGTTTCCTTCAGTGTTTACTATGTTTTCTAGTTATGTGAACTTTTGTAAAGTGTCATAATACTTTCATAAGACTTTGTGAAAATTTATTTTCTATACTATAGAGCACTGCTTTCAGATTTTCTCAAACTGAACTGACTTTTCAAACTTTAGCTAATTTCACCTTTCCAGAAATATTTCACCTGTTGTACAATAAGCCATTCTGAAGATATATTTAAAATCACAAGGACTGAAAGCATGATATTTCTTTTTATAATTGATTACTGTCACAATTTCATCAGCAATTTTGCTATCCTGTTTTACTTGTAGATTTTTTTTTAAAAATTACCTACTCCACACTAAAGGGGAAAATTAATTTTCTCATTTTTAAAAATGGGATTGCAAATCAAGATTTAATTTAGAAATAGTTCTGTTGTAACAATTTCATGTAATCTGTAAAACCACAGATATCAGTTAATAGAAAGCCATTAATAGAAAAATACAGAAGATTAATGAAATAACGCATCTAGATAAAAGAAAAGCTGTAATTTCCTCTTTGCTAAAATTAAGGTCCGAATAGATTCAGGCAATATGAGTCTCCAGTTTCGAAGAGTACAAAAGCTCATATTCTGACCAAGTGGAAGTACAGAGTGGAATTTTTAAGCCTTAAAATCTTCCACCATATTGCTCAAAATAGACTAGATCCTTGGTGGATTCGGTTTAGCACAATTTGAGGCAAAAATGTTGTGCTTCTTTCTGGATCATTTTGCAGTATTGCCGCTTAGTCACATATCAAAATATAAACACTTAAATATTAGAGATACTTACATAGTCACATATATGCGTAAAAGGCATTGTTTAAAATCCAGATCTGTCACAAGAGCATGAAGCTTAATGCTATTTGTGAGTTACAGTACTAGGAAGCATGCTCTGAGTTTGAAGTATGTAGGAAAAAACCACCTCTTGCTCTCCAAACAAATGGCAAAAAAGCTGTTTTGTAACTTCTAAAACACCTTTGGGATTGAGAGCACGTATTATGAAGTTAAAATTTAAAAAAAAGAGAACTGAATGGTAGTTAGGGGAACAGTTTAATACAGGAACAACAACTCAGCTTTAACAAGGACAACTTCAGAGCGCAGCCCCGCGCAGTACAGAGGAAGGCGCCGCAGCTCCCCACAGAGACCCTCCTGGGCCTCCCACACCCTCCCTCGCCGCTCTCCCCCCCGGGACGGCCCTGCCTACGCTCGGCCCGGGGCACCGAAAGTGATCGACTGCCCCCTGCCCGCCAGGGCACTTCCACATCTCCTCCGCCCTCGGGGCTCCCAGGGAAAGCCCCCAGCCCAGAAGCCCCCCGCCCGCCTTCGGCGCAGGCCTGCGGGAGGCCACCCGGTCCTGGCGACACCCTTTCTCCCGCGGCCCTGTCGCTCCAGCGGCCGCCCGCGGCGCCACCGACCCCAGCGCTTCGGGCCGCCTTTCCCCCTCCCTCGGCGGCCCGGCACCCTCTCCAGCCGCCGCCACGCTCCTCCGCCGGGCCACCCTCCGTACCCTCACCGCTTCCTCCGGTCCCAGCTGCACGGTGGAGAGGGCAGGGAGGGCCGTTACCACGTTTGCACGCCCCGGAGCCCCACCTCTGGCCCGGGCCAACACCTGGCGCCTGGCCCGCTGCAGCCGTTGACAGCCGTTGGCAGCCGCTGCCGCTCCCTCAGCCCGCGGCGCGCCACGTCAGTCGCGCTGCGGCCGCTCCGCCGAGGCAGCCGAGGCTCTGCGCCGGCGCGGGAGCGCCGGGCTTTGTTCCGCGCGGGGCAGGCGGGGACCGGGCTGCTGCCGGCCGCCGGGGAGGGCAGAGGGCCGGCCCGGCCCTTCTCCCACCCCCGGGCCCGGAAGGAGGAAGTGCGGGCGCCGCTTCCCCGGTGTGGGGCGGCGACTTCTCCTCAGGGCGAGGCGAGAACTTGTTGCCGGCAGGTCCGGGCGGCCCCGCGCTGCCCGCCAGGTGAGCGGCCGTGGCGGAGACGGGGGTAGGGGACGAGGAAGGGCCGTGCCCGGGCGGTTTCGCCGCGGCGCCCCTGAGGCTCCTACCGGAGCCCTTGGCAGCGGAGGCGGCTTGCACCTCCCGCCTCGGCGAGAGACTTGTGGAGGTGGCCGGGCAGAGCCCCCCGGCCCGGCGGGGTGGGGGTCGGCGGCGGGCGGCCGGTCTGAGCGCTCCGGTTTCCGTTTCGTTTTCCCTGCGGCTGGTAACGGCGGCTGCGGTGAGGCGTGTCTGGGTGTGAGGTAACCCTTTGTTTTGTGTGTTTGTGGCGTGTTTTCTCTTTGTAGTTGCTTTACCTGTATAATACTGTTATTATTATTATTATTATTATTATTATTATTATTATTATTATTATTATTATTATTATTAACGTAGACATTTTTCAACTGGGAGTAGCGGAGAGCTTTCACGTCCCCTTCCTAAGCGGTGCAGTGAGGTAAAGGTAGGTTGGAAGACTTTGCTAACCACGTAATTTTCAGTGAAAATAGGAAATTCTGTCAGTACGGCGGAAGAGGCACTCCATCGCGAGCTCATCCAAAGGCAGCTGTTCTGCATCTACCCGGCTCCTGAAGGAGGGAGTGAAGGAAAAGGTGCACACTTCTGCGGGCAGCTGCAGAGTTGCTCTGTGGAGGAGCTTGCAATTGCCTATGGAGCTTTTGGTCGTTCTGCAGGAGTGTGATTGGAGAGATCATTTTGATCGTTAGGGACTCTTAGGGGCAACTGGTCAGTACTGAAAAACTTTTACACAGTAGACAATAGTTTTCACCTTATATCGTCTTCAAATTTTTTTTTTGTGACATAGAGGAAGAATGCAATTTCACAGTTGTGTATCAGACGGTGACAAAGGAAGGTATAGCTCAATCATTGGCTGTGTTGGGTGCTCCATCTTCTATCGTGTGTCGAGATCCGAGTGTACTTGTATGGACTCTTGGAGTTAGAGACAAAATTGAGTTTATCTTATGGGATTTGGTATACAGGGAGTTTATTTTCTGTTGTAATTCTGTCCAGTGCTGTCAGCCACAAGACCAGTCCTCTTTCTCATCCTGTTGTCCCAATCACATGATCCAAGGATTTCAAAAATTTGAGGGATTTAGTGGGAGGGGAGAAGACTTTTCATAGAGACATTTAGCAAGTTCCTAGCAGCTTGCACAGACTGTGATTTTTTTAGTTCTGCAAGTGTTCTTAAGCATAAATTCATAGAAATGTGGAAAAGGACTCAGAATCTTTTTTTCCTTCACAGATTAGCAGTACATATCTGTTTTTTTAATGAAAACATCCATTCATGTAGTGAGCACAGGAGTTTTACTATGAGTCTAATTAGTTGTTAAAGATTGAAATTCTTTTTATACCTGCTTTATATGCTTCCCAGGTGGAGCAATCAGAGAAATACTGTAGTCAGATTAATTGTCATAATGCTCAGCTGAATGTTTTTATTAAACATAATAACATATGGCATCTAAATAATATTTCAAGAATACTATTCATGTTCACAGTAGCTGGTGAACAATTACAACTTAACTATTAATATGCCTTTTTTTACTCTGTTGAAAAGGAATGATATTAGATTTTTCCAGTGTTTTCTTGATGATACTGTGCTGTCCAGCCAAGCTGGACTAGTGGGTTATACACAGTGTAATTAAATTCATATAACAGTAGTATGAAAATCTCTTTAACAAGACAAAAAGTAAAAAAAAACAACTAAATTTTTTAGCTTTCTGCAGTTTGTAGTATGAGCTTGCCTGAAACTTCACTGTATTTTCCTCTAATGCAGCTGCTCTGCTACTTTTTCTGACTTTAAAACCAAAATTCATAAGCTATTTTAAAACTCTTTTCCTTGTACTTGTAACTTATGTAAGTTATGTTCTGATTCTGCCTTTTTTTTTTTTTGAAACACTGAAGAAATATGGATGTGAAGAGTAGAAATTATTTACTTATGAATCGCCAAGCATTGGAAAAAGACATCAAGACCTCTTATATTATGGATCGTATGATTTCTGACGAAGTACTGACATTACAGGAGGAGGAGAAAGTGAAACAACAGGTAGAATTGTCTCTCACTGTTTTTTATCTACCTAGTCTGCTCATATGGTTTATCGTTCTTTTTGAAAATAACACTTTCTGTCTATCTCATTCCTGGATTCAGCAAATTCTTAAGCATATGCCTGGCATGCAGTTTTTATCACACTTGAGTTGTGTTAAGGTTGAGTTAAGGGCTTGGTCAAGTTGAAGGCTATTTCACAGTTGAAGGGTATAAACACAGTCTGTAACTGACAGTGGTAGATTACATGATTTCTAAGGTCTCTTAGTTTTTTATAACATCTCTTTTAATGTTTTTCTAGAATACACAGAAGGAGCGAGCAGCTATGCTAATAAACATTATTCTTACAAAAGATAATAATTCATATAGATCCTTTTATAATGCACTACTTCATGAAGGGTACAGAGATCTTGCTGCGCTTCTTCAGGACGGCATCCCTGCCATCTCCTCCAGTAATGGAAAGAGTTCAATGGATGGAATGACTTCCTATGGTCAGTATAACTACAGCAGTCCCTGTGCTTGAAAGTAAAGACAAGTTGTATTTTTTATTCCTTACTAAGTGATGGTCTATAATACCTGTTTCAATGAAAAAGGAGTAGTTGGTGCATTCACTTGTTTTGGCAGTGTCACTGTTTCTGTATTTCATATATTTAATGTGGCAGGAGAGTTACAACAATTATGACTTTTGTAGGTCATCTTGAAAATGTTCATATTTATTAATGTTTATTTTAAAAGATGGTGTGGCCAGCTGGGTCAACCACCCCGGCTAGGCTCCGCCCTCCCTAGAGCTTCCCCTGCATGTGCCAGGGCATGGGAGGCCGAAAAGAGAAACCAAGTCTCCCCAGTGCAAGCACCACCCAGCAACAACCAAAGCATCAATGGGCCATCAATGCTCCTCTCATACCAAACCCAAAACACAGCACACCCCTCAAGCTACTGGGAAGAAAGTTAACTCTGTCCCAGCCGGAACCAGGACAGATGGGAAACTTGAAGCTCTCACAGATTTCTCTAGATTGTAACATTTTTGTTGTATGTGAGAGAAAGACTCGTGTTTGTATATATTAAAGAAATTGAATCTAACATAAAAAGTTGTAGCCTCCAAAATTCTGACATTTCTCTTGAAGGGTAATCTGTAATCTCTCAGCCTACATTCCAATAGTTGATCTAGTTATTAGGTTGCTTAATTCTCTCCACCAGATCTTTTAGTTACCCTAAATAAGTTCCTAACTTTTACCTATATTGTCATCAGTGTCATCTTTGATTGACATGAAATAAATTGGTAGTTTCTAACAGGAAGAACCTTCTAACTGCATATGACTAAATGCCCTATTTACTGTCACTCTACATTTTAAGAAGTGTCATAGACATGTGGAATTTTGATTACTTGACTAAGATTTCCTAAAGCTTATCAGTATAATATGGCACTGCATATGGCCACTCTGTGGCCAGCAGTGAACAAATAAAGTGCACATTTCCTTTTCTGCTGTGCTTTACCCGCTCTATTGCAAGTCATGCTATCTTAGCTTAAATCTGAGGAAGTCTTGCTTGGACCACAATGCTGTGCTGTTAACTACAAAGTAGAAGCCTTACACAGCATGCTTTCTTTTCTGCTGCGTCCATTGGGGCAGTAACTTCTGGCTGAGAAAGTGACTTGACACTTGGGTATAGTAACATTGAGTTCCTGTGTTTGTTTACCGCAGTTTCTACTGGAGTTGTTAATTATCTTTTCAATTCTAGGGATTGATGTAACTAGCTTGCAGAAAATGTAGTTATTAATTGGGATACTATTTTAGGTGGGAAGCTAGCTACCTGTTAATTAATTTATTTCCAAAAAGCAATATTTTTTCAGTATTTGGTGTTGTTTTTAAAGCATTTGTATGGGACACAAGTTTGTGGGGGGAGCCTGCGAGTTATTTGGGGTAGGGAGTTGTTTGGTTTGAAGAGGCATCACATTCAGAAATTACTTTTTATTTTCATGTTTCTTGTTTTTAACTTTAGTTAAGACAATTCTCTGTGAAGGAGGTGTACCACAGAGACCGGTTGTGTTTGTCACTCGGCCAAAACTGGTAGATGCTATTAAACAGAAACTGTGCTGCTTGGGAAGTGATCCAGGCTGGGTCACAGTTTACGGAATGGCAGGCTGTGGGAAGACTGTTTTAACAGCAGAAGCTTTAAGGGATCATCAGCTCTTGGAAGGTACTTTTAGAAAAACGTCTATATTTTTATAAAAATTACTACAGGTATATGCATATTGGACATATATGGCAAAGTATCTTATGTCATCTTGAAAAGTAATTTAGGATTTAGGTTTCTAAATTCCTTAGGTGCTTCTGAAATATTTGCTTACAATTTACAGCTTTCATAACTATTTAGTGCTCTAGGACCACTAAATATTTTACTAATTTATGGGAAAAGATTCTGAATAGCTTTTCACCTTGGAATCTGCTTTGGTTTATGAGAGTAGATACATCCTTAATTAACTTGAAATTGTTATTTCTGTTAGTGCAAAATAATCGTATTTAGTTTATATTTGTTTTGGGCATTTCTTGTTAAGTCCTCAGACTCTTCCCCTTGCTATGTGACTTTAAAAAAATCTTGCTCTAACTTTTGCATATATTTTAATAATGACAGGCATTTGTGGAGTGATTACACTAGTATCACTTTAGCTTAAAGCAGATGATAAATGAAACCATTTAATGATTTCCCCCCCGCACCCCGGCATAGGACCCTTGGAGGCAAAAGTGGAACTCGGGCATTAGCAAACATGATGTAGAGATAGAAACTACGGCATCCTCTGCTGCAGCTGACTCTTCTAGAGTCGTCTTGTTCGCTGTTTTGGGATAGTTTTTACATCCCAGACTCTGAACTCCTGCAATAGTACAGGGTGAAAAAAGTAAATGCTAAGTCAGACTAGCAGGAAGATGGATGCAGAAAGGATTGTCGAGAGACAGGCAGGAAGATATGTGTAGGGGAGGGACGAGAGCAGTGTGAATTCTCTGTGGGACCTTGCCCTACAGAGCCTGTTCCTTTAAAAATAAAAAATAGTAGTCTTGTAGAACCATCCTCCTGTGTTAGTGGTAGAGTTGCAAGGTTAGCTTGCAATAGACTTTACAGTTTTATATTTTAATTGAAATTGAGTAATTGATTGCTATTGTAAGCTGCTATTAAATATTTCTGATTTTAAATGTATAGCATAATTAATATTGCTTTTCTTGTTAGATTACTTTCCAGGAGGAGTTCACTGGATCTCTGTTGGAAAACAGGACAAAGCAGGGCTCCTAATAAAACTTCAGAATCTCTGTAGTAGATTAGAAAATGACTCTACTCTTTCACAAAGGCCACCACTTAACATTGAGGAGGCTAAAGATCGTCTTCGTTTGCTGATGCTCCGCAAATATCCCAGGTGATGTTAGTAAAATGAAACACTATTCTATTAACTGATAAAACTTTGCAGAATAACTTTGGTCTAATCGTCTAAGGTGTCTGTGTTGTGGTTACATGTCTCTGTGCTGCGGTTTTTTTGTTTTTTTTTTTTTTTTAAAACCAACTTCCTACCTCTTCCACTTTTTGCTTTCCCTTTTTCTGTTTTCCTGTAGACAATTGGGGAGTATTATTCAAGGTGAAGCTAACAATAGTTCTAGAATTTTAATTCTTGTATAGGGGTTCCTGTTAAAATTTTCTAAATTACTGACTTAGATACGGTAAGAGAATAAATAAGTTCAGATAAGTGTACAAAAGCTGAAGGGTAAATAGTTGCTAGAGGCAGGTGTATAATATACATAGTATAACTCTGTCCCTGTTTAGATGTTTTTTTTTAATGGAGTAACTTAAGGGACACATTGTAGGCTTGTCCTGGATATGAATATATTTAGTAGGCTAATAAGGCTTCTGCTAACAAAATTTGTTAACCAGCTATGCAGGAGTCACATTCGCTTGAAAAATTATTAGTCATTGAATAATGAAGGTTGGGAACGAACAGTTGGAAATAAGAATTGCGCTAACTTTCAGTGTTCTCATTGTGTCGGGAGAATGCTTCATTGATGTATGAGGATCATACAGCAGTAAAAGGATGTGTATCGCTGCAGAAAATTTTTCCTTTCTGGAACAGCTGATGTCTTTTTAAAGTCTTTGGTCTAGAGTTATCAAAGTGAAAGCAGGTTTTCATGCTATGATCAGTTATCGCCAAGAAACCAATTGCTTTCAAACTTCAGGAAAAGTGACTTGATTTAATCAAGCAGCATCTGAGTCACTGCATGGCTTTTTTCATCTTTGAGCAATAGTTTTTGTTATTTGTGAGGATTTCATTACTCTCTGGGAAAATTTGTACTCAACTAAACAAGCCTGCACCTGAGTGAGATATCTCAGAAATAATACTCCAACCTTGTGATCTTTATAGATGTCATAGAGTAGAAGAATACTGGCATTTTTGTACAGGGGAAAAAAAAATCTTCCTTGCAAAGAAAAGAGGTGAAAACCACTGCCAAGTCCTTCACAAGAAATCTTTCACTTTTTGTGGAAGTCGTATATGAAAAGTGCAAACCAGACATTTTCAACTGAAAGTGCAGGTTTCCCTGAAATATGTTAAGTGGTTGTCTCCATTGACACAATTCTTATTTTTCATTCATTAACAAACAAAACAAAACTCTTCAATACAGAAGAATTTGGATGTTTAATTCATGCACAACCTTACAGTCTCTTCTGAGTAGAAGGGAGAACTGTGTGCTATTTTGTTGGAAGGTGTATCCCGATGGCATCATGAACTGTTCCAGACATTGGCAGCTACTCTATAGCCAAGTAACATGACAGCCTAGCACTGTTAATATAGCGCTATGCTATATTGTTTGTAATGAATCATTTAAGAGGTGCTTATTGTGTTTTGTCAAAAGAGCACCTGTATGCTGAGGAAATTAAGCGGAAAAGAGAAAATGCCAGCTTTGGAAACAATAAGGCACTTGGTTTTATTTGAGGGCATTTCAATGCCAGCTGTGGCAGTGTCTTCCGTATAGATTGCCAGATACCGTTGACCTGGCAATGTTCATTAATCTGTTTCAAGATAAAGTAACAGATGTTAGATAGGAGTATTGCAGAGAATGACTGCGCCTCAAGGAAAAGGGACAAGAATTGATTGTAAAACTTTTCTAGTCTGACTGCTTTTCGCCATTTCGAAACCATATTAATGTGATCACACTGTTCGTCTTAGTCTTGTTTTTCCTTTCCCTTCTTCTCCTCTATCCTAAACACTTTGAGCATATTGCCAAAATTGACTGTAAAGGTAGGAACTTTGTATCTTTGAAAATTCTGTAAGTTTAAGAAAATTGACAGTTGGATAAAGAAGAGAAATCCAAGTAGGTGCCTTCAGTGGCGAAAGGGAGTATACAGAATGAATTGAAGGGAAACATATTTTGTTGCCTTGCTAATTGGCCAGCTTGGATACATAGGCTGGGGACAGACTACAGCCTGTGCTGCATCCTGCCCAGTTAGGTATATGTGAGAGTGCTGTAAGAACAAACTAAAAGTCTTGCTGATGATGGGTTACCTGGGAAATCATAGTGGGCATGGGAGGAGGTAGAGGGGAATGTACTGGGGAGTGAGGTTCATATGGTGCAAGTGTATTGGAAACCAAGCTTCGCTAGTTCTGTGGCTTGTGGAGCTTGCTCTGCACTGGAATTCTCTTTGGTGACAAAAAGTCATTTCAGCTATTTCTGGATTCACATAGTCAACCCAGTACATTTCTTGGGAATAAAGTATTAGTCAAAGGATTCAAATTGTGAATCCAGTACATTTCTTGGGGTTAAAGTATTAGTCAAATGAAAACTTTTAGAGCAAAATAGCATTATGTATTTTGTGGGATTATGGTTGAAGAAATTGAAGCTATGATATTCTTTAAAGTAAGAAATTTCAGATTTAAATCTCCTGTGATCATTATCACATTGGTTTGGGTTTTTGGTTTTTTTGGGTTTTTGGTTGGTTTTTTTTTTAATTTTTTTTTTTTATAATCCTAATTAGGATTTAAAATTTGTTGGTGTAGTTGGGGAAGAAAGTCACTGGTACCAAAAGACTGCGAGGACTTTGAAGTTCTTAGATTAATTAACAACATAAAATCAGTAATTCATACTGCCCAACATATTTTCAAGTGTGAAAGTACCACAAAATTAGTCATTTATGGCTATGATAGTATTCCTGTAAACCTTCTAATTTATCAGAAGGGTGTTAATAGAGGAATTGTATAAAAATTAAATATGGGTATCCAATACTTATATGCAACTTTGAAAATGTGGTATAATGCGTATGCATGTGTTTATGAAGGATAAAATCGCTAGTTACAGGCATTGATGGCATTTTCTTCATTTAGCTGAAGAAAAATGCGGAAGTCTTGGCATGCTTCAGTGGGAATTGGACAATTTAACCAATAATTAGTGTAGCGAAAACTCCATCCCTTTTTTAAAAAAAAAAAAAAGTAAATGTAAACAATTTACAGGGTTGGGTTTCAATAACTTTCTTTCCTCAAGAAAACACACAGAAAGCAAATAGCTGGTTTTTTTTTTCATAAATCTACTTGCCAGCCCATCTTTTTGACTTCTTGCTCCCTTGGAACCAACCTTTTAAAAACAGTTTTCAGATATAGGCAGGTGTAGGGAAGTCTACTATACATTATTCCGGTAAGATTCCATGTAGTAACCTACCAATGTGACTAGCCATAGGATTTGAATAAGTAGTCACTATAAAATGTTGTTTATGTAAAAAGAGCATCATCATCCAAGACAATTCCTTCACAACAGGATTAGTCTCGTATAGCTTTCCGAAGATACAAGAACAACACTGAAAACTCTCGAGTCAAAAGGAAACTCAAATGGTTTCTCCCACAAAGCTTATCACTAGCCTGTGTCAAGCAGAGTTGTTATCTAGTCCTATACAACTTTTTTCTTCATTTATGGTATCTGATGACATGAAAACCAGAGTAAATATTTCTGTTTTTCTTGGCATCTACTAGTGGAAATATTTGTCAAAACGTTATTGCTTACACTTCAATTGTAGCTATAAAGCAATAAGTGGTAAAAACTTATTTTTTTGAGATACTCGCGTTCAGCTTTCTTGCACAGTGTTTAATGCTCTCAAGATATTTTACATATTGATATAAAAAATTATGCAGTGATACATTGTAAATTCTGAAAATGTTCTTTCATTATTAAAATGAAATACTGTATTTTAGCACTAATAGTTGAATTGAAATCTGCAATATTTCTTCTTGCACTAGATCTCTTTTGATCCTGGACGACATTTGGGATTCCTGGGTATTAAAAGCATTTGATAATCAGTGTCAGGTTCTTATCACCAGCAGAGACAGGAGTGTAACAGATGCTGTGGCTGGTAAGAAACAGTTTCCTCTCCTGCACCACAGATTGTGTGTGTATATGTATGCAGTTTATTCCTGTGAACTTTTAAAATAATCTGATAGAATCTATGTCTATTAACTTGTGCACAAGTGACAAAGTTTTAGAATTCTGCTCTCTAAGACTTTATGCTCTTCATGAAATAGATGTTATATGTTATCCTGAAAGTTATATGTCTACATTGAAGAGTGCAGTGATTCTCAACAGGATATATTAACCTGTGTGACACTGCTGCTGTTAGACTGATTATCTCTATGCTATTAAGCAGTCACTGCTACAACATGCCCATAATGCATTTGTAATTGTTAGATTATAGTCTAATTTTTTTGTCTCTCTAATGCAAACTTGATTCTGATGAGTAGAATTTATACTCTTCTTAGTACCAAGCATATGAAATACTATGGATAAAATCATGAGCCAGGTCCTTTGCTCCAGATTTTGCCTGGCAAATATTCTCAATTTCCATAGGATATTTTACATTCTTTTGAATTTTTTCGATGTTTCTATGTCTAGGCAATAAATACGAGGTTCATGTGGAAAGTGGACTAGCGCATGAGAAAGGACTGGAGGTTTTATCCCTATTTGTGAATATGAAAGTATCAGAACTGCCAGAACAAGCTAACTGCCTTGTAAGGGAATGCAAAGGTATATTTGCCGGTCTTTAAGATACCATTTACCACCAAATGTATTTTTTTTCTTCTAGGTTTTGATCTAGAAAGAGGGGGGAACATTCTTGAATACTGTATGCCTTAAGTAAAACACAAGTGTTTGTTAAATGCTTTTTGGTTTTTTAAACTAAGTGGAAGTGTCTCATGTTAATTTTTGAGTAGTTTTGTTCTGTGTATCTTCCCCCCCCGACATTACACTTAAATTTGGTGAGTTTGCAGATGTCTACGTGGATGACATGTTTTGTTTGTTCTCCACAACTCAAGAATTTAATCAATGTATTGGGAAAATTACCTGATTTATTCAACCACTTGACTAAACCATTGGTTTGTGTTCCTTGAAAACCTCTAAGATTAAATTAATCTTTTCTTTCAGGTTCTCCTCTTGTGATATCCTTGATAGGTGCATTATTACGAGACTTCCCTAGTCGTTGGGAATACTATCTCAAACAGCTGCAGAATAAGCAGTTTAAAAGAATAAGAAAATCTTCTTCTTATGATTATGAAGCCCTTGATGAAGCAATGTCCATAAGTGTTGAGCAACTGAATGACAATTATAAAGACTACTATAAAGACCTCTCTATCCTCCCAAAAGATGTTAAAGTACCTACTAAGGTAATAACAGCAATGCAGAAATCTCATCGTTTTTAGTGAGATACAAACAATAGCTTTAAAGAATTCATAGAACTTATAATTGTTGTATGTAACTTAATAGTAATTGCTAGATTGGGTAGGTCGGGTCCATTATTGTATCATGACTTTTATTGTCAGTAGTGCAGTAGTTTAATGTGCATTCTGTATATAGATCTTCAATTAGATTGTAATTGAGCTTTCTGAAGGCTTAAAAACTGTTACGTGAAATTTGTCTCCTTTAAGAAAAATATATGATGACTATAAATCAGGACAAATAGACAAAAGATGGGATAACTTGTATTATCTGTCCTGGAAGATATGGAAGAATTGGTAACTTACTGAATTTATTACCATTTGTAATATGTCTATATTTGTTAGCATGTGTTTTGTTGTCAGTTAATTGGTAGCCTTTTATGATATCCATGCAAATCATATTACCCCTTAGTTCTGATTCTTTTCTGTCTTAATGTGCTTTTTTAGGTTCTCTGTATTCTTTGGGATATGGAAACTGAAGAAGTTGAAGATATACTACAGGAATTTGTTAACAAATCGCTATTGTTCTGTGATCGTAATGGGAAGTCATTCCATTATTATTTACATGATCTTCAACTTGACTTTCTTACAGAGAAGAATCGCAACCAGCTTCAGGTAGGGTATTGATGAATCTACTTTTAACTTTACTCTTCAAAGCTTGGCATCCTTCAGAAAATACTCCTCTGTTAAATAGTATCCAGAGCAGCTTCATAGAATAGGTCCACAATGCAGTTAAACTTAATGCTGAGTAATTAAAAACATTTATTTTCAACTTGAAACTGTGGAGTGATTTCATGATGATTCCATTTGGAGCTAAGAAACTAAACTGAGAGAAGACTGTATATCCATTATTTCTGTGTCAAAGACCTTTCCAGCAGGAGATGGAATATTCCACTGATGATTCCAAAGGCATCAAGACCCTACCAGAATAGGAAGTTTCTTCTTTAGTAGAGAGAAGTGCTTTTTACTCCTTTTTTCAATTTAAGGCAATACTTGCAGGGAGAAGACCTATAAGTTGGGCCCAATAAATTTATCAGTTCTGAAGGACTGGGCAGAAAGAGTAGATATGAAGAAAAGGCAAGTTTTTTAGACTTGCTTTAGATCTACATAAGGGTCTTTTTTTTGCTGGCTACCCACATTTAATGTGAAGAGTGATTTGATAGCTGTTCTCAACCTAAGAAGGAAGGTTAACAGCTTGCTTTTCTGTCTTTTAATATCCAGAGAATGTTTCTGGAGAAGTTTTAAGCAATAAATTAGGTTAAGTGTACAGTTTTGGAAGGTAAGCTTTTCTTATTTCATTTGTTGATATATAACGATTGAGAAATAATAATAATATTATTTTTCCTCAATAATATATACAATATAGTATTAATAATAATTGTAATTCCACAATACTGAAACCAGTCCATACCTTGATATAGTATTAACTGAAAGTGTGTTTTGATTCACTTTGCAGGAGCTACATAAAAACATAGTAAATCAGTACAAGAAGTATTACAAACTTAATATGCCTGTTCCATCTCAAGAGGATTGCATGTACTGGTATAACTTTCTAGCGTATCACATGGCTGGTGCCAACATGCAGAAGGTGAGTTCTGACTAGTGTCCTCTGTTTCCCTTCTCAACCTACCCTTACCCCTGCCTTTGCCCCCAGGCTTTTTCCCACTTGAACCTCTCTTTTCCCAGGCTTTTGTGCAGATAGGTAAACACTCAACATTGAGTCCTGTAGGGACTCCACTGATAATCACTCTCTGTGAAACTGTCTGTTTTTTCTGAAAGTTACTTTGTTTCTACCCTTTGTGTCTTGTCTTTTCAACCAGTTCTTGAGAAGATTTCTTATCTTGTATCATGATAGTTTGTGTTTTTCTTTTCCTTTTGAAGAAACTTTGATAAGAAGTCTTCTCTAAACTTTTTTTAAAACCCAGCCTCGCTTTATTGTATGATAATACAAGTAAATTGATTTCTTCAGATAATTCGATAGGATTAGTTAATTATTTCTATGGAAGTCTTGTTAGTTTTTTCCTTTTATGTCATACTGATTTATGTGTAAAAGTTCATTCTCTGTATTACCAGATTTCAACAGCCATACAAAAATCTAGCAAGAGTTAGATGGGCAAACCTCTTGTTCCCAGGATTGCCTTGGCGCCTTTAAAAAATTGCTGTCATTTTTGCCACCTACTGTTCTTTAGGTACTGAGCTAGTATAAGACGCAAATCGTGCAGCAAGATTAGTACTTCAGTAGTTTCACTTGAATGTCTTCAGAATTCTTGTCATGAATAACATTTGGTTCTGGTTGCTAATTGCTTTATTTCACATGTACTCAAACCTTTTCAGTTGAACCTCTTTTGAGATGGTTCATCTGACTCATCATATAAAATACACTTTGTATACTTATATCTTATAAGAACCTTCATAATTAATGTGGGCTACAAATCTAGTTTTTTTGGATCATACTTATTTCATTATTTCAGTCTCTTTAATTTCAGTGTATTGGAAAAATGTTTTTATTATTAGCCTTTCTACATTTTGTAGAATTAGCTTCTGAGAGTTCTTTAGCCTGTATGCTTCCCAGAGTTTACACTCTTTACATTACTTATTTCTCATTATTTAGACATGATTTCTATTTGTTGGAAGCCTAATAAAGATGGGAGGAATTCTTCTCCTTTGTTTAACCATGATAATCTTTTAATCCTTGCAGTATTTACTGATTTTAAGTTGGAATATACTTTAAGCCTGTGCAGTGTTGTCTCTAAGCAGTTTTTCTGATCCTAGCAAGTATGTTTTTTTTAACAAGAAGGGCTTTTTTAAGTACGTTAATAGCAAGAGGAGGTCTAAAGAAAACATTGGACCAATACTCGTTGAAGATGGCCATCTGACTAATAGGGATGAGGAAAAAGCGGAGACATTCAGCGCTTTTTTTTGCCTCTGTCTTTAGTAATACTGACAGACCTTGGGCTGCCTGGTCCCCTGAGTCGGAGGACCATGACTGTGGGAACCATGACTTTCTATTTGTGGACACTGAAATTGTAAGGGATCAGCTGAATGTTCACAAGTCCATGGGGCCTGATCTGATTCATCCCAGAGTACTGAAGGAGCTAGCAGGTGTTATGGCAGAACCTGTCTTGATCATCTACCAAAGGACTTGGGAGTCTGGGGAGATCTCTGCTGACTGGAAGCTAGCCAATGTTATTCCAATCTGCAAGAAGGGTGCGCAGGAAGACCCAGGGAACTACAGACCTGTTAGTCTAACCTCGGTTCCTGGAAAAATTATGGAGAAGATTATACTGCGTATTATTGAAGGGCATTTCAAGAATAATGAAATCATCGGGCACAGTCAACATGGGTTCATAAAGGGAAAGTCCTGTTTAACTAATCTGATATCCTTCTACGATAAAGTCAGCTGCCTAGTGGATGAAAGGAAGGCGTTGGATGTAGTTTTTCTGGATTTTAGTAAGGCTTTTGGTACTGTCCCTCACAACATCCTTCTGGACAAGTAGTCCAACTGTGAGGTGAGCAGGTTCATGGTGCGCTGGGTGAAGAACTGGCTGAAGGGTAGGGCTCAAAGTGTTCTAGCAAATGGGGCTACATCTGGCTGGCGACCGGTCGCTAGCGGTGTTCCTCAGGGTTCAGTTCTAGGGCCAGTTCTGTTCAATATATTTATCAACGATCTGGATGCAAGAGTTGAATGGACCATTAGCAAGTTTGCTGATGATGCCAAACTGGGAGGTGCTGTCGACTCTCTTGAGGGACAAGAGGCCTTGCAGAGGGATCTGGATAGATTGGAGCATTGGGCAATGATTAATGGGATGAAATTTAACAAGTCCAAATGCCGGATTCTGCACCTGGGACTGAGTAATGCCAGGCACAAGTACAAATTGGGAGAGGAGTGGCTGGAGAGCAGCCCTGCAGAAAGGGATCTGGGGGTGCTGGTCGACAGCAGGCTCAATACGGGTCAGCAGTGTGCCCTGGCAGCCAAGAGGGCAAACTGCATCCTGGGGTGCATCAAAACACAGCATAGCCAGCCGGTCAAAAGAAGTGATTATCTCGCTGTATTCAGCGTTGGTGTGGCTCTACCTTGAGTACTGTGTGCAGTTCTGGCCCCACAATTTAAGAAGGATGTGAAGGTCCTTGAATGCATCCAGAGGAGGCAACAAAGCTGGTGACAGGGCTGGAAGGAATGTCCTATGAGGAGCAGCTAAGGACTTTGGGTTTGCTTAGTTTGGAGAAAAGGAGGCTGAGGGGCGACCTCATTGCTCTCTACAGCTTCCTGAGGAAGGGAAGTGGAGAGGGAGGTGCTGATCTCTTCTCCCTGGTATCAAGTGGTAGGACATGTGGGAATGGTTCAAAGCTGCACCAGGGGAGGTTTAGACTGGAGGTTTAGGAAGCATTTCTTTACCGAGAGGGTGGTCAAATACTGGAACAGGCTTCCTAGACAGGTGGTCGATGCCCCAAGCCTGTCAGTGTTTGAGGCATTTGGACAACACCCTTAATAATATGCTTTAGCTTTTGGTCAGCCCTGAAGTGGTCAGGCAGTTGGACTAGATGATCATTGTAGATCCCTTCCAACTGAAATAGTGTATTCTATTCTAGTAATTCTATTTGCAGTTTCTGATTGCCTTTTAAGTAGCTTTCTCATTTTTAAGTTAAATGCAACTATAAGATTTTCTGCTTTCATTCAAATTTAACATCTGTTAGGAAGAACAACTAGCAGAGCAGAACTATTAGCAGAATGATCTTTGCCAGACTGGACTAGAAGAAGCTTTTTCAGAGTTGTATCTTAAACCAGGTCTTGTGTACTACAAAAGTCAAGATTTGCTTTGTAGTCCCATCCCTTCTCTGACTAGATGTATCAAAGAGCAGTCCTTTCCATTAAAACAACAAGCTTAGCCTTCTATACCCAGAATTTTTATATCTGATTGAGTAAGATGCAGGAAACAGGAAATTGCCTATGTTTTTAACTTGAGACAATTGTACTGAAGCATATTAAATACCTAATGTATTTCCTGTGCTTTTCTTTTTCCCCTTAAGTAGATTCGGTTGTGGAACTTATGCTCTGAACTTAAATTTGTATTTCTTGTAGGAACTCCGTGATCTTATGTTTTCTCTAGATTGGATTAAAGCTAAGACAGAATTGGTAGGGCCTGCTCATCTCATTCATGAATATGTAGAATATAGTTCAATCCTGGATCAAAAGGTATGATACTAAAAGGTAAATGATCAGTCTGTTCCAAATATATTTTTCCATGTTTAATTGCATTTTGTTGGATGTATGCATATATGAGATATATAGAAAGCTTAAAAAACTGAAACATAAAACCAGTACTAAGTTAAAGTTTAACTTGGGGGAAAAAAAAAATGAAGAAAACTTAGTTTTCAGTTTTAGTTTTAGTTGTAACTTCACTGTGTGCCCAAGTAATTGACCACGGAACTCAGTTAACTAAGGTGAACAACAGTAACTAATGGTGGGTACATATGGTACTCTGCTTTTGAGGAGGAATAGAATTTTGTTGGCCGCTTGGAAGAGTCTTTCTGATATTTCACACTGACTGCTTATTGAGTAAATCACTGTTACCACTTTATTTGAAAAATAAGGGTAATAGGCTCTCATAGGATAATGAAATATTTCAGTCTATCATATGTACTTGCTGATAGAACTAAATAGAAAAATATAACTAAGTGTTTCTGTAAGAATATTACTGCATAGAAAATTAAAAAAGCAAACGGCACTTAGGAGATAAATTCACTTTCTATGTTATCAAATATTATCTGCTCTGTACATAGAATAGCACAGTACGTGAGAACTTCCAGGAATTTCTGTCTTTAAATGGGCACCTTCTTGGACGGCAACCATTTCCTGACATTATACAGCTGGGTCTTTGCCAACCAGAGACTTCAGAGGTGTATCAGCAAGCCAAGCTACATGCTCAAAGAGAAACAGGAGCATTTTATTTGGAATGGATGTAAGTAGCTGCAGTCCATCTGCTGATGGACTTGATCCAAGATGCTGATCCCTTGATCCAATAAGATAATTTAATGTACAACTAAATACAATGTATGTCTGAGGACATCTATAAGGAACTTTTTAAGAACTGCTGTGTTTTTTCCGGGGAAAGAGAGTGAAACAATTTTCAAGAACTTGTGGGCGGAGGGGAACTCTGGATATGTAAGGCCACAAATTAGTAATAATTACATAGAAATAAATAAAGGAATATATTTACTTCTGTACTCAGTGATTGTTCCTTTTAAATAACTATACAAGGATGAAAATAAGATATTCTGAAACTTCTCTGAATATTTCTTTTTTTTTTGAAAAAAGTTAGAATTGTAGTGGAAGTATTGGGTATGTTACAGTACGTTTTTAGATTTTCTACTAAAATGTATGCTTTAAAAAGGAGAGCATTTGTGTTAACTTGCAGATTTTTTGAAAGTAGCGAGATGGGAAATACTAAAAGGCTTTGTAATCTCTACCCAATCTTGAAATTTCTCCTATTTAAATAATTTTTTGCTGTTTTCATATTTTTGGAAGTTGTTTAAGGAAAAAGTATACATATCTAAACATTTTTCTGACGTAGTCCAGTAGTCATCTGACCATGTAACTGTCTCTGTTAAATTCTTCTGTTTGATGTTTCTGTTCTGATATCTGCAGTATTTGGTTGTTAAAAAATGATGTCAGGTAATTATGGTAAAAACCAGGCAGGTTAATCCAGGCATACTTGAATTCAGGTGGTCTTGTGAATATTTGATTATTTCATTTTGCATAGCTAACAGAATTCTAACAAAAACGCTTCAAGTTGCACAATTCAGAATAGTCAATCTCTAGTAGTTCAGGGCTTTCACCTTCGATGTGGGAGACTTATGACGAAGAACATGGCTGAAATCAACAGAACGGAGACAGGTGTTTTTGTCTCCCATCCTAGGGCAAGGTTCTAAAAATGATTTGTAGGATATGTAAGTAGAATACACTGCTCTCTTGACCAGCAATTTTAGCTTTATTATAATACGCAAAAAAAAAAAGAAGTTGGCTTAGATGAGTCGGTATTTTGCAGTGAAAAATTGCTTTCATTCTAAAGCGCAGCTACTTTGTCTGAGATGTTTTACCCATTATTTAAATGCTAAGCCTGAAGATTGAAGCTGGTAATGATAAAAACTTGAAGTACATTGATTCATTTTGCCTGTAAAAAAAAAAATTAATCTTGTAACAATCTATTCATCACCAAAAATCATCTTATTACAGTGACAGCTTTCTGTATTAAGATCTGGCTAAACAGGATGATTATGATTGCTACTAATTCGAAGTTTTTGTTAAAGTGAGGCAAGAGTCATCTAAGGTGTGTTAGATTCTGTACTTAATCTCTGATTGAAATGCAGTGATAGTCATAGATTTTATTTAAATATATAGTGGTAAGAACTGAGTCATTGCTATGAAAATCGGGTAAATTTACTAAGATCTAAACAAATTTAGAAATGTTTTTGTGTAAGCTTGGAAAGGAACCTGCAGGAGAACAAGAAATTGCAGGAAGAAATTTGTATTTGGAAATAGCACGTATCAGATCATAAAAATGTCATTAGGAAGGCTGTGTCTTGCAATGCAACAGCTTTGCCCATAAAGTATCATGTTAATTTCTTGTGCACGTATTATCTTTCTTGATCTCTAAGCTGTAACATTGGAGGGCAATAAGAACTCTGAGTGAATGTTAGAATTTGTGTTTCCCTTATTACTTAAGCGTAAAGGCTGAGGGGTAAGGTATAGTGGGTGGGTTGGTTGGTTTATTACAAAGCTTGCTGCTCAAGATGTGTGAAAAAGTGTTATCTTTTTATAGAGGATTTTCAATATTAAAAAGGCACTAGGAAATCCTACTTATCTAAAATCAACTGTCTTACCCTGTAGAAATAAAAAATCCTTGAAAAACCTCTACCGTCTGGTTGTTCGTCCACATAGAGATGCAGTTTATCATGCCTGCTTTTCTAAGGATAGACAAAGAATAGCATCATGTGGAGCTGATAAAACACTTCAGGTAAGGTACCTATGCGTGAGTGAAAAGAGATGCTGTGTACTATTTTGATAACATTTGTTAACAGTCCTGTCGCTTTTCTTTTGCTGTTATGTGGAGATACTAGGGATCTAGAACATACTGGAGACAGATGATGTATTATTACGCAAACATCAAGTTGCATGTTTAGAACAATAAGCATTACCTCCTGGTTCAAAAGCTAAACTGTGTGATTTCAGGGTTTATACCCTCACCGGTGTAATACGTGAACGTGAGATGCCTTTTAATGATACGGAAAAGCTCGCAGCCTAAGTAATGCACCCCAGCATATTTAATACTTGCTTGCAAAAATGTTATTTCCAGTCACAGCAGACCTTCTACAGAACTGAGAAACAGTAAGATGTTCTAGTTATAGCTTTACTATTTCCATGGGATGGTAATGGATATTGTGCTACTTTGGTGCTTAATTAGTAAATTGTCATATGCAAAATAAATAAATCTGGGGAGAAAAATGAACCCCTGGAGTTGAGGACAGTATTAGACTGGAAATGGGCCCAAAGTACTTAGGAAGTGGATTAGGGGAGACAGAGAGGAAAGTGACTAATATAAATTTGCCAGCAGTCTGCCTGGAGGGGAGCCAGCCAGCTCTCAAGAAAACTAGCAATCAGCCAGCCAGTAACCTGGTAAAGTATCCATATTCCAGACAGCCAAAGGTAAGGGAAAAGAACAACTTTTCTGCAAGCCTTTGGTATTGTTTTGGATGCCTGATAAGTTGAGTACTAAAGTAATAATATTAGCGGTGCTTAGTTGCTGTTCATTTGGCTACTTAATGTGGTGTTATTGTGTTTTTATTTATTTATTTTATTTGCTGGCTTCTACAATATTATGATCATGGCATCCACTTAAGGAGATGCGTGGTGGATGTACTCATTTTATGCTGTGCTGAAGTTACTGTGCTGGGCTTCTGTACTTAATGGCCTCATTATTGAGACTGCAGAATGCTTATTTTTCTCTTCATTTTCTACCCAAAAAAGTAAAATCTGTGGATTGTGATTGCATTTAAACTAAACTTTTGTTGAAGAAGTAATAGGAAAATTCACAATAATCCTTTTTTCATTGTTTAACTTTGAACTTTTTCATGTTTTTTCTAATGGTGGCCTAAACTTTTCAGTTTTCAAGGCTACTTCTACTGTTTCTGTAAAATAAAAAAATAATGATTGCTAGATTAAGAACAGATATTCTGCGGAATTTACTGTAAATGTAGATTTCCTGTTACTTCAGTATTTATGTTCTTATTTGAACAAATACCAGCCATTTCATTGTCATTGATATTCCCATTCAATGAAAAAGTAAAGGAAAAAACAGTGACTTCACAATTGTAATATCCTGAACGCTGCTGTAAAGAATACCTTGTGATTTGGTTTAATAATTAAGAATATGTAACCTAAGGAAGAAAGGGAGACCTGATTTTTTTTATTCCCCCCCCCCCCCATTGTAAAGTTAAATCCCAGAATTTTGGGAAATTGATTAATATGTGACACTTTTCCCCAGCTGTCCTTTTATTGCCTATGACTAGCTCAAGACTGAGACTTGTGTCATCCTGTATGAATATTCACTTCTTCTTTTTTCTTCTTTGTTCCCCAAATCATCAATTGCTGCTGAAATTCTTACTTTCCACAGAAGGATATCATACATATAAAAACCTGGAATTTGAAGTTTTAAGAATAGTTTAGATTTTGTTAATAGATACAGTGTTTTGCCATTACTATTAAAAAATACGGAGAAAGGACATGGATTTAGGCATAAAGAATGAGAGTAGAAAAAGTCATTAATGATACACACATTGCATACAGAAATCTTTTTTAAAATCAATTTTCTCTATTTCTCTTCCTAACAATTTCTATCATCCTTACAAAATGGAAGCTCAAATTAAATATTTTTGTAATTATTATATTAATTTCCCTGAAATTATAAATGCTTTCAAAAGTAAACCAATTTTATGAAGAGCTTATATAAAGAGAGCTGTTTGAGAGAAAAAACCTTATATTTGTGTTTTAAAATTGTATGTGAGTTATAAGATTTTATTTTTTATTGTTTCAGGTGTTTAAAGCAGAAAGTGGAGAGAGACTCCTGGAGATAAGTGCCCATGATGATGAAATACTTTGTTGCGCTTTCTCTGCAGATGGTGAATTTGTAGCAACTTGTTCAGCTGATAAAAAAGTGAAGGTAAGGAAATGGAGAGCAGACAATTTTTTTTCAAGTTAATAATTCTAATTTCCGTTTCGGCCAACTTAGAGCAAATTCTTAAGATTAAAGGTTTTTTTAACTGTCTTAAATCTTATGTGAATAATTCACTACTTAACAAACAAACAGAAAAGCCGAACTTGTTACATAACATAAAGGATTCTTAATGTTAACATCATACTTACAGAATTACCACTTATTTCACTTGTGTTATCAGATGTTTCTTTCTAAGTAGAACATAATGTGAGTCCAATCCTATCCATAACATGAGAGGAATGTGTTCATAGTTCTTTTTTTCATGTTTTTTTTCTGTTACATCTGAATTATTTGGAATTTTTAATTCCTCAGTATTGTAGCAAAACCTTGGTGAAATTCCAGTATTTATCAGATTCTAATCTGAATTATGTCCTTCACCTCATAACTTCTTGTTTCTAATTGTAAACATATATGCTTTCCCTTTATCTTCAAAACATTTTTGAGGTGTTACTAAGAATGTTTTAGGGCTTTATCTGTATTTCAGCATAGTTTACAGATTTTTTAAAATGAAGTACTTTAAATATATTTAAAAGTCTTTTTCATCTTTCAATTCTTCCTAGATCTGGAATTCAAGAACAGGCCAGTGTAGGTGTGTATATGAAGAACACTCAGAGCAGGTCAATTGCTGCCAGTTCAATAACAGAAATGGTCAGTATCTTTTAGCCACCTGCTCAAATGACACTTTCATCAAAGTAAGTGGAAAAGGTTGAGATTATTCTCATGCTGCTTATCATAACAGGATAATTATTGATGTATAAATATATTTAAACACTATAAATTAAGTTTTTTTAAGAAGCCTGGTAGAAAAGGGTTGGCAACAGATTAAGACTACTGACTACAGCTCTGTAATCTAATTTCAACAAGGCAGAACAGAAGGAGTGTTTATGCTTAGCGAAGGAGAATGGGCAAGTCCTCTATTGGTAGGGCATGAAGGCGAGGGTTGTGGCAAGACTTTTAGAGGGTGGGATGGGAATGGGAGAGTATGGGAGTGAAATACCTGATTAAAATAGCATAAGAAAAACGAAGGCAGAAATTTAGGATTGAAAACATTAATAATGTAAAAAAAAGGATGCTGAAAGATTGAAAAAAGATTATGGAAGTGTAGCAGGTACTTTTTTTATTAAAGTGATTTGGCATAGTAAAGAAATGAAGGTGGAAGCCAAGACAATAACAGTAATCAAAGCAAGAGGATTGTCAGGTTAACCAGCTGGCGCTGTTCGGGCTGGGAGGCAGTATGTATGCACAGAAAGAGCAGAAACTGGGCAACTGAAGTCTGCATCTGAGGGAAGGGGGAAAACAGAAGAAGCAAGGAAGACGTAGACTGTGGCAAATAAGACTGCAATTTCACAGTACAACTGAGCAAATCTATAGTTAATTGGCACTGAAGATGATGGTCCTGCTGCCCTGGCTATATATTCTTGACTTTGTTGCAGTGTGTGTGCTGATCTTACTCTGCAGTGGTTATGGTTCAAGGAGCCAACTTGGCAAAAACCTCTGTTTGGTGGGATTGGTTTTCTGCTCGTTTAGTTCCCTGTAGTGGCTCAGTTGCCCAGTTCCAGTGTAAGAGAACTGTTGAGAGTAGACAGCAAGGAGTGAGATTGTTGGTGAGGGGGACAACTGTCTCTTCCAGCTGTAGCTAGCAAGATGCGAGGTGTTTTAATTGTAATGTGAAGTGTCATCTGAAGAGTTCTTAAAAGAGCTTATGCTTCTGTAAACTGGAGGTAAAATACAGTTATGATCTGATGTCAAGGTGGAAAGAAAAGGCTTTCGTGCTGATGTCTCAGGAGATGCATTTGCTGTCTGAGACTGACACCTTGGAAAAGGTAGATTTAGAAGAGACTTGTTTAAAATGGCAATTTTTATACTGTAAGCGTGGTTAAGATTTTAGTGTTCGACACTTTCATGAGTAATGAATAACAGAACTGAAGTATGCACAATAATCAAAAGGGTCTGTTTTTTTTTTCAGAGAACACCGTACAAGTGACTGTTCTTGTTTTGAGCTCTCACTTGAGCAGTCAAATGCATGATTTTTTTTTTTTTTATGTAGGAGAAAGGGAAGAAATTTGGAAACAGAAAGGAAGTGTGGGCTATAGGCTTGGAAAACAGTGTGTGTGAGAGGGGTGGGGAGGAGAAGCCCTAAACAAAAAAACATATGGAATGCTCTTTTAACTTGGTTAGTATTGATGTGGCAAGGATGATATTCAGACTGTCCAAGACTAACCTGAGAGATTTCATTTTTGTTATTACGTGTAAGCTACATAATTCTGAACTTCAAAGTTGAAAGGGAAGGAGGCAAGAGGAAGCTTCTTCCTCAGTCTGAGGAAACTTTCAGTAACTTTGTGCTGTTCAAGGGCCTTGTCTGCACTGTACAGAAAGTTTTACTAGTTGTATGTAATTCTGATGTTAATAATTTTCATGCACGTTAGCAGATGGAGGTAAATTTGGACATTAGGAGAAATTTCTTTACTGAAAGAGTGGTCAGGCCTTGGAACAGGCTGCCCAGGGAAGTGGTGGAGTCACCATCCCTGGAAGCATTTAAAAGAGGTGTAGATGAGGCCCTTAGGGACATGGTGTAGTGGGCATGGTGTGTTGGGTTGACGGTTGGACACGATGATCTTAGAGGTCTTTTCCAACCTGTATGATTCTATGATTCTATGATTCTATAAATTGTGGGGTGGCCCGGGGCGTAGCATCAAGTCCATGAGCATGTGGGTAAAACTAAGAAAAAAAAATTGAGGTTTTGGTTGCCAGTGTATGATTTTGAGAAGAATATGAACAATTTGTCTTTGAATAATTAATGAATATGATGATATTTATATGTTTATTTCTCATGCAGCTTTGGGATTTGAACAAAAAGTATTGTAGAAATACGATGATGGGTCATGTAAATTCCGTCAATCACTGTAGATTTTCACCAAATGATGAATATGTTGCTAGCTGCTCAACAGATGGAACAGTAAAGGTACACAGTGTGTTTTTAAATCAACTGTTTGTTTTGATAATGTATTTTTTTTGTATAAAATGCAAGAAAACTTTGTGTCTGCATGGTCAGCTTTAATGAATTAAATCCTAAAACGGTTGATTATTGGTCCTATTTTTAAGGCAAGATTTTGAAATAGCTTGTCCGGTACCAGGGAAAAAAGTTGGGTGCCTGTAGTTGTAAATAAATCCTAGCTAGCCTCATTTTCACCATCCTTTAATTTTCACCATCTTTTTTTTTCTTTTTTTTTTTTTCCCTAATGTACTTTAAGAAAACTTGGGGTGGGGGAGTGAAACTTGTTTTTTTTTAAAAAAAAGTAATGCATTTTTAGATTAATTGAAAGTTCTGTCATCTTTGAAAATAAATATCAGTAGACATAAAAGTTAAAAGCAATTTCTAGGTGACGTTTTTCATGTATGCCCTAGAAGAGAATTGAGATGTTTATGTTGTGTTTTTCCTCAGAATGTAAGTATTCTTTTTATTGCCTTTGGTTGCAACAGAACTATGCTATTTCAGAATTGCAGTTCTTAAAACACTGTTATCTTTATGTAGAGTTGCTAAATCAGAAAGAAGGATTGCTGTAGCTGTTGTCATTCAGAAGGAAAATTGTGGTGAAGGGAACAAAAGTGTTCAGTAGATTTTTTGGCTCGTGCCTCAATGAAATCAGGGTGCAAAGTTAGATATATATACCAGATTTCTCATGGTGAGTGGACTTTTAATAGAGTTGCAGGGTAGATACTATTTTTAGTTTTATTCTTTTGTTAAGAGACAGTGTTGTAGCTGGAATTATATGAGGGAAAAACCCAGGGAGAGGGTTCTGCTACAGTGTAATCCTCTTTTTTGTGTTTTGTTTTGGGGTTTTTTTTGTTGTGTTTTTTTTGTTGTTGTTGTTGTTGTTTTTGTTTGTTTTGGGTTTTTTTTTTCCTTTCTTTTGGTCTAAGCTGTCTGGGCTTGTGAATATTCTCATGCTATTTCTTGACCAGGGAAAGTAGCAAAGGCTTTTCTGTATTCTAGCCCCCACCTCCCTTCTTCCCTAGAAGTAATTGGGAGTTAGCTCTCCCTTGTATCCACATCAGTAAAAAGAGTGTTTGTGTATTTCCTTTACCTTTTATTGCAGCTTTGGGAAGTGCGCTCAGCAAATGAACTGAAAAGTATTGAGATAAAAGATTTCTTCAAAAATGCAGATGAGCAACTAGATGATGTGGAGGTTTTAGTAAAATGTTGCTCTTGGTCCAGAAATGGTGACATGATTTTAGTGGTAGCCAAAAATAAGCTTTTGGTAAGTACCCCACTTTAATAATTTTCTTGAGGTAGTATAGAACCATAGAATCATAGAATGGTTTGCATTGGAGGGGACCTTAAAGATCATCTAGTTAGAAATTATGATTAAAGATAAAATTCTAGGCCATTAAGATGTTTCAGATACAAGGTGCATGGTTTCAAGTGTGTATAAAGTAAAAATGTGGGCAATAAACTTGTTGATTGAGAGAAATACCTTCTAAATTCAAGAATGTACGCTGTTGAGCATATAAGCTATTTGTCTATAGTGAAGTCATACAAACTGGGTGCTAACTATTGTAATTATGTGTCCACAGCTTTTTGATGTTAAAACGTGTGATTTGTTAACACAAGTCGTCGTAAGTCATCACAGTACAATCCAATACTGTGACTTTTGTCCTGGTGATGAGTTAGTAGCAGTTGCTTTGTCTCACTGTTCTGTTGAGGTAAGTGATTGTCTTTGCTACAGTATACCAGGAAAGACTATTTGTAATATAAAATGTTACATTTGTCTTAATAGTTTCTTGTGTGCAGAGGTAAAACAAATGTAGCTATTTTAGCAGGCTTTCAATGTACTTAATTCTTTTTAATCTTCGTTTGCTTCTGAAATGTAAAATATCAATTGGGAAATAACGTTGAAAGTTATACGTTCATTTTGGACAACAGAACTCAAGTTTATATAAAAAGGCTAGGCTACTAAATTTCTTTAAAGTTACTGTTGTCACTCTTGGGAGTATAGACCTTCCCATTGCTTAACTCAAACAAACCCCCCTCTCCTTCTATATGCTGCTACAGAATGTGGCAACTCACTAAAAAGGAATAAAACAGACTTTGGGAATAGCACAGCTAGAGTAAGCCTGTACAAGTATCAGTTTTGGGGTTGTTTTTTTTTGTTGTTTGATTTTTTTGTTTGTTTGTTTTTGCAATCTACATGGTCAGTTGAACTTCTATTTTTTTTTTTATACTGTGAGTGGTTTTTTTTTCTCTTCTGTTTTTCCCCTCATCTTTTAAAATCATAGCAGTCAGAGGCTGCTGATTCAATTGCCCTGACCATCGAAATGTGATAAGCAGGCACAGTTCTTGTTACATCTGATTTCAGAATGAGAAGTAAGAAAATACTAGAAGAAATAGTAATTAAGCATACTGCTTGTTTTGCACTGTTTTCCCTGTATATGCAATCTAAATCCATTTGAGTTTTTCTTTCATATTTTTATTGTAGTTATGGAATATTAAATCTTTATCAAAAGTAGCATATTGCAGGGGACACATGAGCTGGGTTCACTGTGTGACGTTTTCACCAGATGGATCTTTATTTCTGACATCATCTGATGACCAGACAATACGTGTAAGATGACATCTTTCTTTTTTGAAAAATGTGAATTTATAAATATCTATTATTAAATTATTCATTTAAGGAATTGTTTATTATAAAATTACATAATACATATTATGTCTACATTATATATGATATACTTAGTATTTATGTATATTTATAGCCAATATAAATTAAATATTTTTATAAAATTATAAAATTATTTAGATATAAAGTAAAAAAGCCAGCTCATTTTACTGTATTTACTGTATATCTAAATTTACTGTATATCTATATGATTTTTAAGTCCAGTGGCTGTTCAAGAGTAATTGTAACCTTCTATTTTGTTTTAGATTTTATCTGAATCAGGAATTGTGAATTTTTTTGAGGATCCTAGCAGACTTGATATTACTTTCATTGTTAGATATATTTTCATGTTAATATTTAGGATAGATTTCTATAACTGTCATGCCTCATTAAAACCTATGAAAGTAGAACTATAGTTTACCAAAGTAACCTTTCGTTTTCTCCCAAGTTAAAACTTATATTCTTGGAATTTTGAAAGCAGTTGAAGTATAGAAGTCTGTACTTGGTATTTTTTGTAATTGGATTTTAACGCTCTTCTTTGGATCAGAAAATTGTGGACTTTATAGCTATGACTCTAAACATGGGGGGAGTCTGCTAGTCAGCCTGGAAAAAATTAGTTCTGTTTCATCTGTTGGAACCACTATGGTAACTGCACAACCTTCCCCAGTAAATAAAAACAGCAGGAGCATAATTTTCACTGATTTAAAAAAAATCAGTGTTACCTGCAAATTTATAAGACTTTGGTTTACAGGTACTCTTACTCAACAAGTTTTGTATCTTGTCCTTTAATAAAACTAATGAAATAATGTGTTCTTTAACAGATTTGGGAAACAAAGAAGGTGTGCAAGTCTTCTGATGCTGTGCTAAAAAGTGAACTAGATGTTGTATTTCACAATGGTGAAGTGATGATTTTAGCAATTTACAATCAGAAGCATTTACAAGTAAGCTGTATTTCTCAATATGTTAGTACATTTGAATGTTATTTGCAAATCTTAGTAGGAAACGGAGGAAGCACTGAAAGAACTACTTGTTCATGGCTTTCAACAGTTGAATCTGTAGCAGATGACTCTTAATGTATAACATTTTTATATCTGGAAACTCTGCCTAGTTTAGTAAGCAAAAAATGAAGTTTGAGGCAAAATTTCCACACAAATGTCGAAACTGAAGCTGGATGCAGAGGAACAAAACTGTTTTCTCTTCACAACCGGGGAGACCGTGGGCCCTCCAAGTGGCTTAGCTGTGCACAGCAATGTGTAATGTGGGCCGCACATATAGACTAGGTGTTACACAGCACATGTACATAATGCACCAGAACTACTGTGTAATAGCTGAAGGAATCATCTCAAATTGCGAGAATGAAAGGTGTGAGCCCAGGTCTGCCTATAGTCTTAGGAGAGCATGGGATCTTTTATGTTCTAAAGAAAATATTAATAGTGGATACGCTCTTATTAGTGTGGACCCCTCCACCAAGTAATAAGTACACCAACATCCAAATATATTTTTCCATTCCATGATAGCAAATGCATGCACATCATCTTTTTTTTTATCATAATTCTCTAATATATCAAATAAAGTCAGTTGATAGGATTTTCTTTGAAGTGAAGGCAATACAGTTCATTCAGATTATGCTTCTACTTGATTGTAACTGTTTAAAAGCAGAAACACTTTCATATTTGTTGTAGAATCCTGCTTACGCAAACCGATTGTGGGCAGTGCCGTATCTTTGGCCATGAGGTAGCTCTTTCAGGTGTTTAGCCAAAAGCAGCATCTGAATAGGAATGAACCTTTGTTCTGGACTGTGAAAGCAATGAATTCTTATTGCTGGATGTATGGGTAGGTGAGTGTTGGAATAGATTCTGCTGCCCTGCACTGAGGGACACCGTGCAGATAATCTTTTTGTGTAGGGTCATGTCCTTTCTCCTAATTTGGCTGAGGGCAAACATGTAAGCTATGTAATCCTGACTAATCAGCATGACCATTGCCTTTATTTCTAGTCCTAAGAGATGCTCTGCTTTTCCTAGGCTGCTACTAGAATGACAGCTTGCTTTGCAGAAACTTTTCTTCTTGTTTGCCCTGTACTTCCTGTTTCTCTCTTCCTGATTATTTTCTGTTCCCCTTCTTTTGCCTGTCTTGTCAACAAATTAGCCCGTTCTTACTCTACCTAAAAATCCTATTAAAAAAACCTTAAGTGGAATGGTGATGATATTTGAATAGTGGGGAATATAGATGTGGAAATAGCCAAAGTATCTCCAATGTGGCCTTGGCAATAAAAAGATTCAGACTTTGAGCCAACAGAAAGCAGTCAATGTTGAAACTAAAATTTATGTGAACAAATAATATGTGGGAAAAGAGAAGCTCCATCTGTTGCAGTGAAGAGATGGGAGAAACCACAGCAAACGGAGTTATACCTATTTATGTGTGGGGAACAGTTTAGGATAATGGCTACTTTTTAATCTTCCTGAATTGTAAAATCTGTAGCGACTACAATGTAATGGTGTAGTCTGGCTCTCATTTGAATTAGTAGACCTGATCTATTTATTTATAATTAGTATGTTTCTATTGTAACCTTACTTGAAACATTTCCTAGAGAAAGATGGTGCTTAGATTTTCTGCCCTAAATACAGTATTCTGACATCCTGTAGAGGTGCAGTCATGAGAGAAGACTCCATTGTAGAGAGAATAGATTTTTCATCCTTGCGCAAGAAGAGAAATTGACTGAAAAGGTAGTTAAGCATGTGTACTGTAATTTAACAGTATAGCTCCGCCGTCACATCTCTAAAAGTAGTTTTTCTTGCAACCGTGATGTTTTACCCTTTGTAATTTGTAATCTCTCAGAATTGAGGCCCTAGTCACCTTTTGATGTGCAGTATGTTCATTTTTAAACACTTCACACTGGTAGCTTTCTAAACTTAAATTTTGTTTGTAAATCATTGTATTGTAAAGATTTTTTTTTTCCCCCCCACCTGGGGAATTGACTTGAGGGCAATACTGAGTTGAGATTTGGTGAATTTGTCTGCTAATAAGTTTAAAGTCATGCTTACGGATGAACTTAAAGTATTTTGTGCTCCATTTGGCATGAGCTGTAGAATCTGGCTGGCAAGGTAAATTTGAGCGTGGAGCTCGCTATTTGGCTTTTGAAATTTGGGAGTAGCATTTTGAGTTACTGTTTTCTGCAGTCAGACAAACTTTAAAAAGCCTTCTAATACTGAGATATGTTTCCTTCTGCAAACTTGTCCTGTTCAGAGAGCATTCTATGGAGATAGCTACACTGACCTTCAAAGCAATTGGTTTATGAAAGTAACTGATCCTTATAATTCAAAGTTTGAAACTGGTATACTGTTCTCTTTAGCATTCTTAGCTCTGTATTGTAATTTATTTAAGTATAAATTTAAAAATATTGTAATAATTAACTTCCTATCTTGCAGCTTATCAATGGAAATACAGACAGTGTTATTATGCAGACAGCAGCTCAAGAATCCCCCATTTCCTGCTGTTGCTTAAGTGAAGATCTTAAATTTGCAGCTTTTGGGCAGGAGAGTGGAACAATAAAGGTATTAAATCCTAAATTTGATTTAAAAAATAGTAGGAAAACATTCTTCTTGCTACTTTTTCTTTTTAAAGAAATGTCATTTGAATGACTTTGTACCATAATATTCTTCAACATAGTACGGTACAGTTTTTACATTTGTGAGTGATGCCTAAATGACAATAATTTAAAGGTAATGCTAATAATGTAGCTCTGAATTTCATTTTACCAAGGACATTTAACCAAATATGAGTTTTTGGTTGTTCCAATCCATTGACTGAGAAGGATGTATTTACAATCTCTTGTTATTTAAAAAATAATTTGCATGTTCTTTTCTTCCTTTTCCTCAAGTATGTAAAATAAATATAATTATTGCATTCTTCATTGTAAAGGTATTACAGTTGTTGGATGGGAAAGTTCTGAAGTCCCGAGAGGCCTACATGACATCTGTGCAGCATTGTCGATTTACCTCTGATTGTCAGACTGTCATTTCAAGTGCTCATGATTCAGTTATACAGGTTTGGAAGATACTTAAAAAGATTATGTTGTAACTTACAATGTGAACTCAGTAAATTACTACTGTATTCTGTATTGCTCCATCTTGGGGCAAGGGACTGTAGAAACTGGAGCCTCTGTTTATACCTTATGTGATAATGAATATTACACAATTTCTATTTTTAATACTGTGGTTGATAGAAAGGCACCAACTCCTTTAAGATGGGTGAAAGGAACATTAATTTTCAAACAAGATAACTCAACAGTTCTTCATGTAAGTGAAGGGTTTGGGATGCGACCCAGGACTGGCTATATATGGTAGGTCTGTCAGTGGGCTTGCTTACACTGTCTGAAGGAATGAGGTAAAAAGACCTGTCTCTGGGCGGGCTGGTGTGTCCACCTAGCCCAGTACAGTGCTGAATACAGATACTAGCTAGAAATAGAATGGCTGCACTAATGTAGTCTCAAATTAATAAGCTCTGCCTCTCAGCAAGGTAGACTGGCTCCAGAGAAGCATTCTGGTGTGTCTATATTAACACTTTAGCTCACCTCAGGGATGCGCTTTTGAAGTGAATGTCCTGGTTGTTTATGCTTACTGTGCTTTAATTTGCACTGCAGAGCAGTTGCAGGCATGCTGACAGGATTCCTAAACTAGAGGACATCCTCCAGCTACTAATAAGCATTTGGTCCACACAACCAAACTTGAGCTGCTTTGAAGTAAAACCTCCAAACCACCTGTGGGTGCTAGTCCTCAGCACTTCTGCTCACCGAATCTGTTCCAACTTCAGTGTTCTACCTACTTGCTGGTATACATGTAACCTATGCTGCATCGCACTTTGGTGTTTGTTTCGCTCTAACTCTGCATTGAACTTGTGGATCTGAAGCTGGCTTCAGTGCCACCACTGTGGTCAATTAAGCAGTACAGACAGCTCACTAGTTTATCGGCTTTTGGATCCTTCTTTCAGGTCTACCGCGGGTACTTTTTCTTCTGGGTCCTCAGCTCCCTCTAGCGGACAGTGCCTCAGTTAGGCCTCCAGGACTGTCATCTGAACACCTCTGCTTTCTGTTCTTTCTTTGATGCAGAAAAGCTATTAATTTGAAAACTATTAAATCATTGTCGTTTAAATTGACAATTAATAGCTTCTGTAAAATAAAATGACATTTCTTCAGTTTTCAGTGAATAGTTGAATTAAAAATAGAAGTGTCATTTTGTTATAAAAATGCAAACAAAAATGGCATTTCATTAAAAATACACTTTAAAAATATAAAAGAAAGTTAATTTAAGCATGGAAGATATGAGGTCTGCCAGATGACGGAAGTCTATTTGCTGCAACAATCAAAGGTTTAAAACCCAAAACTTCTGGGGTGCCTAGAAAATTACTGGTTTGCTTTTTCTTTTTAAATTACCAGTGAATTTTAAGCATCAAAGTCACTTTGAAAATCAGATTATGTATGTATTATAGGGCACTCTCTCATAGGTTGACTATTAAATACTATGGCATCCTCAGTCTTCAGCATCTCTACTATGGGTATCTTCAATAGCTAACCTTTTAGTTAGTTGCCACCTCCATAAGAACTTTTTATTATTCCTGTGACTTAAAAATCAATCAGTTAGTTCATTATTCTTAACTTATGTTTGCCATTAAAATTTTTTTTAAAACTTATTCCATCTTTATGATTAGGTATGGAATTGGCAGCTGAGCGAATGTGTGTTTCTAAGAGGGCACAAAGAAGCAATCAAGGATTTTAGACTTCTGGAAAATTCAAAACTTCTTTCTTGGTCATTTGATGGAACCGTTAAGGTAAATAAAAGGCTGTGTATTGACAAATCGCATAAAATACATTTTACTGTCTTTTCCAACATTTGGTATTTCCTGCACTTTGTGTTGACGCACATTTTATTGAATTGATCCTAAAGTGTAAGCTGACTTTTAAGACACAATTTTGCGTTTTCTATTTCTAGTAAGATTTACACTCTTCTTGTATTTTAACTATACCAGTAAGTATAGCAAAATGATGGCTATATTAGAACCACGTAGCTGAGTTTTATCTCATATATATCTTGTTGTGCAAGATGCAGGTTTTTTAACCTTTTTACAGTGTTACAAAAGTAACCTGTTTTTCCTGTATATTTGGTAGGTTTGGAATATCACTATTGGAAACACAGAAAAAGATTTTGCTTGCCATGGAGGTGCTGTTCTTTCCTGTGCTATTTCACCTGATGGTAGTAAATTTTCATCTACTTCTGCTGACAAAACTGCAAAGGTTGGTTGCTTTCTGTACAAAGATAAAAATGATGCCTTATTTGTCCTGAAGTGTATGCTATATTTTTTTATTATGAGGTAACTAGTGATTATTTAAGTTATCCTGTTTTATTTCTAGTATTAAATTTCCTGTACCTGTGAACATGTTTCTAAAGCTGTTACAGTCATTCACAATTGATCTTGGATATAACTTGAGGCTGTCCTGGTGACTTCTGTAAAAATAAAATGCACAAGTTTCTGCAGAACACTTTGTTTAATTTTCTGTATTGATTTGTTAATAGCCTAACATTCTTAATTTGGAAACCTAAGTTCAGAAAAACTTCTGGAAGTTCCAGTGAAAGTGCTGTCCATAGTTTCTGGTATTCCTGTTCAGAACCAAGGTGCAAAAAGAAGTGAACTGTTTAATATTGTGAGGTTGCCCCATTAGATTTTTAAAGTGTCCCATTAGATTTTTAAAATATAGCTTTAACTTGATTGATGAACTCTTTTTCTATGAACAGCTTTAATTTTCATTAAGGAGTATATTCCAAGGAAAAAAATGTACTTGCAGTTGGTTCAGTAATTTGTAGCAAATGTGTTCTTGTGTGATTCAGATAATAAAAAGAAAAACAGAATACAGTATAATACCTACATAAATGCACACATATATATGCATTTATATATACAAAAAGTCTTATGTACTTTTGAATACTAATGCCTTTTTAGAGGGAAGTCATAATTGTTTTTGAACTTACCTTTTTCACTCTTCTGTAATGTTTTCCATTTAGATATGGAGCTTTGAAAGTTCATCTGTTCTTCATGAGCTGAAAGGTCATGAAGCCTGTGTGCGGTGCTGTACTTTCTCTCCTAATAACAAATTATTGGCCACTGGAGATGACAAAGGAGAAATAAGGGTACTGCTTTAACCTTGCTGTTTATTTTATAATTCAATTGATAGTCAGTTCACACACAGAGAGTCCTCATAGTTTGTGTTCTGCATGTCTAATTCGTTAGCATTGTGGTGAACATCAGGGAGTTGAAAATAGCAAAGTTTGAGACAGTAGTTTGTAACCAAATTGATAGATTTCTGTTCCATGAATGCTGAGGAACTGATTCACATGATTTACTAATAGTTCTACTGTGAATTGCATGTGTGATTAAATCCTCCATATATGATACAGTTCTAAGAGAAGAACTCATTTTTTGGATTATTCTGTCACTTCGAGTAGAATGCTTATTTACAAGGTTTTTTTTTCTTTAATATAGAAAAATACATTTCAGCTTTCCTTATAGGAGATTTTTTCCCCCATTAAGTTTACTTATATACATAATCTTCTCTCTCTTTTAGATTTGGGACATTTTAACAGGTGCATTACTTCACTTCTGCTCCCCAGTTACTGTAGACGAAGGAGAACCGACACATGGTGGTTGGGTAACAGACCTCTCATTTTCTCCTGACAGTAAAATGCTTGTGTCATCTGGAGGCTATCTTAAGGTAAGCCTTGAAATAATAAAATATCCTAACATACCTAATTAAATGGCAATACTCTGATAATTCTAAAGGAAAATGCAGACTAATTCAAAGAAACAAACATGAAACATTTTACTTAACACCATTTTCATGCCTGTCTAGTACTTTTCACTTCTTTTCTTCTCAAATCTGAAAGCCCCCTGAAAAGGTCTCTTAAGAATTCAGCATATATTCCATTTTTATTAGCTTCAGATTTTTATTAGCAACGTCCTTCATTAACATCTTTAATATTAAAGATCCCAGTGATTTTTGTCTGCCTTAATACCCACTCAATTTCAGCAGCAATTGTGTTCTTTATAATGAGCAGAAAAATGCTCTATGTCAGGCTTTTATTTTTTTTAAAGATATTGAGTTTTAAATTTTTTCAGAAATAGAAATTCAGAAGGAATGGCAAGTGATAATTTTCTGCCTTGAAAGACATTCTATAAGTAATCTTTGGAAGTGGGCATGTTGAAACTGAGGAAATCAGTCTTTTCATCAGTCTTTCATTGGTTCAGACATCTACTGGGCATATGTTTTTGGGAGGGGGAAGAGGTGGTCTGTCTTTCAGTCTGTGAATTGGTCCTTCGTAATTGTAAATTTCTCATGAGTGGGTTTTTTTTTTCCTCATGCAATAGCTAATACCTGTTAGTAGAAACTGTGTGTGTATGTGAAATGACAGGTTGTGGAGTTCTCATCTCTCAAAGTGCTGGAGGTTAGTTGATCGTTGGTCAGTGTTTAGCTGTTGGACATGCTACCAGACTAATTCTTTGAAGTCAGTTAGTAACCATTTAACAAAGACCATTGAATTTTCTAATTAAGCATTGAAAACATCTTCTGACGTTCATTTCATATTAAAGAACAAGACATGCATCCTGTTTCTAGCTTCCTTCCCATTTTGTCTTGTGGTTACACAGTATGGTGGTGTGATGCTTCTTAGAGTCATAGAATGGTTTAGTATGCTAGGGACTTCTGGAACTCATCTGGTCCAGCCCCTTGCTAGAAGTAGTTTGCAGAGTTAGGTAAAGTTGCTTAGGGCCTTGCCCCATCAAGTTTTGACCCCCACTCCAACAGGGGTGCCTCTAGGCCCTGAGAGGAGAGTCTGACTCTGTCATCTGTAACCCTCTTTTTGGTAGTTGAAGGCAGAAGTTAGCCGCCTTCTCTTCAGGCTAAACAAATTCAGTGCTCTGTCCCTCCTCTATGACATCTGTTCTAGGTGTCCAGCCATCTCAATGACCATGTGCTGGACTTGCTCCAGTTTGTCAGTGTCTTTCTTGTACAAGGGTGGGGCTCAACACACAGTGACTGAACTGCTGACCTACTTTTTGAATCTAGGAAACTCAGTTTGTCACCTACCTTGTATTCCACCCATCCAGTCTTTACCTCTCCAGTTTGACTATAGCGACACCACGGGAGACCATGTTGAAGGCTTGGCTAATGTCAAGGTTAATCACATCCACTGCTCTTGCCATGCTGTTTGCAGAGCCACCATTAATGTCAATAGAAGTCAGTTGGGTGGTTCAGCATGATTTATCTTTGGTAAATCTGTCCTAGTTGTTCATGGTCACCTTCTTATGCTTCACATGACTTGAAATGGCTTCCAGAAAACCTGTTCCATAATAATCCCAGACACTGGAGTGAAGCTTACTGGTCTGCAGTTCCCAGCATCTTCTTTGCCCTTTGTGAAAATGGGTATGGCATTTTCCTTTTTCCAGTCATTGGGACCAGATTCAATCACCACGTCTTCTCAAAGTATTGTATTTCGACTTTTCTTTCAAGATCTACAGAGGGATATGTATGATGTGCATGAAAGCACACACACACGCACCCTTTTTGCAGGGAGATACTAGTCAGTGAAAGTCTAAAACATTTCAGAAGTTTGGACCTCTAAAAGCTGGACTGAGTTGGATTGTAGAGTTATGTGGAAGATACCTTTAAACAAATGGGTCATCTTATTCATAGATGAGGTGCATCCAGCTATGTGCTGTTGAACTTGCTGTGTGAGTGGTACCCACTGGTACCCCAGCACCCCACACCAGTGGTGGATCATTTATCCACCAACAAAGGTTCAAGAGCTAATTAAGATCCTTTTCCTCCCCCTCCCCCCCCCCACCCCGGGTCTCCATCAAATAACAGACACTTTAGGAAAGGTATTTTTAATCAGAACATTATAGTTGTGTAGTTGCAAATCTGTATTATGCATACAACTGTAATGTTACATATTTCATGAGATGAGTAGCTAAAAAGTAGTAATACCACCTGCTTTTATAGATGATCAAAGCTGAAAGTAATCTGTTTCAATATTTTGCTACTGCATTCAAATGTTGCAAGAATAGAGCATAGACTTCTTATTGGAACAATCAAGTAACAGCTTTGTGCTGCGTTGCATCTGGTTCAATTTTGCATTGGTCTACGGTTTTTCTGACAACTGTGAAATTTCAGTCTACAGTAATGGAGGAAACTGATGGTCGAAGGTTTCTTTGTATTTTTGTTGTTAGTGCTTACTGTGTATTCTAAAAACAAACAAAAAAAAAATTCTAACTTCACTGAGAAAAGGTCTGTCCTGCTAACAAAACTGCAAGTGGTTTCAACAGCGTACGTGATTGATCCTCTTGTGAGTCCAGCTAAGTTTTTAAATCCAGCTATGGTTTCAATTATATTGTCTGGCAATGTGTTTCATGTATACATTTGGTTATATAAAAATACATAATCTTTTAAATTTTGGACATGTTATGGTTTACGTCTATTCATCGCATTTTGTGGTGGGATAGGAGCAGTACCTGAATTTATTATTTTGTATGCTTTCCTGAAACTGAACAGCTTCAGTCTTTTTGAAGTTTCTTTTCATCTGAAAGTCTTATATCTCTAGTAACTGGTCTTAAACATTTTCTACTTAAGATTGCTTGTATTTTTATTTTTAATTCTACCTCTTTGGGGAAAGCTGTCAACTGGGCTTGCCATGCTAAGCCTGTTTATAGAATTTATTCTAAGCTTCCTTCAACTAACTGAAAGTGTGTTGTTATTTTTTATAGTGGTGGAATGTAACTACTGGAGAATCCTTACAAACCTTCTACACAAACGGAACAAACCTCAAGTCAATACACGTGTCCCCTAATTTCAAAGTGTATGTGACTGTTGATAATCTTGGTATTCTTTATGTATTACAGAAGTTGTGATTAATGTGCTGAACACTGCAAAGATAATTCATTTTTTTGAGCTGGAAACAAAATTTTGCTAAATGTTTGTCTGACACTCATTAAGCTGTGAATTATATTTCATTGTTGTATTCATGATGTTTTCATGTGTATTTATGTACATTTATGCATGTTTTTTCAAATGAATTTGCATTTAATCTTGTTTTTAATAAGAGTTATTACAATCCTTAAGTCTTGATTTGCATCTTAAGTATGTTGCTTCCAATTTTGTAAGGAAATTGTATTAAGATTTATTCAAATTAGTTGAAATTAATATTAATAGCAGTGAAGAAATAATAGGAATATAATATTTTGAAATTGTATTTTGTGCTAAGGGTGATGGCTAAACGCTCTCTAGCCATGAACACAACTGTGTAAGATGCAAAAATTTTTTTTTTTTACTTTGATGCAAGGATTTTCATTTAGTACAGAATGGAAAGAATCAGGGACATTGTTTGAAAAATGAAACTAGCTATCTTGGTGCTTGATGTTCAAAACAAATCAAGTAGCTTTCAGTTTACAACAGCAATGCTTCCCACTTGCGGTAAGAACCGTCATGCTTCTAACCTTGTGGAGATAAAGTGCATTGTAATAGATATGAGCTATTCTTATTAAGGGGAACATCTTGAGTCTTGTTTTCTCAAGGCAAGATCTGAAAGGATATTGCAATTGAAGTGGAATAGATTGTGCCACATTTCCAGTCAAAGGACGAGTAGAGCTAACCAGCTAAACTGAGAATGGAAATAGTTTAAAAGCTGTATATTGAAAAATAGAAGAAGGTGTGAATTTTAGTTATTTTTCCTTTTGGAACTAACATTCAGTTTATACTATGGAGACATTTTATTGTCATCAGCTTTGTTTACATGGGATTCTATGCACAGGGATCTCTTGCCTGGTAATATGTGATTTTCTGTTTGGTTTTTTGGGTTTTTTACAATATATTTATAGATTCAATATAAGATTGAAATTTTGACGTTTTGTACTAATTATACTTGACATATCTTTTGTGAATAAATAGATAACAATTTTTCTTAGGTACCTAATCAGTCTTGTTCTAGTAAATTGCCTCTCAACTGCTATGAGCAACTGCACAAGCATTAATATCATGGTTTGCATATTTTTGTAGTTGGCAGTAGAACACTCCATCTAAGTACTTAATTGTAAAAAGTACATTAGCAAGTGTCTCAACTGATACCGAATAATGAAAATCTCACTTTTAGTATTTTTTGTGTGCATTTCAGAAGATTTAATATACATTCTTAGTATTTTCCTGATTTTGACAATCACCAGTTTTTCCTCTTTTTTTAACTTGAAATTCCACCATTTCTAAGGTGCTGTTGAATACGGGTCAGTATAATCAAAGTACTGCTGGCAGAAATGTAAAGAGAAGAAATTCAATAGAAAAAACGTGATGTTTTGTATTCTAAGTATGTACAGCATTCAATAAAGATAATCCAAGCAATATTGGCCAAGTTGTAAATGAATTTGAATTCTTGAATGTTTTTTTTTTTTTTTTACAGGGTAGGAGGGAGGGGGAGTGCTGCCTCTGTTATTGTCTTTTATTGTGGTTTTGTTTTCTATTCTGGTTTTATTTTTTATTATCTAAACATAATGCTGCTTTACAAACTACATCAAAAATACCTTGACAGGTAAGCAACAGTATTAAATACGAGATGGAGGAAAAAGTGAAGAAAGGGAAACTGAAGTCTTGGAACATGTCCTGCAATGTTCGGGACAGAGTCGCTTCTCCTGTCTAGTTTGTACAGACCTCATCAGTGCCCTCCCTGAAGACTGAAGGAGCAGGAAGCTCCTCTCAGCCAGTGTCCCTCGATTGCATAGGCTGTGCTGTCCTTACTGCGCAGGACCACGTTGGTCTGAACTCAGAGACCCAACTAGGTAAAAAGATACAAGATAAATGTTTCACACAAGGAACCAGGGCAGAAAGTTGTCTTTTGTGACAAGGCTAATGAAACTCTGATGATAGGAAAAACTGATCATGGTTTAATGAAGAAAGTGACCTGTGAATGAGTGGCATTCATAGACGATTCCAATTTTGACGCAAGTAGGAAGCAAGAAGCACAGAAGCTTGAAGAAGTGCGAGATAAATAGTGCCTTCTTGAATTATTCTGCAAGAATGACAACACAGCAGCATTACACTTGTTTCTGGAACTGAGGAAGCTGTGCTTCATAGAAGGTGGTGTTAAAGAGTCAGGATGGTTGCATTCATCTGCAAATGGATGGAGTTGGCTGTAAGTCTTTGTAGCTGACGTGGAAGAAGGGAAATAGCAATGAGAAAGTCTGAAGAGCCAAAGAATAGATATGATTCACAGGAAAGGATGACAAAGTTTAAATGAAAAATTGTTAAAATAGGTGCCAACCAAGACAGAACTTCTTTAATTTAAAGTATTTATGAAGGTTAAGGCAGTTTACTGCAATAAAAAATCAAGTCCTGCTGTGTCATCAGGTTTAGCCATTCTCTTTGATGTTAGATGTATTTTAAAGGAAACAAATGAAAGTTTGGCCAGAAGCAATTTTTATGTAGGTTGAACATTAGTGCTTCCATTATCTCTTGTAATGCCAGATCAAATTGAATCAGTCTGCATTCAAATTTAACTAATGAGCATTATCTAGTTCTTTAACTGAAATTATAATATGCTTTTGTGTAAACAATTTTTAGGTACACTTCCTATTAAAAATGCCTATCAGTTTCTGTAGAAGTTCTGAGTCTCTTCACTTTGGCAGTTAGACCTACAGCTCCTTCATAAATCTCTTTTTTTCTCTTTCCTTTATTAACAAGGAATTGTACCCACATGCAATACAGCTGCTCAAGAGGATGCTTTAAATTGCCTTGAATTCTACCATTCCTTTAACTACAGTGTTCCCCTTCCCCCTCTCTTATCTTACACAGTTGTTTGAAATGGAACTATGCAGTTATTGCCTGAGGTTTTTCCATGTAAAGGTTTATAGATCTCTTGTAGTGCTGGAGCGCGTGGGTAGAGCTGGAACAGGTAACCTGTTGCCAGTAGAGGAACATCCTCCACCCCAAAATTATTCTGCCTCCCCTAAAAATGATGCAGTTAAACTCCCTGTTACAGAATGCTGTGCAAATTGCTGATTTTTTTCCCAATTTTTCATTTAGTGAAGTCTCTGTATGGGACCCTGTTCCCCAGGCTGTATCTAGGTACAACAGAGCGTGTGTCCTCGTCTCTGCTCTCCTGAGGTGTTTTACAGAAGCTGATGCCTTTGCAGGTTTCAGGGGAAAGCCAGGCTGAGAAAGCAGTCTGACTCAGGGGATGTCTTCTTGTCCTCCTGGAAGAGAACATTGCAGGGAGGCCACTCTGCCCCATCTTCAAGAAGCCCGTAAATCCAGAATACTGGTAGGTCACAGAGAATTCAGGTATGTTCTTCCAAATGCTAGCAGAACGTGAACCCTTTACCGAGCTGTTCGGTTGCCCTTTCTCCTTCATAGCAAGTACAGATGCCATGGCAATGCCAAGGAGTGCCAAAGTCAGCCTGGTGGCCGAGAGGTGCTTTCAGGTATTTCCCTCTGATAGCACACACTCGGCTGTATTTGTCCACATGTTGCTTTCTTCCTCCTTCTGTCTACTCCGAAGCCACAAATTTATTTGGGCTCATAGATGGTGTTGATGATGCCCAAGAGCTCTGAGGACTTGGGATGCCTTATTTCTGTTGTGATTTCTGTTGTGAAGAGGAGAAGCCAAATGAACCTTACTGTTTGGAGAACAGGGAGTGTGCCAGCTACTCGGAACAGTGTGATTTTTGTGCTCAATTTCCCTTTGCTCTTTCAAGCTAGGAGTGGGACACAATCACTGGCTCCGCCAACGTGCAATAAGATGTTAAGCTGAGACCAGGCTTGTTTGTGGCATGAACTCCGCAGTAGGTTGACCTATATTTTTCAGCACTTCCAAAGCTGCTGTGCAGTCTGCTGCTATCCACGTCTTTGCGTGTTGGTAGGAGGTTTTTTGGGGGGGTGGGGAGAGCTGGGTTTGGAGGAGTGTGTCAGCTTTTCTTGGATTTTGAGGGTTTTTTTTTTCCAAATGAACTTACTGCACACCTTTCTTCTAAGGGGGCTTTTTATGAGAAACCTTGTAACGAGATTTAATAGAGGCCTAAGCTGGGCTGTTAGGCTGCATCCTAAAAGATCCAGTGAGTATAAAAGAGTAAGATTTTGAGTCTGCATGTGTTAGGGACAACTTCAGCACTTCCTGCATCATCTCCTGCAGTTACGCTTGTGGGACGTAGCACAACTGTGTGATAGTTGGACTAGTTGAACTATTTAAGTGGCATGCCTGTGTTTATTCAGAAGGATGAGAAAGCTCAGGTATCTTGTAAGTGTTTCAATAGGCAGTTTCCCTCTTGGGGCCTGACTGTTTACAGAACAAATTAGCTTCCTGTGCTTGTTTCCATTTAGCAAACCATACATTGTACGTGTAACAAGTGCTCCAAGAACAGTTAGATTCAAGTCCTTCAGGCTAGAGAGGATTCTTGTTCCGTACTCAAGAGGGATCATCTGGGTACTGACACAATTAGATGCCACAGTTAAGACTCTGTGTGTTTATGTGTGTGGTATTTTTCATTTCTTCTATTTACTTCTTTCAGTTTATTTGTGTCCCTCTCTGATTTTTTTTTTTAGCTTTGTCCAGTTTCTCTAATAACGTATGAACTCAGATGAATTTTGAAAATCATGTTTAAAATGACTCAAAATGAGGCAAAGACAAATTTGCCCGATTCAGCTGTGTAAAAGTAAATATGATGCTATTTAGGTAAAGCATGTGTTATTTCTAATGCATAAATGCACACAAAGTATGCTTAATATTTAAAAAAATGGTGTTTTATATTACTCGCATTTCTAAAGCAATAGGCTTTTTTAATTGTTCTCTACTAATTGTATAGCAAATTTCATTGCTATAGATAACGAGTACTTTCTAGCAAATGAGAGCAGGGATTTCCCGTAGTTCTAAAAGTCACATTATTTGTCTGTAATATTCTCCAAAGATAGTAATAACTGGTCCATACTCCTCTTCCTCACTAGAGTCAATATTCAGATTTATGTGTACTAAGACTTTGTAGCCTCCTGGCTCAAACTCTTACTCCAGTGCTAAGAAATCTTAGTCTTGTTTTGAGAACAAGTTTTCCAGTCCCAGAGACACAATGACGGGGACATTTCTTTCTGCACTTCCCAGTTAGAACCACTAAAACTCACCTTTTAATACTGTGATCAGTATTTGCTGTTGTTTATAAGCCCCTTGGCAGAAGTAGTGTAGGAAAAAAAAGATTAAGGAAACACTGAAAAATATACTTTTGGTTTAACAGCACTGCAATAATGCATGAGAGGAATGGTGTATTTTTAATATGAGATTTGGAAATGCTTGAAGTTTTGTCTTTTTAATAGTTTTTAGTTCGTGGTGTGGGTGTGGTTTTGTGGTTTTTTTGTTTTTTAAAATTTTAGTAGAGAATAGATGAACAGTCATAGGCATAGGCCAGTGGAAATCTGTCTCTAAATACAGATCAAACATTTTGCTTTAAAGAATCCAATCTGAAGCCAATAGTCATGTCCTGATGGTTAAGCACTCAGCATCTAGACAGTAATGTAAGATATACTTATGTAAGTTGGTAGCTCCTAAATTTTTCAATGTATTTGTGTGACCTCTTACAATGTGCTGTGGAGTTTATTTATATTCAGTACAGGATAGCAATTATGCATTTTGTATTTCCAGCTGTACAAATGAGATTGAAGGAAATGTGTGAAAGGGGTCTTATCAATATCTGACTTAAACTTCAGAACTGGGAAATGTGAGGAGGAACAGTTTCAAAGAGTTTGAACAGATTAAATGTTGGTTAAATTTTACCTCTATTTGAATATATGTTTAACAATAGCAAGAAAGAAGGTCACCTGAGTGCATCTAAATTTTCAAAGCATTTAAAGAAATGTTTTAAACACCTTGCAGATGTTGCACTCTCAATTTCTCAAAGCCAAACAGTTGTGGTTTTGTCCACTCTAAAAATTATAGAGCAGATAGTATTTTTTTTTTTCTTTCTACAGTATCAAGGATTCAGCTACTTAAATTGCTGTTCTGACTCAGCAGCTGGTTTTTCATAGTCTGGAGCACTGGGTTTGAGGTAGTTCTTCTGGGTACACGTTCATTCAAAAAGAAGAATGGCCAAACTGGATCTGTGGAAGAGTAGGTTGTTTTTTCACTGCAAGATTGTAACAGTGAATACCTGCCAGAGACAGGTACAATTCAACTGAACTACACATGACCTGGAATTTTCTTCATAGCATATCTTAAGCATTTAAATTTGGTTAAAAGTATATTAAACACAGCAGATGGCAATAAGCTAAAAGTCTACCAATTTGATTGTTTTATCGCCTTTTTCCAGAAATACCTTTGTTCAAAGGGTTAAACTTTTGCTTATGGTAGACATGGAAAGAAAAGTCTATTCCTTGAAGTTAAGGTCTATTTTTCCTCTTAAACTTCTACTAGCTATGGAGCTCTACACTTTGCAGTTTCTCAAGCTGCTTTACCCACCATTACATCTTGTATTTAGTCTTTAGTTACTATTGTCAACCTGCTTTCAAATGGGGGGTTCCACTGTTTGGGGTTCTAGCACTGACGTTAGGGGAAGATTTGCTGGAGCAAAGTTGTACTTCAATATCCTTTCTTTTATCACAAAGTGTCTCTGTGGAATGGAGCATTTTCTCGATTTGTGTTCTGGATCTCTCTGGCTTCTTCAGATGTATTAGTGGAAAAAAAGAATGATCTTTAACAAGCTGTTAGATAAGTGTATTATGCATCATATTGCTTTTTTTGCTAAGATGCGAATCTAGGAAATTAAGATCACTAATTCTCTAAATTCTCTAAAAATTATAATCTTTCCTATTTTTTTTATTTTTAGTTTGCATACAAATTACATCTCCTGCTTTTCAAAAATTAAACCACAGTGCCTCCAGCTCATGCAGCTTTTACCTCCATTTTGCATTACTTATTTTGCTCCTTATTTGAGTTCTGTCATGGGTTAGAAATTATTTTAGGATAATACTATGTATCTGTCCATGTGTTTGTTTTGTTATTCCGGAACCTATCTGGAAAATGACAATTTGACCACAGTGAATACTTTGAAAGTTAGCAGCAAATACAAGAGGTCTTAACTTTGATATATTCTCCTTTCTCACAAAAGCAAAGTGGATGTCTAAATTGGAATGGACAACTATGACTAGTGAGGGGCTTTGAGCTTGGGTGCCTTGTGTTTTGAATGTGTTTTGTGCAGCATTTGAGTTCTCACAAAGTGGTTTTCCCGACTGAAATGACTGTACTATTTTTTGCTATTTTTAGGGTGACTGTCCATTCATGGCTGCTGAGATTCCTCGAAGGGAAAAATTGGAAGTTCCTAAACACAGTGAAAACTTCAAAGCGAGAACAGCTGAATTAGGGATCGTAACTCAAGGACTTGGCCCAAATGGAAGGACTGCAAAAATTCTTCCCCAGAGGAAGTAAAGACAAAATTATAAGTGATTGCAGCCAGCGATCAGTAGCACAGATAATGCAGTGGCAGTGGCACGTTAAAGGTAAAGGTGTAATTATAACAGTGGTGGTTGTACAGTAACTGATAGAAACAGTACTTTTTTTTAACAGTTAAATGCTTTTTGCTTTCCATTTGAAACACAAGGTTTGCTCTTGTGTGTTCTTGGACATGGCTTTTTCTTCCTCTAAGCCAGTTTTAGAGGCTATTTTGAATAGGATATTCAAATAATTCTGGCATTTTTCCTTAAGAACTGAGTAGAGTTTGAAAACTGGGTACGTTAATCACCCTTGCCTTTCAGAATTGTTTTTTCCCAACAGATTCTTGCCACGTTAAACATGTGAAGCCATATAACAAACATTTCGGTAATCAGGCCAACATAAAGTACTCATAAATTATCACCAGGCAGCTCTAAATCTGTCATAAATTCTTACTGACTTGTTCACAGGAATGTTTATGTAATTGAAAGAAAATATAGAGAGGAAGTTAAGTCTCCTTTTTACAAGTTAAATCAACTATAGCGAGATGAAAAACACCCACACACTTGGCTTTGGATCAGCGGAGACAGTCTTGAAAAGTAAACCGTTATGAAATCTTAATTATGAAATCAAATTATGAAAGCAAATTCAAGGTGTAAAAATTAGCAGTTTTCCAGGTGTCACCAATTGCACTCTGCTTGCATATTCCTTGTATAACAGGATATCACCTTGGTCAGGGAGGTACAGATTTGGAATCATTCCAGCAAAACAATTTTTGGCATAGCTGGGAACATAGATGTCATGTAGGATGTGTTAAAGCTGGGAATCATTGAAAGGGGTCCAAGGAGTCACAGTTCTGCAGATGTGAGAAAAAAAAAACAAAAACAAAACTACCAAAAAACCCATGGAATGAGAGGCTATCTTACATGACATCCCTTAAAAAGAGGTGTAGAAGCTGCAGTGAAACACAGATAAATATATTAGGAGATAGTTATGATATTTTAGAGTGCAAATTACAAAGTAAAGTATAATAGCAACTGGTAGGGGTTTGTGCACCAATGAATGAAATATTGACGAGCAAAGTAAACGAGAGGTCATTTAGTATTAAGCCTATGCAATTAACAAAAAGCTGTTTATTCCATTGATCACAATAACACAGTTGTGAAATATGATGTTGGAAAGACCGAATATTTTGAATATATTAATCACAGGGATAGGAAGTTTATGATCTTAACAGAACAGGGGGCAAGGATGCATTTGTTCAAACTAAAGAATTTTGAATTAGCAAGTACAAACAATAAATAGCCAAATGCCTGAGATGGATAAGATGAAGTGTCCTTTGAATCATGCCTGGTAAAATTCATCACATCTTGAAAAAATGAGAAATTTCTAAAGGACTGTGAAGCATGACAGTTCTGGTGTTTTGAAAGAGGTGCCCAAGGCAACTATTGACCTGAAGGCAGTCCTGAGTAAAATAGTGGAATGGCAGATTTAGGGTTATATGGAAAAGTAGAGGCTACTCTGAACATCACAGCATTTTTCTAGGTGTTGCTGATTGTTGTGGTTTTATGAGAGACTGGTTTCATCAAACTTTGCTGACAGATTTCTAATTGTTTTGCTTGTGTGGTTTTTTTGTTGTTTGTTTGTTTGTTTGTTTTTAACCTGTCTGTGTCAATACATGAACTTTGGATTTCTTTAGGGAATTTGATTCACTATCACACAGCATCATTTTGATTTAAAAGAGCTTCTATTCCACAGCACCAGTAGAGAACATATTAGATGGATTAAAATATTGGTCACATTATTTGTACAATTTTATTTAATGTTTTTGTCCATGATCTATAAAACCTTTGATGATGAAGCTGCAGATGATATAAATTGGCTAAAGAGTGAATTGCAAGAATAAGTAGCTATCACAGTATGATGCATGTCTGCTTTCAACATCCAACAGCATGTTTTGTTACCTTATGGACAAAGTGTATCTTTGTCATACATAGTGAACTTAAGAATGCCAGTGAGACCATCTTGAAAACGGCGGTGTGGAAATGAAAGCGGATGGTATCATCCATACAAACTCCAAAGTGTCTGCAGTGGTACATAAACAGGGCCTGTGGGTACATAAAAAAAAAAAATCTATCTTGATGGAGTGAGGAAGTCCTTCATTAATAAGACACCAGCTGGAGTAGTGCATATAGCTCTGGTATTTGTATTTCAGGGACAAAATGGATTCAACCAGAATTTAGAAGAGGACCACAAAAAGTGACCCAAGGGCTGGGCAAAAGTCTTGCAGCGTAAAGTTTGGATTGAATTGGAGAGAAGGCTGAGAAGTGACGTATTTGTGAGGTGGAGAGAGGCAGGACATTTCAGCCTTGCTGACAAAAGAATAACAAGTTCTACTGGCTGGAAGAAAAAAACACCGTGTAAAATCATGTAAAGCAAGGGAATTAGTTCTTAATTTCTACTTCTTTAGGCAAAACTGAGTCCAAACAAACGTCTCAGAAAAACATACAGTTTCTACTTAAATGCTCCCAGCTGTTCTGTGTGCTTCAAATGTTATGGATTATTATAAAGCTAAGATCTTTATTCTCTTCCTTTGCATGTCTCACCTAAAAATAGGTACAGAAAGGAACTTAAGAGACCCTCTGACAAAGTTCCTTGTCTCAGGGCTGCATAGTCTATGCTAGGAGAGGGACTGTAGTGAAACACTAAGATTCAGGGGGTTTGTTGGTCACTTGTGGATCTGGAAGAACTTCATTCTTGTATTGTATAATTTGACCTTTAAATCTTTCCACCTTCCTTTGAGATTGGCCACGTTAGGATGTGCAGTATTGAACACAAGTGAGCTGTGCCTTCAGGTGCGACAGGTATTCATCTTTTTGTTTTCCTAGCAATCACTTCAATTTCCTAGGTGATTCCTGAAGCTTGAAGCATGTATAGCTGAGTGAAACGTAATGGCTGTGATAGAGAGATGGCCATGGTGAATGATCTAACATCTCTTCATATTAACCTCCAATCATATACAGCATTCCCAGATACTAGGAGGTTTCAGTAGATTCACTCAATTGCCCTTGATTCTGCAGCCTCGCAATTATCATTATCCAATAATCACAAGCACTGCATCCAACATATCATTAAAATTAGTGTAGTCTATTTCTTTTTTCCTCATGGTGTCACTACAGGATAAAGTTAATGCTCTTTGGGTATTCTCTACACTGGAACGTATTTCCATTTCCTCTGTCTCATCCTGAATTTCTGGGTTTTCTAATACTTGTTTAGAAAAGATGATAACAAATATACTGCCTTCAAATCTGAACATGTTCTCTCAATCATTGACCCATCCTTAACATTGTGCGTGAATTTTTCATCTTGTTTTCTAAAAGGATTTAATGTTAGAATAAATTTAGCTTTGGATATAAGGGTCTGGAGAATTTGAGCAGTTCTTCTAATGACTTGAAGGTAGGAATTGCCATGTTTAAAAAAATGACAAAAAGGCATGTATCTTACAATTAAGTGAGCTTATGACGTTAAATCTGTGATATATTTTCCAAGTGTGAGGAAGAGGTCTAAGGCCCTCAGTTTCTATCTAAGCTTCACTTTTTCTTATGTGGTTGTAAAGTGTTTTGAAATCAGCTTTCTTGATTGACAGAAAAAGTAGTTTTCTTTTCCAAGCACTTGGTGGCAAGAGTAGACAGAGAGAATTTTGTTTTGTTTACATACCGACAGCATTTTTGTCTGTCTAGTTGTTACCATTTTACCCAGACCCACATTCTCAAAGAGATCTAGATGCCCGACTTCCACAGCGAAAGAGTGAAAGATGTGGCCCTAGCAAATGCACAGAAATGTTAACTAGGACGGAAGAGAAATTTGCTTGTGGTATTGTAGAAGAGTGGGAGCCAGGCATGGAGGTGCCGTTTCCCATTCCTGCGTTTGGAGCATATCCTTCCTGAAAGGCAAGGACCATAGGCCATTTCCCTGATTTCCCTTTTCTGCCTCTTCAGTAGGACAGCGGTGTTTGGGCTGGTTGCGTTCAGGACTGTAATGCGGACGAGTGTGACTTCCTAGTCCGTAGGAAGGAAATCATCCACCAGTTCCACAAAATCTATGTCCTAGTGTGAACTCTGGCTGGAAGTCAATCTTGTATGTTTGTTTCGGTTATCTGAGCTTGTGATCAGCCTCTGTCTAGCTTGGGTTATCAGCTCACAGGTGTGAAAGTTAACTAGAACCAGTGTATTCAAGGGTGGACTTGATAGCAGTATGGTCAGTTTGCTAATTTAGCAAAGAAGTTGATTCACCTAAGCAAGTTATAGAGCACTAAACAGTTACAGAGCTTTTCAGTAGAAGCCTGAGCATTATCCCCCTGTGCTTTCCAGTGAGCTGAAAATCCTGTCAATATTTCCTGCAAGTTAAAAGTCCTTTTTTCTCCCGCTCTCTTCAGCTGGTCTTTTTACATGACATAAGGGATATCCCTCTCCTTAGATAAGTGCCCACATCTAAATATTGTCTCTAATCCTTATGCCATGTCTTTCACTTACATGCTTGTCACTGCCACACAGTTCCTCCGTCGAGTCAATTGTTCTTTGGGCTGGTAGTTTGGAGACAGTTGAAGTTACTATTTCTAGACTCTTGTCTTGATGACATCTTAGACATCATCCTCCAGTGAAGTGTGAAGTGAGACAGCTGAACAGCACATATTGAAAGAAATCTAGAGCAAAATTGAATGAGAGTTCTGCACATGGCATAAACTGCCTGTTTTAATCTAGAATGGAAGCTATAAACTATTTCACAGTTGGATGTGAAAGTTTATTAGTTGTCTAGCATGCTGCTTTCTTTTCCAAAGGACCGACACAACCTTCTTCACAACCTGCTAATTCTCTTCCCAGTGGTCACCATTCCATGGCCATGCCAGTTTTTGATGCTGAGGTGTTGGCTTCAAACTGAAGGCATATGTAACATCGTGGTTCTGCAGGAGAAGCAGCCTCTCATAAGCTTACTGGCAGAATACCAGAACCAGGTATGCCGAGTGTCTCCTCCTGCCAGCTGTGAGCAGTAGCTCCTCTGGCTTTTAATAAACACCAGGCCAGGTTGGAGGAGTCACCATGTCCAGCCTGAAATGCAACATCTACTTTAAGAAAACCTCCACCTCCTCAACACAGAATTTCCCTGTTGTTTCCTCAGGAGTTTCTCCAGCCTTTAAGCCTTCTCCTAGCAGCAGCTTTTTTACCTGGCATATTAGAGACCTCACTACCCAAATAATTCTCAAAATCCTTTGTCACCCACACTTACCTCATTTTGATTCCAGTTTCATTATCTTCTCATGTCAAATGCAATCTACTTCCATATCACCTCTCTTCTTTCGCCCGTTCTCCACCCTCCCATTGTAAGGCAGTTGTTGCAATTAACTCCTGGTTTTGCAACATCCAAATGCTCCAGTTTCTTCACATATTCTCCTTGACTGCTTCTGGTTCCCTCTTACCTTGAGCAGAGGTCAAGAATAGCAATTCTCACTTTCTGATCTTTTGGAAGTGTCTGGCTTTTTCCCTACCTTCACTTTTAAGACTGACCATTGTCCCCTTACTACCTATACACTTCCAGCATACTAGGAACCTGAATGGAAAGCCACCTTGACAAAAAGGACTAAAGATCAAGTGGTAACTGTTTTGGGTTAGTGAAGGTTTGTAGAAGGCTCTTTGGATGTGAAGAAAGGAATGCTGAACCACTGTCCCATGCCAGAGGGGACCCCATGCATTTCTCTCCAACTGGCTTACGCTAGTATCAGTTAGTGAGGGAAACGTTTCCCTCTAAAATCCCAGGTTTCTGCAAATACCAAAGTGTCTTATGCCTGTTAACTCTTTTCTCTCCTTCCAGTTTCAATTTGCGTCTGCTGTGGGGGCTCCAGTCGTTCACTGACTCACTGCATCCCAACATTTTTCTCTTCACGCTCCTTCCCTGCCCCACCAGTCTTTCACCTGTCTCATCTTTCATCAGTCTTGCTAGCCATCCTCAGCCTCTTTTGCCCCAATTCTCTCTCCCAAAGAAGTTTAGCAGCTTACTGTGCCACCTTACCTGCTTGACATCTCTTTGATGAACCTAGATCAAATTCTTCCTGCAAGTTGCCAGTTCTTCCTGTTGTTTCGCTCCTTTCCCTCACATCTGCTTAGAGTTGTGCTGCTGCTCCTGTCTCATCCTTTAATTTTAGGGGTCACTCAGCTACCTAAGAAGTGCCCCAGTTTTATAGCCTGAAAATCTGGCCACTTTGTACTTCTGGTGCCTGAAGTGAGCATGTTTTAACGTAACTCCCCGTGCGAGTCTTTATAGGGTGTGATTAAATACGGGAAATCAAGCAGTTCAGTAGTCCACCGAAGAACCAATTAATTAAGGATTTAAAGTATGAAGTATTTACCATCTGTAAACAAAATCTGTATTCTAAACCAAAACTGTCTCCACAGCAATGCCTGGGTTGGCGCGGGACAAGATCCAAAGCCCAATGAAATCGGGGAAAGCGGAGGGGAGGGGAGGACCTTTCATTGATTTTGGTATCCTTTGGATCAGGCCTCTTATGTCCTTTAGCAATGACAAAAAGATACACAAAGCACTGGGACTGTACAACTTCATTTTATTTTGTGTGCTTTTATAGGATATAAATAAATGACAAAATTACAAAATTTATAACTGGAAGCCCAAGCATATTTACATAAGTATTTGTTGCAGTGAGGCTACTATTTACTGTTCTCCTATACAATTTCCCTTTTGGTACCATATTTTTAGTGTTATTTTTTTACTGTCAGTTGACTACGTACATATCAACAGTGAATAGGCAAAATATGTACAAGGAACTATTTTGTTCAAGTAAATTGAATACTGTATTAAAAGTATGTCATCACTCAGCGCTATGATTAGGTTTAACTAAACCGTATACAATTATCAGGTTTAAACCAAGTTCAATTATCCGTTTTTTGGAATTTACCAACTGATGATTCTAACTGAAAATCTCAGCTGGATATGAAATAATAATTAAAAAAACATTAAGACAACCACACAATTTATCAATATCTCTATAATGAACTTCAAAATGATTCACAATTTGACTGGATAGAACAATATACGTTAAAATGTCATTTTTCTCCTATAGTGATATTTGTACTGTTATAATTTCAGTTCTACATAAATATACATCATGGTATTATACAAATACTCCACAGACATTAAAAAAATTAAAACACTTCAAAGAAAATGTAAGTAAATCTTATTTAATCAAATATTAAGCAAATGCTTAACTATTTTGTTCCATGAAAACGTTTTTATTACTTTGGAATTTTTTTCTTTTTCTCGCTATTTTTATTTAGAAAATGTTTTGCAGTAGAATTTTATCAACACTCTTCCAAACAAGCTTTCTGTGACAGAAATCTTGATAGCAAAATCCATGGTTTTGACTTTTTTTAGAACCACTGAGATTATTTTTTTAAAAATACTAGTAGAATTCATGGCTATAGCAATGTTGAACTGCATAAACTGTATGTAGGTGTAGTAGAATGACCATTCCACTTTCATTCCAGACTGATCACACGAAACATCCAGTGCACTGATGCTACAACTCTTATAATTTTCATAATGCTGCAATAGCAGTGGTTTACTTAACTTTAAAATAAACAATATTTGTCATAATTAATCTGGCTTCCTTCCATAAATATTCATATGTTTTCCTATAGTACTTCTCTTCCATAAAAATATCTAATAAATGTTTTCTGTGCATTATTAATACCTTTTTCTAACCATTCATAAAACTCTGATCCTTTGTTACAATGCAAGAGGTTCCTATTTCTGTAGAGGATCAAAGGACACCAATGATTACATATAAAACCAGCGCACACAGAAATCAGGGTGCCTAATTTCTTGTCACTTTAATGAGTTCTTTATTCAACACAGTAATTATTAATGAATTCAGTGGTTTCACAAATACTCTATTTATTAATTCTGGTTCTATTTCAATTAAAAACTGCCAAGATTTAAATAAAAAACCAATCAAATCTTCTACTCATAGGCAGCATTAGTGTTAGTTTAGAGACCTTTTGTTTTTTTTTTTTTAAAAAGTAGAATTCTAAAATAAGAAATCAAAGAAAGCACTGTGGCAGAGTCACAAGGGAGAACTGCATGAAAAATAAGGTTTCTCACTCCTCTTGTGGACTGTAATTTTAAAAGTCTTCACGTAGTGTCATTCTTCTGTCAGTGCTGCAGGAAGAAGAACATCACCAGAAATGACTGTCAGCCTTTTTTGTTAGTTACAAGGCCACTCATACAGTGCAGTCTTCCTCTCTGCTGGATTGAAACGTTGCCATAAAGGAAAGGCTGTGCTGTGACTGCTTGGCGTGCAAGGCACAACAAGGAACAGGGGGACAGTTTTGTATCAGAAAATTGTAGTTTCATACTTGGTATTAATGCCTCTTTTGGCTTCTTGTCCAGGTTCAACAATCCATGGTAGATTCGCAAGAGTCTTTTGTTCAGATGGATCTATCTGCTTTAAGACACAGGCAAACATACGGAGGGGTTACCATCTCTGCGCACAGCATTTCTAGCAGAAGTTTTTTCTTTAAACGAACAGAACACAAATAAATCCTCTACCGACAAGGTCCTACAGCAGCGAGTGCAGTAGTGCTCTACACTCCCATGTACCCACGGTTGCCTTCTTTTTCCTCTTTAGATCAGAGCTGTGTCTATCCCCAGGCTATAGGGCATCATAAGTTGTTAAAGCTATGTTTAAAGCTAGACTTGGTCCTGAGAAGTCCTTTTGTTACTGAAACAGTTGATTGCATCAGGAAATGTTCTTTCTCTATAATTTTATGGATGTAGATTCTGTGGCAATGGACAACAAAGTGTAGAGCAATACATTTCCCCCCCCCCTTCCTCTCATCCAATAACTAAGTATCGCAGAGTTTGGTTCTCACTTTACAGCCAGTCAATATAACATAGTGTGTGGTCATTTTTCGCCTTTCTCTCCCAAGTCACCCTGTGCCTGTATTCTCACTTGATTCAAAATAGTTTTCATTTTTTTTTAAAAGCTCTATTATAAAAGACTATTTCTCTGTCATCTATGCACTTCAGGAGGGCACTTTAAAGACAATCAATATGTAGGCTCCAATGAACTTGGATTCTTAGGAGTTTGGGATTACAAAGAAAATATTGAAAAGGTATATTGAATCCCAGTTTTGGAACAGGAGGGTCTGCCGAGGGTCAAAAAAAAAAAAAAAGAAAAGGGTAAGAAAAGAAGTTGCTCGGTGTGACAAGATAATTGTAAATTGATTTGGATTTGTAGTTTGATTCAGATACATATGCAGTGACGTGTATCAAACAAGTTTGGCGCTGATTTTATTTCTTGATACGAGATCGGGAAAGCCCATGGAACCACACAGTTTGAGGTATGCATTAGCTGTGACCCTCAGCACATAAAAAAGCACAGTACGTTAGAACTAGACCAAATCAATTAAAGCTCTGCAATTACTATAAAAGACATATGTGCAACACCAGCCAAGCAACATCTTAAACTGGAGGAATCTGAAATGAGCGGTTGTTCGAAGCGGTTGCCACTGCTGCGGTGACACAACCCTACTGGCTGATGAGCAGAGGTGGCACAAGGGAGACATGGAGCATTTCTGACTCAACAGGTATATTTATTTATACACCTTCTACATATATCAACTCTTAACTGTATAGCTGAATTTTGTTCTTTGCATGCACCACTACTTTCTACTTACCACTGACTTCCGAATACTAACACGTGGTTTGGGAATAGGCTTGGAGGGTTTATTTTCAAAGCTTTCTGGGAGGGTTGAAGAATGGCCCCCTTTTCGTGCTTGTAGTGCAAGCTGATAGGCCACCTCAAATGCTTGTCCTAGCGTAAGAATGATTTCGTAAGCTAAATTCTGGAACAAAACAAAAACAGTTAAAATTGGAGTGAGATTGAATTATCGTCAGATACATGAAGTGGGGCAGTACGTCTACAGAAGTGATTTGTAATGTAAATAATTAAAATCACACTGGTAATAACTTCCTAAGTCTCTGCAATATTTACATCTGTCACTTGATTTCTCATTGATTAAAAACTATCTAAATGTAATTTATTGTACTGAAAGTAATTACTGAAAGTAAAACCTTGAAAACATTGTCTCACTAAACATGAAAGCAGGAGTGGGTGAGTGTGTGTCATCTCTTTTTAGAACAAGTACCTTAGCCCCCCCAACTTCCCCGCTCACCCCATATCCGCTGCTCTCAAGATCCCACCCACCTTGCGCTACTGCACCTATCTGACATTCCACCTGGCTCTATTTCGGACCTCCTCTGCTGACCCGTCCTCCTGCAGGGCTGGCAGCCCGACGCGCACCTTCCCCGGGCGTGCGCCTCGGGATGCTCTGTGCTCTCGCCGAACAGCGCGGGAAGGGGATGCAGCCTTGGTGTGATGCCTCCAAAAGGACAAAAAGCAAATGTTGAAAGCGAATGCTCTGCTTCACAGATGCGGTGCACCTATGCGTGCCTGAAAGTCGGTGCTCTGCTTCCGATGCACATTTCAAGTGCTAGGGCAACCTTCTCATGGTTTTGTTCTCTAGAAGTAAAAATGTTTGAGCTTAAACCGGCATGTCGGCATACTCTTGTAAGCGTGGGGGGTTAGCGTGTATGACTAAAGAAGTCAGGCTCTTAAGACTAAGACCAGTTTGGTGGTAAGTTCTCATTGCGTATGTGGAAGAAAATCTGTCGAAAACTTTATAAAGCATGAATGAGGATCCAGGGGGTTGGTATAAGTATTTTTTCAGTACAGTTTTACATCAACTAAAAAGCAGCTGAGAGTTTCAAATTTGACCTTAATCTAAACTGCAAGTGCATTTCTATGGTAATTTTTTTTCAGGTTTGTGGGTTTGTTTTGTAGGCTCCTACTAGAGCCTATTTCTAGGCTCCTAACTTTCCAATAATGTTTCAAACCCCTGCAAAGCAAATGCAAGCTGCAGGCTTGCCTCCTTATGTCCTGCAGTCTCCTTAGAATAATTCATAAATCTGATGTAATTTAGAAGTTACCCTCTCCTTCCTGAACCTCTGCAGCCCATAGTTGGAAGCAATCCTGCATTGCTTTGAAACTAGGTGATCCCTTAAAATTCCCACATTTCTGATATAGTTTTAAATGAGATACCTCTTTAGCTAGTCAAGTCTAACTGTTGAGTTTGCAATAAGCCAGAAAGCAATGCAAGACACTTGGCAGTACACTATCTGCCCTTCAATCATTAAAACACAGTTAAAAGGATAAGCATTTTATCTCATGCCTTTCACTGTAGCCATGAAGAAATTCCATCCCTTTGTTATCACACATGTATAGTGAGATAGTATAGGCTAAATTGAGCATATTTTGCTCATTATAAGAGCTTCTTATAAAGATGCCAGCTCTCATCTTTGTTAGGTCAGACAGAAAACAATTATGCTCCTCCACTGGGACATGCTCTCAGCTGTTACGACTGCAGTCACAACAGCAAGCTAGCCAAAGTTTCATAGCTTCCCAAATAAAAATGTCTGCCTGATTTGATAGCAGTAGTCTCCAAATTGTCTCCCTTTAACTTAAGGAAACTGGCCAGGACCGAGAAACACTGAGGATGCAGTTTGCCAGTGGAGCAATAAATGAAAGGCTAAAGAGACTATTATAAAGCGCCTGCCTTTTAGCAGAACACTGGCTATGAAATTCAGACCAACAGAGTATAATTGTTAAAAATGTACAGAATAACATTATTTGAAATGGAGTGTGCCTATTAGTAGGACAAGATTATTATTCTAAAGACATCTTAATCTGCTGTCGTGACAGTAAGATAGTGTACTACATCAGCAGGGGATTGTCTACAATGGGTATTATTATTGCTAAGGAATACTTCAACAGGACAGGGTGTAGTAATGGCTTGGAGAAAAAGTAGACTGTAATACTAGTGGGACTGAGAAAATGCGCCATCCAGTGTGACATACAAAAAGGTCACTGAGAGGCAGGCCTGAAAAGCTCTGAGACAAGCAGAGAGTTTGCCATGCTGAGCTATAAATCTAGCCTGGGTCCTGTATCTCGTCAGAAGCCACTATGATTTGTTTTCTTTCCTAGTCTGTAAAATGAAAAAATAGGCCTGCCTGGAGCCTGGAAGCCATTGGAAACATGTAGCTGTTCCTGTGGTTAATAAATATTTGAAATATAGCAAATGAAACAGAACATTCACTGTTCTGTTCAATATTCAAAATGTAAACTGAACGGTAACGTGAATTTCATACATTGTGTGCTGCGGTAAAGCCTTGCCAAAGAGAAGTCTGAAAACGGGGGCAAGGAGGGCTTTAAAATTGCACCTTGTAAAATTTAAAAAACGCAGCTGCAAAATTGTATTTTGAGAAAAACAAAAGTAAGTAAATTTGGTTTGAGGAATTTCCCACCTGTAGTCCTAGGAGAGGAATATGAGGATTAGAGTTTGTATGGATTCTTGCATGGGCTACACCAGAGAGGTAAGAGCAGGATTCCCTTGGGGATGGGGGTGGAAAACCAAACCACAAAAGCCGTTGTGGAAATTCTTCTGATGGAGTGAGGAGGCCATCTGGTTATTCTACATGTGGCACAAAAGGAAGGAAACAGCTCTGCCTCCCCGGAAGATGCTTGGCACAAAAGTTGTAGACCCCCTGGTCACTGTAGAAGACATTGACCCTTAGAACACCCCATTGAGCTCCTTGGAAAGCAGCAAAACTTTTAGGACCACGGTGGTTCTGAGGCTGCTACAAGCCTGTTCTTTGCTCGGCACAGCAGAGAAGGAAAGTGAGTAAGCTAACACCTTTAAGCAGCAATTTCTGGGAGATGAGAAATCGAGGTCAATTGCTGCCTTTGCCACGTGATGTTACAATTCCAAGCCCCAGTGCAAGTCTGAGTCAGGATTCTTCAGCTGCTTTAATTCAGCCAACCCATTACAATGGGTAATTGTTCTGTTACATTTTAACTCGCTTTTACTGCGGAAGTTGCAGCAGGCACTGCTTCTTCATTGTGTTTTCGTGCTTCTATAAAGCTATTTCGAGGCTTCAGGAGTATTTTAAGAAAGAGAGTAAGATTTCTGTCTTTTGAGCGATAAAAACTTAAAATGTCACTTGCAAAGGAATTTTTGGAAAAACTAACATTTTGCCTTTTTGGGAAAGCGCTTTTCATATAATGAGGATTTTACGGGTTTTTTCCTTTTAGGTGATGATTTTTTCCTTCTTTAAGATCAATGCCAAACCTGGTCTTTTTTGAAGACTGAATTTACTGAAGAAGCTTCCTTTGGAGCTTCTCAGATGATTAGTGTGAGCTACCCATCACATCGGATGTGCAGGAATGTCAGTTAGGACACCCTGTGTTCAAGCTACCGAACTTAAAATCACAGTTGGCAAAAATTGAACAGAACCGAGTATATGGAACCTTAACTTGAAAAATCTGAAAAATCCCACCCCAGTTTAAAATATCCATTGCCTGAGATGAAATCAATTGCCTACTTCTTAGTTGTAAAAAAAATCTTCAAGGCCAAATGTTGAGGATTTCTACTATAAGAGCCTGACAAGAAGAGAAGGTTACTTACTAGTAACGGGAGTTCTTTCAGATGCAGAGCTGACATACATATACACTTACACTGTTAAGTGTACACATGCTTCATCCCTCCAGACCTCAAAACTTTTACTTTTAGGGGGATCTAGAAAGGACGTGGATTTGTCTGCGCTCTCCAATGTGTCAGCCGTTGTGCATTGAAGGGGAAGAAAGCTCAGCTGGCCAAAGATGATATGATGAGACCAACACGGCTGGCATTTGCTTGTAACATCTGTGGACTCTTGGGCTGCATGAGGCTTTCGTGATCAGGCACTCCTGCAACTTAAATTCTTGATCCTTTCTCATTCTGGATTTAAAGCAATCATGGAAGGCAAACTCTTCTGAATCCATCCCTCTCATTCTAATGCGGCACAGAAAGGTATCTTGTACGCAATGGGAGGATGGAAACAGGCCTTCAAAGTGGGCCTTTCAGGCTGTTGCAAAAACCACTGATGTAGACGAGAGGAGAGATTCATTTGCTCGTAAGCTGAAAGCTCCTTGTACCCGAGTGTGCTCCATCTCAAGAAGTTTGCCAGGAGCAACTGAAACGGTTTGATGCATTCCACCTAATATTCCCACGAGAGGGGATCGTCTGGGCATTCTGTCTGTGGATATTGCAAAGTAAAGAAGTTTTCTGTTCTGGAGACATGGGGATGCCACACTGATTGTACCTGGATGATCATATGAACAGAGAAAAAATAAAGTCCCCTAATCCCCTGGAAGAAGGCAATGAAGAGAACTTTGAGACCCGAATGCATGCTTTTTCTTCTCTGCTAAGCATGTATACCAGCAGTTTACGGTTTTTACCCAGCTTAAGCCTGTGCAACGAAGGACAAATGAATACTGAAAAGAAGAAAAAAGTCTTTGTGTTATGTAGAGCACCAGTCTAATCCTTGGCATGAGCAAGAGCAGAAATTGTTCCAATTCATGCCAGTTGTCTTCTATTCACAGGTGCATTCGGCAATGAAGGAATATCTGATGGAAATTACTTTGGATGCCTCCCATATATGAACCAGAACTTGGTACAGGAACTGTTATGGTGGTTTGTCTCTCCAGAGGGAATCCTTTACTGGTAGTTTTAGGGCTGCTTTATAAGTGAATGAGAGTGAAGTGGATTTCAAATACTGAGCAATAAAGCCTCTTCTTCCCCCAAACCTTGTCCCCTTCTGTATTCTTTAATCAAGTCTGATGTTTCTGCCATTTTGATGATAGATTTTAATTCTGAGTAGAGAAGTTACATGTACAGTCACTCCTAAATAGTAAGTATCAGTAATACTCATGGTTGACATGTCACTACACTAAAATGCTTTCGTATCTGCAAAAAAATTGTTCTTGCCCACATTTCCTGAGGAACTGAAGGACCTAAGAGAGTGAAATTTTTTTCATACCATTGCGTATATTGTATTACCATAATATATGTGATTTAAGATGCATCTTTTTTACACCTTATTGTGGATTTCTACCATTTTAAACTTTATTTTTCTTAATATGATCGAACTTCTAACCACTGACAAATGGGTAGGACTGTTTCTATTACCAAACTGGAAGAGACTTTAAATAGAAAATTTAATTTACTGTATGCTTGTGTTCCGAATATCTAGCTGTTTTTTATGGCGCTTGTACTGCATCGGAAATGCTAGATCCTGACAAATAAAAAACCCACAAAAATAGAATATTTGAGTAGGTAACACTCCACTAAGGATTATGTTGCAGGAGAAAACTAAGTTAAGACAGTTAGACATTAAAGTTTCTGTATTGCTTAAAATAGCCATTTAAAGTGCTTGGGGTATTAAATGCTCCTCCTAAGGTACAGGAAGTGAGCAAAATGTTATAATTATTCCTGGATCACTATTCTTTCCTTGCCAAGCCAGGAGAAAATGAATTTCATCTGCTATACCTGGGTCTATGTTCGTGCTTGATTATTAAACCCATAAATGAAACTGCAGTACTTTGAAACCATTAAGAAGTATTTAAATGGATCAGGAGAAATAATAACCTCACTCAATCAGTCTAATTTCAGTTGATTCACTTATCACTAAAATCTGTATAATGTAACATCTTGTTGACCATGGTCTATCTATTTTTAACACAATTTTGAAGTTTTTTCTACTCCCTGTGGACACTAAAATGTCAGCAGAGAAGTTAAACAACAAAAGCACTGAACCAAAATGCTAAAATTCCTTCTAACCTACCTTCCTGTACATCTTTTTATTTAAACTATCCTACATGCTACCGCTCTGCAATAGCGATTGACTATCTCCCTAGCCACAAATAAAATGTCTCAGTTCAGACATATTTTTTTTTCTATTTAACTTATTTATATTCGCGTGTTTCAAGAATTCATACACATTATACTATATTCAAGAAAAAATATTTAACTGGGTTAATAAGTTAATAAGTTAAATAATGACAATTACAGGGATAACCTCTTACACAGGAACACAAAAAGGACAATGCTCTGCACAGATCTCTGCTATCACAGATGTTTCAAATCTATCAGATTCAGTGTGGTAGCCAAATACTCCTAGGACCTCTTCAGATAAGTGATTAGTTACCTGTGTGGTCTCTTCTTTGTCAGATCTGTAAGTGTTTTGGTTCTCTGGTTACAGTAAATACAAAACTTTTCATACATTCTCTACACATTTGCAGAGGAAGTTTCAGTTTTCCAGTTCATTCAATATAATGTCAAAAACTCTAAACAATATTTAGAGAGATGTTGGATTTATTGGGACTGATCCAGCTTAACACTGAAACACTAAAACTCATGGAACAGCAGGGTTAAGAAATCTGAAGAAATCACTTACTGTGGTAACATCTGATCTCCGGTCCAAAAAGCAGCCCACATCTGCATCATGCACGTGGGATGTGTCCAAGCTCACAGGGCCCCCACAAGAAAGTGTCCAACCCTCTCACCCCTTGTTTCTGGCATGGGACGGACCCATGAGGTTAAAAGCCAAACGGCTGGACATCACCAAACCAGTCCTCCCCTGACTACACGGGCAGTACAACATAGTCAAAAACGCAGGACGCCCTGCAGACTTAGTTTAAGCTCGTTCCTGAACCCTCCTCTTCGCAGGACTGCGCACTGTATATAATGCGCATTGATCCAGTTCTGATTTGTTTATTTGGCGTGTGCTGAGATTTCAGAATGGGTGGCCAAACCTGCTCGTTACAAACTTCTTGGAAAGCTACAGCTTAGGTTAGAAGAATTACGTGTCAAGACTTGTATGAAAAGCTACTCGCTAAGTTTATGGGCAACAGCTGAGCTGACAGAGATGAGTTATTTCAGATGGGAAATGAGATAATATAAAAGAAAACCTTTGCTCTTCCCCAGAAATGTTCTTTTACTATGCCATAGTAGATTAGTCTTTTCATGTGGTAAAATGAATGATACCTTCCATTAATCACCATATACCCTGAAAATGTTTTAATAGACTTGAAGAACTATTACTATTACAAAGAACTATTAAATGAAGTATCTTCTATAAACTGACCACGTCAAACGCAGTGAATACATGGCAGTAGTGATGATTAGTCTTCAAGTCTTTAGTGATGTACGCAAATGTAGAAAGGTCTTCAGGGTCTTGTGCAGCACAGGAAATGTTACGGATTTCATGTTCAGCAATAATATTCTGTTTAAAAAAAAAATTTCAATCAATTTAGGAATTAAATGTAAAAAAGCTGTAAAAGGTGTGGTTTTAGGTTTGCATTTATGCTTGTCTGCTGTGCTGAACTATTTCAGAAGCTTCTTAGTAAGAAGAGATCTAACACACCCCATGTGTGATCTTACACAGGTCACTGGAATTTTGACCCTCTCCAATGATATCTAAAATTGCCAATAATCTGGTAGAATTACATTCTAGAGTCTTCCCTATGAGTCCGCTTGAGTTTTGTACAGTTTATTCAGTATCCTATGACAAAGAGACGTCTTTCCTGGCATACAGCTGTAAATACAGTTTCAAAGCACTATACGAGCATCTTACGATGCTGCTGGTTGCCCGTATAATGATCACTACATGACACTGTTTCAGTCTACTGACAGACAGGATCTGGTGAAAACCAACAGGCTCAATATCCAGTTTTTTGCATGTGTTGTTTGACAAATTTTAGCTATACTTTTTCAAGAGAAAAAGACACCAAACATCACTTAGAATTGAAACTCTGAGCTCTTGAAAGGCTTCTGCTTAGTAAAAAGATAACTACAGGAGGATCTGGCAACTTTTCTCCACTTACTGACATCAGTATCCTGTAAGAGAGATGTAGAAAAATTAAACCATTCATGCACCGAGCAACACCACTTGCAACAGCCAAGGTAAGCTATAGCATACTACTGAGATAGAGGTGGGGCATGTCTGTCCGATGAAATAAAAAAAAAAAGCTGTTTAAAGCTTTGGAAAAAATTATGAATATTCATTACATAAATTGCTGATATGTAATTATTGTGTTCAGGCCAAAGGAACCACAAAGCCAGAGAAGAAGATACTGCAGAGTGGCTTATGATTAGGCCTTGCTTCAGAAACACACGCATTTCAAATGATTTATTTAAACTGAAGAATGATTCATTGAATATGAATTTACTTAGCAGTTAGTTTATACATTTTTCTGAATTGTGGCCCTGCTGGCTGTAGCTCTGGCTTTTCCACAAAAACCCAAAGCGAAGGAGCCTGCTGCAGCATGACATCGCTATTGCACCACAGCACACGTGACGTCTGTAGTGTCCCGGTCCCTCGCAGAGCCACCGTCTGCTGCTGCCTCGGTGGCATCTGTCCAAGTTAAAACAATCTCTGAGCACCTCTGGTTTTCCCTCAGCCCCCTCTTTTCCTTCCCACATCCTCCCCTCCCCCTCTTTTTTTTTTTTTAAGAACAGAAATATATGCACTTAGAATGCTTTGCCATATCTTCTTTCATTTGCTAAGTGGCAACTTTCCCTCTTGTATGTAGGTGTCAAGTTTTCAAAAAGACATATTAATATATCTAATTGAAGACATCATGGCTTAGGAAAAATCTTAATAAAAAGCATTCCAAATTTCAAATTACGGAAAAGCCAAGATAAGGAAACTGTTACTGAAGAAATGAAATAATCCTCGTAATCTTAAATTGTTGCAACATACTTGATTATTTCTGTTTAATGCATTATTCATAAAAATGACAAAACCAGTACTTGTGTTTCAATATATGCTAATTTCTAACAACACGTATAATCTCTGTTTAACAATCATTGTCTTTTTATGTTACTTTAAGCTTTGCTTTGTTCTCAAATTGATAACTTTTACCCTCAATAAAGACTTTGATGAGAATTACAATTATACCAAAAACGGATTTAGATATCCACAGATATCTACACTGTCATTGATGTTGTATTGGCAAAATTGTAGTTTAGAAGGCAGAAAGAATTAAAGCTTGGAAGGTCTTAAAATCATGTGAAATATTTATGCCAAATCATGAGCCACAAAGTAATCACCTGAAGTTATGCAGTGTATGTGAAGAGAGCTCTGCTGTGCCGAAACGTTTCTGAGGTGACCAGGGCTTGACACAGGGCTTTGCATTTAGTCAAAACTCACAGAGATTATTTTAATGTTTTAACTTTAAACCAAGTGAAGTTTGGAATCATATCCATATCAAGTTTATTTCGAATAAAAAGCGCTATACCTAAAATAAATCTTCTGGATGAAAATTAGTAGTGAAATTGAGCTTTTTCCCTAGCTTCTATAGGATATCCTCTGTGATCGCCTTTCAAAATTAAACATGTTTTCAGCGCACGCATTTACTGTTTCCTAGGGTCACTACTCCAGTAGACCCATAGTCTTATTTCTGTGGAAATTACAAGGCTATGAACCAGCTCGCTGTTCTGGGTACACTCCTCAGGCGTTGACGGTCACTGTACAGTCGTCATTCTAAAATTTGTCACTGAGTTTGTCAAGAGAAACCTCCGGCGCTTCCGAAAAAGCCGGCTGAAAGCCGGTTCTGGTTCTGCCAAGGAAATACCTTTGAGAGATGAGGTTTTTGCTAAGCAGCCTTCCTTTTGCTTGCCTACCTCGTGTCAGACAATCCCCCTCCTGGCAGAAATCATCCAGAAGTTAGGGTTAGCTGTGACCCACGAGAAAATTCTGCAAGTCTGCTTTTTCCTAAGCAGCAGTTTCTTTCTGGCCTCACTTGCAAAGAAATGGTGTCACGTCAGAGTGGTGTCATGTCAGAGTGGTGTCATGTCAGAGTGGTGTCATGTCAGAGTGGTGTCATGCCAAGCTTCAAGGCGCCACTGAAAGAGCTGTCGTGGAATGAGGTCAGGGCCCCTTTGTCACCTGAAGCTTTGCCTGCTACGGCTCAGAGTACAGGTTCTTAGCTTGGTGGCATAAAGGAAAACAATGAACAGCCATGAGAGCTGAGTTTTCAAGCACATAACTGCTAGCTGTTTTTGTCATTAAAAAGTATGCATTTATTGCTAAGTGGTGCCCAGCGCTGTCAACTACAAGCTCATATGGAAGCGGTACAGGTCTGAAGAGCATCTCACCTTAGTGCTAATCTGTTTTGGGTCTTGAAGGAATTGGGTACCGCACACTGTGGACAAGGATGGTAACAACGCTCCTGGGAGAGTTGCAGGCTATTACCTGGTTTTTACAGAAGGGAAAGGCAGTGCAGATTTTGAACTGGAGAGAAAGCAATCTACCACTTGCGAAAAAACACAGGACTCTGGCATTATTTACCTCCACCAAACACATCTATTGCACTACTAGGCATAAGACTTCAGTGGGACTGGTCTAGAGCCACCTAATGCAATTTGCCAAACTTCTTTCAGGTTTCCATCTTACATAAGATTATATGCACTGTGCAAAGAGATACTGGAAGCTCCTTTTGTTCTCCTGATTTTTTTTGTAAACCTAAGGACATTGCAGTTACATCCTTTACACTACAGAGGAGATTTAAGAGCCGAAAACAGCCTTATCCAAGTGAGAGTTAATAGCATTACAATGTCCTGATTTATGCCCTGCACATCAGAGAACATAAAGGAAATGAGGGTTGTAGAAGCTCAGTTTTGAATCAATGGAAGAAAAAGGAGCTGACAGGAATCCCTGGCCTCTCTGCTCTGGCAAGTATGCCAGACTTGACATGACAGTAATTTCACTTCTGTTTTTCTTTCATGTCATCTTCTAACCCTAGATACAGCTTCCAAACTCTAGCAGAAGTTCACAAATCTTCTTTCATTCCTTCACTTAAAACCCAGTTCCAGTTACAGACTCTTAAAAACTGACTGATTTGGCAAGTTTGACGGATACTGGGTTGGATGTGTCGTGTGGTCTGAATGTTCAGCAACACAAAGCAGTTATACAAATTATTAACCTGGTCAGGTAGCTGGGTTGTCAGATTTATTTTTTATATTGCTTAGTGAGTTTTAGTCACATAACAGAAAAGATCATTTCTTTTCTATTCATATGCAAGCATCAGTATGGATTGCATTTTCTTGCCGTTTTAGACATCCGAAGAAGAGAAAGTCATGCATTACTTTACTCCTGCTTACAGAGCCTGTACATTTTACTTTAGCTAAGCAATAACCCATTGCTCTATCCATCACTGAGTTCTCTGATCTCTCAATTTCTGCTTTTGTTTTTGTTTTTTTTTAAAGATGTTGGATGTATTTTAAAATGTAAGAAACAAAGCACAGGGGCATTGCCACACAGGAAGATGAAAAAAATATGGAATAACAATTGCTAAGAAGCTGCTGCAGTTCAGGAAGTCAAATGGCTAGTACCAGGAAAACAGCTCTCAGAGAGGCTCTGACATTTGGAAAGGACATTCAAGACTCATGTTTCTTATTCTTACAATGGCCAGCCCTGGATAAAACCTTGCATCTTTATTCTTCATTGAGACATCTCTTTTTTTTTTTTGTCAAAATTATATTAATGAACAAATATATATATATTTTCTGCATATTTAAGGAACTGTATAGGGAAGAATATGGTAAAGGATTCCACAGAGGCTCCCTGCCAAATGTCTTCTGTGATAAGCTTGCCTTTTAATGGCAGAAGGTTGGACACAACGTTCTCCAAATGAGCCATTAAAGCTACTTCACTTGTCCTCCAGACTGAATTTCTGGAGAATGACAATGAGATCACATCCATTTTGGAGAGAAGAGAAAAAAGAGAGGAAAACACAAAGTGCAACTCTCTGCCCTCTCTCGCCCGGTGCTCTTACAGAGCCAGCCTCACAGGTATTCCTAATTGTGAGAAATAAAAGCTAATATTGAACAATTGCACATACCTTATTTGTTGCATCAATAAATTTTACTCCCTTGTAAGAGACAGACAGGACAATGGTTGGTACTTTCTTCATTTGTTCTGTAGACTTCTGAAATCAAAATGAAGATGTTGTTAGAGTTGTGTTGCATTGCAAGAACAGTGCTTTCTCTTCTTCTGACAAAACACATAAGTCAAACAAAAGGTACTTATCCAAATATTTGACTTTTTCTTGAGCTGACTATGCTCTGGGCTTTTGGAATAGCTGCCTTGTAGTTATAAAATTAAAAAGAGCTTTACAGTTTGTTGCGAGGATGGTAAAAATTCTCCTTTTTCCTAGCACAATGGGAAGAGAATGAAATAAGTTTGCCAGGCTTAAAAAGACCAGTCATGCGATCAGGGGTTTCCCAAAACGTGCGTGTTTAAGACATCAATCTGATATGCCCCATTCATCGCTGCCTCCCCTCCCCTCTTCCTGCCCTTCCCAGCTGTAAAAATCACCAGCACGGTACTTCTCGTAGTACTGTTTTTTGCTGCAATTAGTTGTAATTTAGAAATATTTCACTCTCTTGCCTTCTTGCAGTTGTATTTGTGACACGAGGTATCCCTGCAGCCCTCTAGGCCTGCCAGTCAATCTGTCAGTCCAATGTTGTATCCTGACACGTCTGACCGTCTGCACTCGCTCAAGTGCAGCTGCTACTGGAAGCTGCTTTACACATGAATTAGCACAGAGGTTTATCCTGCATTCCCCAAGTGCCAGGTTCTCTTACATACAGTTCATGTCTTCCTATAAGGCTTTTTTTTCTTTTATGCTAGTCTACTTCTGTGTGCCTTCAACGTGATGCACACAGCTAAGATATTTCCTGCTGAACAGACTGGGCAAATATTTGGGATAGATTCTCTGCAGAAAAACCTGTTGATTAGTTTACAGATTAAATTTACTAAAACAAACCCAAAACCAACCAACCAAAAAAACAAGTATGGCATAATAGTTTATAGCTGATTTGAATCCTTTTAAGGCGGAAGGCAATGACGGACTAGACTATTCTATACAAAACTACTGTCGATAAATAAAGTAGATAACGATCAGAGAACATTCACTCATGGGAGCATCTGCAAACAATCACAGAGATCAATCAAACATTTTCTTGAGAGGAAAGAGTAAGTTCAGTTACAGCTAAATATGAAGAAACATCAGCACACAGAATGAGAGAAAGGTCTGGAATTGGCACCTACAAAGATCATTAGAGCAGCTGAACAAAAGTAGCAGCGGTGGGTTTGTATTCTTCAAGAAAAACGAAACAGCGTAGATACAAGCTTGAAAACACAGACTGTATCTGAAAAAAAAAAGTCTGAAAAATAGGTGATGCTAACACTAGAGAGCAAAACAAACAAACGCCTAAAAGAAAAAAACCTGTAATCAAGTCCTCTTATCAGATCTCGTTCCTTCCACAATCAAATGAGACTCCTTTTTTGTCAGCATAAAATTCAAAGCTACAGATCCAGCTACGTTCTGCAATTAGTGTCCGTGCCATGAAGGCTAAAACCTCTAATTAAAGTTTCAAGGAGAGCCCCACCCATCCGTGTAATAGGGAGGACTGTTGCATCTCACAGTATCAAATGACAAGAGACTCAAGACGACAATCAAGTGTCAATTTATCCCGGAGAAAGCTTCTTCCAGCCAGGCGGCTAGGCACTTTTAAAAAACGAAAGCTTAAATGGTAAAACGTCCTGAAGAATCTAACAAAATCTGAAGGAAGACCCTAGTCTGATTTGCATGTCTCGGAACAGAGTGGAGAAAGAAATGGTATCCCTGCCAAAAGCAGAGCAAGTACATACCTGTGTGTATGTGCGTGTGTGTCTCTAGAATAGACCTCAAATGAGCCTTTTCATAAAATTCAATTTCAATGCACAGAAAGCACGACAGTGACTGTACGGAAGCTGCAGTACATACGTCTATCAGAATAACAAGCAATATATCCCACATATGCTCATAACCAGACAAAATATTCACAAATATGACAACATCACTTTAATCATCTGGCAACCCAGCAATCATCCAACTTTTGTCCTTTCTTTCTAACCCGACAGCTACACTCAGGAGCTCTTTGTCTCCCATTTTGATTATTGTAATTATCTCCTTCCTCGCCTCCTTAGCAGCAAAATTCCTCTTTTCCTCCAACACGCTATACAAACATGGCTACTAAGTTCATTTATTTTAGCTTTTTGGTCTAATTTGCACTATCCTCCATTTGCCATGAAGGTGAAGCTTCCTGTTGGCAAGGCCACCTTGTACTAACCATCTGGGAGTCCTCTTTCATCTAGAGCAGTAGTTTGTAATTTCATCGTCTCCCTTATCTGCTCCACATTCACCTGGGCTTGTCTAGAGTAGACCTGATCTTTAGTATTTAATCGAGGTTGTGAACTGCCAGAAGACTGTATCTGAGTGAAATAGCTCATGAAGATACTACTAAATTATAGCTGGCAAATTAGGAAATGAATCAGAGACTGATGGGCATTTGTAATTTATTAAGCCAAACTGGCTCAGCTGGTAAGGGGCAGGGGATGTCCCGTATCAGCTTGCAAACCATACAGACCCCAGGATTTGTGCAAAGGTGTTCTGGAAGACTATAGTCCAGTGTAGAAACATGATTTTGGGAAACAATTCTGCACTTGTACCCTCATTGCAACAAACAGTTGGGGAGTGGAATAACATCCTTTGTTATTATGACAGTGCTGTCATGAAAAACACACAGCTCTATTCCCCCTGCTCGACTCCCAGTGATACAGTAACTGAAGTCCACCATATAATTATTATTTCCAAGCAGTTTGCAGACTTCAACAGTTTTGAGTTGTCATGGTGAGCTCATACTATTTGCTTGTTGTTCCTTTCTTTTTAATGGAGGAGGTGGCTGCCAGGATGTGTAACGCGTTTTCAGAGATACAATATGAATACATTTCGCTCAGGCACTGTAACTGCTTTGGCTCTAAATTCTAGGATGTTGAGATGAGTCCCACAGCTTTCATGGTCAGACATTTCACACCTCTGTGCAGGCCAAGTGGGCATCTCTGCCTGTGCCTGTGACCAGAATCTGAGCAGACAGTGGGACACAGGAGTCAGTATTCCTTTTCCTTGGGCTTTTCAGGTTCTAGCCACTGTATCAACTCCGTGAGGACATGATGAGATGACAAAATATTCTTGTCCATCTGGTGCCTCTATGGGAAGCGTATGGACTTGAGCCAAAGTTATAGGAGCCACAGCTGAAGGCTGGCACTGGATGTCATGTGCATGCTGACATATGGTCTAATGCTCCAAGGCATGTTCATACCATAGCAGTAGGATTAGATTTTATCTCATGTAGAAGCAATCATAGTGACAGGACCCTGTCTTTGGGCAAGTGCTCACTAGCCTGGAACTGGTCATAGTTCCCATGAACTCCATCGTTTCCGACTGTGACTTTGGCTCTCTGTTTTAATACACTTCTTTAGGAGAATCATCTGGATGAACAGCAAGCATATTCTAGGCTCGTTGCCACTGCCTGTCTCTGATCAGCTGGTCATCTACATAAGGACAGATGTGCATGCCCTGTCTCCTCAGGTGCACTGCTCCTGCAGCGAGGAGTCTTAATGCTGCACAGTCTGCAATGCCAGAGAGACTGAGCTTTGGTCCCACTTCTGAAATACTTCCTACCAGACAGGTAGATGACTATGTGGAAGTAGGCCATGTGTAGCTCAAGAACCATAGAGCAAGCTTGACTGCAGACACAGGAAGATGGAAGAAAGCATGACCATCCTAAAATCTAATGCGACATATGTTCAGCTTCCCCAGACCCCACAAAAGACACAGAACCTCTTTTTCTTCAGAATAAAGAATATCAGGAATAGCAGCCTCGCCTGTATTTTGATGCAGCTGCTGCTTCATCCCCTCAGCACCCAGAATGGAGATCCGTCCAGTGGAAGGAGGTGGAAGGCATCTTCTGCATAATTGCCTAGTTATTACAGTGCTTGCTTTTAAGGTCTGGATTTAAGACCTTTCTGAGTTTCCATCTGAACCCACTGCTGCCATTATGCAGGACAGTGCAAAACCCCTGAATATCCCTGGACAGGGCTGCTCCCAATTCCTCCTTCTGAAAGTGGTCATAAAGGGATGCAAGAGCAGTGGTGCCAGACAGAGCGAGCAAGTGCAAGCTTGCTTCTGATCTTGTTTATGAATTTTCTTTAGTTTCACTGAAAAAACCACCATACTCACAAGCAACTTTAAACAGGTTTCCATAGTATAGTACCACAAATTGTCTTAAGTGGGTAAAGCATTTCCACTTGTATTTTGATTTTGAGCTAAAGGCTGTGCAGAACTGCTAAACATTTACTTAGAATATAAACTAAAATCCAACTGATTTGAGATCCACCCAGCCAGTGTGCCTAACAAATCAAGGTAATTAACAATGGCTTAAGAGGCAGAGGACTTTGTTCTATGAATAAAGCAATATAAACTAGCCGTTTATTTTTAAAAAGCAAATACAAAACCTGTAACAGGACAGGGCCTTTAACCCTTTCAAGACAGGATTGTACTGCAATACCTTGTTCTGTGCAGAACTGAGAGCGCTAATGCAACACTTTTGAATACTCCTGCAGTGTACAAAACATGGTATCTCTGTGCGCACACACACACGCAAAGCAGCTGAAAAGAAATTCAGGAGCACACGTAGAATGGTGTCCGAGTAAGATGCTCACACGTTCACTTGATATACTGTAGCACACGGTGTAATCCAGCCCACTCTCAAAATGCTTTCATCTCATCTATTTATTTCCTGCCAGGAGAAAACGGGATACACTGGTACTTCTACTTTGCCACGCTGACCACTTTCATGTACTTGTATATACATTCGTAACTGGATTACTCAGCTTTCATACAGCGGCCAAAATGAAACCATGCTAATTTTTAGGTTTTATTGCATATGTAATTATACTCGATCTTGCAAATATACAGTAAAAAGACATTATTCAACTATGCCAAGTCACTAACAATTCCATACATAAATTTTGAGTACAAGTTTATGAGCCTGCAAAATCTTAAGTTTTCATCTTGGCTTTTTATTTTTGCAAATGAATCTGCTAATTCTGTCCTATAGTGTTTTTTAATAGCTATCTGAAGACTGTAGCTGGCAATTTTACTATTCAATCATGTACTGGAATCCACTTCACTATGAGAATCTGAACATTTTCCCATACTGATAGCAACTATTAATTCGAAATGGCATCAGACTGCACATTTCAAAATATGTATTGGTACCACCTACTATCATACCTGTAAGTCTGTTACTTATTTAAGGCTTATGAAGCCTCACTAAACAGTTCCTTTTGAGTGAATCACTTTGACAATATCATGCATGAGATGAAATTGAAATAAAATGTCAAAGTTCACATTTGGCCAGTTAGTTTTGAAGCCAATTTTGAAACTACAATCTGCACTGTAAAAAATATTAACTAACTTCTCTCCATCCAAAAGGCTTAAAAATGCATCACTTACACAATTTAATACCTCTTGGAATAAGATAGCATCTGTAATCCCTCTGGTACGAGACTGTTTACTTCTCTACAATTAGTGGATGCCTCCAAGCTACATCATTCATACGAACATTGCACTGGGGATGCACCTGCAACTCATCTACTTGAGAATGAGAGATTTTTTGCTTTTGCAATATCTGTACGCACTCATCTGCTGCTGAAAGGGCAGCACATCCCTCCTGCACCTTGGATTCCTTTCAGCCACAGAGTTCAAGGACATACAATCTTCTGAAGAACATGGGATGGCATGATGTGGATGTGCATAAGGACTGAACATCTTTAAGATCTCCCACTACTTCTTTTTTCCTTTTGAGTAATATCCATGTGCCCGTGCCACCACAGGCCCTCCCAAAGCAGTGGCCACACAAGAGAGACAGAGCTACAAGAGAACAGAGACCGAAGAATCTAAATTCTCAAATACAGTATTTGATCCTAACATGGTATTTGCCTGGCTAGTTTCACTAGGAGGCCTATGGAGGACATTTCTACTTTTGGGGGAGAAATGAAATGGAGATTGAAAAGTAGAAGGGGATTAGCAGAAACAAGGAGACTACCATCTATATCCAGGTCCTCCTTTGTTATGTAAGAAGAAACGAGGAAGGAATGCTCCAGACCCTGTCTATTTTCAGTGAAAGTGTCAACTCTGCTTCAGCTTCCTCTCCAGAGATAAGAGAAGCAGATTTTGTAACAATTCCAACTTTGACATTTTGGTCTTAAGTCAGCATGATATTTAAACACCTGCTTTGTGAATAGAATTATGTTGCTCGTTCCCCAGAACTTTGACTTGAAATGTAAGAACCTCTTTTCTAACAAGAAAACCTTTAAGAAAGATACTTAATATTCAGGAAGGTGGCAGCATCCGAGAACAAAAATCTAAGTTCCCTACTGCTGCAGTAAATATCTGATTGGTTCAGACTGTGCAGTTGGTGTACGTAACATTAGTGCTTTAACATTATTGCAAGAAAAGAGTCTACCTTGCTGCTGCGCTCATGCCAGTAAGTATAAAACTGTCCCTTTCCTACCTGGTTAAGGAATTCAGATGTGTAAATGCCAGCTGGAGTCTACTGTAGAGAACAAGTTTCTTCCTAGCTCCAATTAAACTTTATTCCTTTTCTTTATTTTGATGTAAACACATTTTAGTCTCGCTTCGTGTTCCTATGGTGATTTGAAGTGAAGGCAGTAATCTGATTGAAAACAGAACTTGTAATATTTCCTATTCCACGCTGAGAAAGATGAAAGCTCTTAAGTTCTTGAAGGCATCTCTCAAATATAATTAATAAATCTATTCTGGCCAGGACAGCAAGATTTAATCTCCAAGTAGCAAAGGTCAGTTTACAGCAGGTGGGGAACAGAGATAAGGAGACAGTGCTGTCGACTGCAGAAGAAGTTTGTGAGAGAAAATAGCTGGAAACAAATAGGAAACCATAAAACATAAATCCATCCTTGGAGCGCAAATATATGAATGGAAAAATAAAGTATAATCCCTCTAATAGGCACAGTTCTTGCCAAATATCCATAATTTTGGATGGCTGCAAGAGTCTGCTATTTGGGTGGGAACAAAAGGCCTGTATAACCTTGACCCCCGTGCTGAGCTCAATCTATTGCATCAGCGTGATTTTCCCCAAACAAATCCATCATCCACCCTGCTGGAGCACACTGCTGCGCAATGCTGAGCAGCTCAGTGGATAGCCAGGAAGGGTTATTAAGACAGAGGTTCCCAGGTTTTGTTTGGTTGGTTTTTTTAACCAAAACCATCAGTTGCAATAACTGAAAGCACAGGAAGCATCTACAACTAACAGGGAGGGATCTGCAGTCAGCAAACATGTCATTTTTGTTGTTTCTCTGTATCTATGAATGATTAAGGAAGCTCAAGATACTTTTCTTCACTGATAGGCTTCTTTCGCCCTTGTGCATCTGCTGACTGGAAGACATCCAGTGAATATCAACGCTTTTTTGAGCAGCATTGGGTTAAAGATGGGAGAAGCTAAAGCTACATTGACAGAAAAATTAGGTACCTAATTTTCATACATTCTCCTTAAAAACCATTATGTGGCTGACTCCAGAAAGATTAAAGAATTGCGGGGAAGGACGTCAACATGGTACAAGGTTATATGTGACGTACTCCCCCCCAGCATGTTTCAGATTGCATCATGCTATAGATTTGAAATATATAAATGAAAAAAAAACCCCTAAAATTAAAAAATGTTGCTCTATCACATTAGTACAACTCTGTGTAAAAATCTTACTGACTCTAAAGACACTGAACAAGTGGACAGAATTCAGTACCTGAGAAGCAGGCAAATAATTTATCAAGCTTTTCACTTCTTTTTTGTAAGTGAATGTCCCTTTCAGTACATTTAAAGTAAAATGTAACTGTAAAAGAAGCCTCATTTTCAATGACAACCTGAAATACAACCTTAAGTACTTAAATACAAATACAATGACAAACTTAAGTACTTTAATACAATAATGAACATAAAGGCAAGACTTCAGGATGACTTAGGACAACCTGGACTCCCAATTCATAGACACCAACTTTCAGAACACAACCAGAGGGAGAAAGTTTTGGAAAAAGATACATTTTTCTCACTGGGAAACTTAAACTAAAACAATAATCTGTTCCCATTAAGTCAGTGTTTTTTGCTTCTGACTTGAATAGGAATATGATTAAAAGGACTACATAGAAAGAATTGATGAAATCCTGATTAAAAACTGTTTTATTCAAACCTCTTTGCAATAAAAACCCCCCAAACCAGAAAATAAACATTCTCACAGCACAATGTTTTCAAAAGAGAATGTGAAAAATGCATGAAACCCCATCACTGTATTATGTAAGTGCCCTGTATGGCACTATAGACTATTAGTGCAACTCCATTGTTTTTATAGAAAAATTGTATTTTAATTAAATTTGTTTTCAAACACTTGATTTTTCAGGTATATAACTTAAATTTGCCAAATTTATTACTTAAAAAGAATATCTTAAAATGGCTATAAATCATTTCAAGTGACTTTTTCGATGTCAAGCTTCCTAGTTCAGTCAAATAACTTACTGAAGTTGTCATATGCTACTACGGTGTCAAATTCTGCCCTAAGATCTGCACAGGCATATGCCTAAAAAATTGAACTGCTAAGCCTGACAGTTTGAAAACTGGATGGGAAGATGCTATGCTTGCAGCCTCAGTTAATTCCCCAGAACACATGTATGTGACTGTAGATCCCTCTGTGTCAAGTTGTTGGGGGTTTTTTAGAGGAGTTTAAGCCCAGGTAAGGAATGATTAGCATGTAATTAGTTGAAAAGCCACAGATCGTCAGGCAATCCAGTAAGCGTGAATTACTGCCAGCCCTTAGCTAAAACAGCTTGTACAAAAGCCTGTACAAAAGCTGCAGATATGTAACCAATAGGAAATGGTTGTCTGATTGCATGAATTTTACACATCTTCCAGCTTTCTAATTGATCCGAATGCTACGTCTAGAGCTCAGAGGCATCTTGCATAAAAGACTTATGATCCACAGAAGAATGGATTTCGCTCGTTCATCTATATAATTTTACACGTTTGGTAGATTACCCAACAATTATATTCTTCATTAATTAATCATGCCAGACCATGATACGTTCGCCATCTCTATGAGCAGGTGCGTTCTTATTACAACTACAGTTGGGAATAAATCGCGTAGCTGGCCTGTGGCTTGTTTTGAGTTTTCCAGCAGCAGTATGTTTCTTGGAGATAGACTGAGACTCATCATTGTAATTTTCTACAAACCAGTATCAGGCCAAAGAGCCACAGGAAAATATATTCTTACCAGTTTGAAGGAAACCTAACTGCTTTTCCACCATCAGGTGAAACTGAATTAGATCCCTTTTCATCCTTCAATCAATAAGCATGTAAGTAACTCATAGTTAATGGGAATACTGATGAGAATAAAAGCATCCACAAGATTATGTGACTGTAGGATTAGACCATACGTAAAAAACAATGGCTTTGGAAACATGTTAATATATTTACTAGTACATTTTTTCACGTAGTAATTCTATCTAGATTATCATATACAAGCTATAAATTCTGTTGATAAAAGCAATGTGATATGGGCACATTTAAAGTGTGTGGAAAGTACTTTGAAACATACTCAAAGATTCAAGCAAAAACATAACGCATACATTTGTTTTTTTCTTAGATACAACATGCAAAATAAAAATCTACCTTTAAATTTTGGTATTACTTGAAATTAAATAAAAGGCAGAACAGACTTCCCACTGAATACCGATTTAAATGCAAGGGCAATGGAAAACAAATAGGCAACATTATAAACATTACAAAAGCAAAAAGGACACAGTACAAATAATCACAAGTTGATAATATTTAATATTATGATGATAGAGAAAGGAGTAGGTTTACTAACTTACCCTCATCTTTGCACATGCATCCTGTGTTGACTCTGTGCCTCTTAACTCTTTTACCAGCATAGAACCTAAATACTAAAATAAAAATCCATTAAACTTAATTTAAATAAAATTCCAGAACAGACAAACATCTGACTAAAAATGCCTAAAAAACCATAGTGGTAGCAGTCAACTTCATATATTGCTTTAGAGGTTTTTTTTTTTACTCTGCAGTTCTCTGATAAATCATTTAAACCACTGTGTTAATCAACCTAGGAAACAGCAAACAAGTGTATTGAATCAGATGGAACCCTTTGGAACAGTATCTGAAAGCTTCCAACTTATCACCTTAGTCACTCAAACAACAAGCAAATACTACAGATTCCATCTTAAAAAAGCCATTTGATTAAAAAATGGAGAAATCTGCTTTTTTTAGCTGCCATCTGCCAAACTCATATTGCTATGTGTGCAATCACGTGGACGAGAAGGCCGGCAGCGATGTTAACCTCTGTGTACTCAATCTGTAACTAATTTATGTGCAAATAGCAGAGCCCGATGTCAGCAAACAGAGAAAATAAATCTGAACTGAAAACTAGTTTAAACCATTATTTCTTCCTAAGAAAAGGCTGACCCTGAACTATTATTTTGAAGCCTTTACTGATCTGAAGGGGGGCTGGGTGAGAGGAAGCAGCAGGGTGCGGGTGCTGGGTCCTGGCTCAGCTCGCTGAACCGCGCTCTCAGAGGAGCCTGCTCGTCCCCGAGGGTACGCAAGACTGCCTCACTGACACATCCCCTTTCCTACCTGCCTCCTCCTCACTATGTCACTTGCTGGCATGTGCAGTTTGAGCCCTCCTGCACCCTCTCAGCAGGCTCTGCTCCTCTGGATTTGTTCCTCTGGGGTCTCAGCACCTCTCTACACCACGTTTGAATGGCGCTGCTCCTCCAGGGATGGAGCTGGCTGCATCACCCCTGCCGTTCCCGCCTAGCGGCGAGCGGTCTTGTTACTGCTAACAGGGCTGTGCGAGAGCCACGCTCTGCACTTCTATAGACACTACAGGCATGTGCATTTGTGGACGTGCACATGTTCGTATAGCTCTGTGCAAACAGGATGTTTCTGTATTTCTATATGGTGTCACATGCAAGTCTGGCTTAACTGGGGAAAGAGGACAGCAAGCCAGCCCTCGTCTTCTCCTCCCCAGGCAGAGAGATGTCTCTCTTTGCATTCTCACTGCAGCGCAATGACATGGCTTCTCTTAAGTCTTCAGTACTAAGAAGGCAACTCGGGAGCTGAAGAGAAGTCATGCCACTGCTGAGAACGGGGTAGATGAGCTGCAGGAGGAGGGAAAGCACCGTGGGCAGGAGCCTCTTCCCAGAGGATGCTGCAGCCCACCACCGCTGCCTGACCCCTTTCATTCTACCACACTGACTCCCCTTGGAAACAGCCTACGCTGACCCAACCACATAGTGAACCAGCTTCATCTTAAACAAGAACCTATAAAAAATAACTTCAGTTACAGCTGAACACAAGCTGGAACTGAACAGAAAGTGTACTGGTTCAACTCTCTGGTCTCCTGACCTAAACTGAGGTGTTTGCTTTAAAGCCTTCAGTTCACACTGTGTATTGCAGGAGTCTCTGACCTGCAAGAAAATGCATAAATATTTCAATGTAGACAGTAGCCAGCACGGTAATTAGTGAGAAACACTTTACAGGGCATTATAAATCGAAGGGTGAGCAACACCAACACTACCAGATAAGCACAAGCAGAAAGGAACAAATGAAGGGCATTCCTGGAGGACTGCAGATGTGAAAGATTCATAAACCAAGCAGCTGTGAGTCCAGCTGGGGGCTCGATGGTGACATGAATAGGGCTTTGGGCATTAATTTGATGGGACGGCTTGATATTGCCCTTGCAGAAGAGCAACAAATTTAAAGCAAGCTCTGAAATTAGAAAATTAGACAAAAGCGTATTGAGTTGAACCGTATCTTTCTCTGGATCCTGCCATCTGACACCTCTGGCATCCTTAGCCTTCTCTGGGAAGGATGCAATTCACTTCTTCAGGTTTTTTATTTTATTATTTTTTTATGGACTACGGCATGACAAGTTGGTATTTCCTTGAAAGCTACCAGTTGGTCAAGCATCAGGGAAAAAAAAGCAGTGCTTTTGAGCTCATGGCAGAACAAGAGGAAGAAAGAGAAGAGACAGGCAGTTCTTGTCCCATCTGCACAGCAGCAAAAAGCCTCAGCTGCAGGCATTCAGAAATGCTTCCCAAGGTGGACTGTGGAATAGCCAAACAAATCACAGAGGTACTGTCCAATTTAGTTGTCAGAAAAATCTGAAATTCTAGGAGGGAATTTTGCTTTCCTTTGATTTGCAGTGCTTTTGGAAATGTTCCTTCTCAAAGACCCAGAGCATGTGGGAGTGACGCAGAAGATATCCAACAGTTCAACTGAGTACGTGGCATACAACGAAAGCTGCCCCCGTTATAAATTCTAAGCCAGGGTTTTACTCTATAAGGCCAAGGTCAATACAGCTCAGGGACTGAGACAACGAAGTGATACACGGTCCTTAGGAAAGGAAGTTGCTTCCTTAATCACCAGTAACTTGGATATTTTGATTTGGTGATTCCTTAATCACCAGTAACTCGGATATTCCTGGTCATCCCAACTTCATTTCTTTAATGATCCACACACCTTCCAATCTACTACAAAGGTTACATCTGATTATGAATTTACTGCTGGATCAAGTAATGAGACAAGAGACACTCTTGAGATAAACTTGTTCACTTTACTGAAAACTATGAAAAATATTTAAAGAACTAGAGGTCACTAAGCTTCCTTTTCAATTTGAGGCGCTGCACAGGAGGAGAGCAAGACTGAGAGCAGGCGAGCTGGACCTTGACTGTGACTTGCTGAGGAAGGCAGAGGTTCTAGTTACTGTCCGGGGACAACCACTGCATTCATGGCAATTTCTACCCCATGAAGGTCTGATGGAAGATACAGACGTGCTCCAGCGAGACAGGCCTGTAACACCCCTTCTGCCCCTCCTCAGTGGGAGCCAGGCTCTGTCTCACCTGCACTTAGTTTCTAATTCCTACCTTTCCAGATATGCTTTAAATACCTCCCCACAAAATGCTCCAGTGTTTGGTGAACAGAGCATTATTCTAAAAAGCACTAAGGATCCAAGCTCCTTCAGGTGAAGAGTATCTAAAACCCGTGTCCTGGACAAGTGGTTAACCCCCAGCTATTATGGTAAAGGCACTACAACTACTGAGCCCCTTTCCTTCGTAAAGTAAGTCAGCCTTGCTTAATTAGGTGGCCACCTCCGAAGAGGACACGGTGGTCTGGGAAGCACCTTCAGCAGCTTTAACAGCGCTTTCCAGCAAAGTTGGAAGGGAAAATGTTTAAATAGGTGGGCTGAGGCACCTCTTCAGCTCCCCAGAAGCACCAGCCCCCAATCCCGTTGACGGGGAACTCAAGGCTTCAGAAAAGTGTTTTTCATTTAAAACCCAAAACCTTCCAATATGACTTTCTGTACTTCAGGAGACCTTCCTCTCCTTCAGAAGTGTTTATAACAGTCGAAGAACACTAATTGTCTTCAGCTGTAGAGGGAAGCTCCGTTTCTCCAGGGACGGGAAGTGGGAATCGGTTACAGCTATCAGGAGGTAAAAATAAATACTCCCTGCCCTGAAGGAACTGACTGCTAGTGGTACTTCAAGCAGTCATCAATTTGGGAGAGGTTTGAATGTGCCCTTATCCCATGGATGGAAAACACTGCTTCAGGACCCTGATCTCCATCTTCCCTAGCTCCCTTCCCCAAAAACAGGTGTATAAAATTCAGGCAAGGCAATAATTACTTTTAACTACTGTGCACACGGCATTAACATAGGCATGAGGATCCCATGTTTTGTTATTTTTCCCTAAGTACTAGACAGGGATTTGTGACAGATGAGAAGTAGGGTGTTTGCTCTCTCAGTCACTTCTACACTCAGCCACTTACTCATAGTGTCATTTCTCTAACACTATTGCTGCATGGACTGCAATGTATCACAAAGTTCATAGCAAAAAGTCCTGTGCTTCTCATTTATTACAATTACACTGTTTCAGAGGAAGTGGCCTGTCTCATTAAAAGTAACTGAAAAAATACTATAAATGAAGAAAAACAATAGTCTATCAAAATCTAAGATTAATATATCTACCCCAAATCAACCACTAAATTTATCAACACTTACAAATGCTTTATAATCACATGACTGGAAGATGAGTTTCTCCGGATGATGTTGCCAATATTGTACAGGCGTTGATGCTGTGGCTTCATTTGGAGGTCGCAAGGTAATTGAAGGCTCTCCCCAGTCTCCTGTCTGAAAACCACAATTGTTCGAGATGTAAGACAAGTTGCAGGCAAATGCACTATAAAGTAGCCCTCCATTGTGGTGCTCAATTAACAATAATTTATTTTCTATGCATCGAGCCATGTTACTAAAATAAGGGAATATAACTCCTACAACATTTTTCATGATTTAATTTATAATCCAAAGTCATCTACTGTAGTGTTTAATGAGGCTTTAATTAAATCTATTTGCCTTGAGAATAAAATCATTAGGCACTGGAAATGTTCCTTAAAAATAACTGTTTACAATACATATATGAGGATGAGAGCACTTGAAAAAAAATCATGAGATGCACAAAAATGCCATTCACAAATTCCGCTATGTGTTTTACAAGCTCTTCTACACAGTTAATGTCTTCCATTATCCAGCACATACAACCGATAACTAACTTTCCTAAATGCCTAAATAATTAGGACTTTGCTTTGATCTGAAGACTTATTATACATTCTTCAAATATATGAGGCACTCTTTAATCCCTTTATGAATATTTACTTTGATCACCTTCTCTTGATGTCTCATTGTAGAGTTACTAACATTGCCCTTCCACATCCATCATTCTCATTGATATAGGCGATTGCCTTCCTGAGCTGTCATCTCCCCTCTTTCCTCAAAGCCCTCAGAGAACATGGGTAGGACTGCAGTTTGCTGCCAAATCCCTTCACAGGACACTCTTCTCCCTTCCAAAAAGCGCCAACGCAGGCATCAGTACAGGAACGCCCCCAGCATGGCAGTGCTGGTCTCACCTGCCATTGCGTATTTTCAGATGTGGCTTTTTTGGACCTGGACTGACCTCTGGGTCCTCGGGGGCTCCTTCCACCTTGCAGGCCCGTGCAAAAAAATGATTATTTTGAGTTTTTTTTTCTTTTTAACTGTGATCTGTCCTACTTTTGGTTCACATGTGCCCACGCTGCCCATGTACTCAACACCAGGGATGCTGCCAAAGCAGTGTCGGCTCACTCTAACTGAAAATGACCTGTGGATGGAGTCCTTCTCCTCTTCCCATGCCCTCTCCCCTCTGTCACCAGCCCCACTTCTCCCCCACCTTGTCTGGTCTGGTCTGTCTCTGAATTCCCCTCTCCTGCCCACAAACCTGATCTGGGGATCAGATTTCTCCTTCCTGATCCTCCTTCCTCCCCTGCTTGTTCTCTCTCAAACTATTTTACCCTCTCCTACATGATTATTTCAATTTGGATTATGCTACTTCTTTCTTTACCTGCACTTATCTCTGTGTATTTTCTATGCATGTCATATTGTTAAAATATGTGTTGAAGCTGGCAAGGAATTGTCATCAGCATTTCACACAGAATATGGCTTAAAAGTTTTAAGACTTTTAAAGCAAAAAGAAGTTAAGCATCAAAAACACATGAAAAAATTCTTATCGAAGACAAGTCTGGCAAACTATCACATCCTACTAATTAAATCAGGACAGAGTAAACAAAACAAGTACATCATTTTCATGTGTCACAAAATAATGAAATGACACACATTCGCACAACTCTGCAATGAAAAGCAAGAGATAAATCTGGAAACATCAACATTACCCTGCCGATACAGTAACTTCAAGCAAGTGAACATCATAAAACAAGTTGAACCTAGTTAATCTTGGCACTATTAGCACATCTACAAATTATACAGTATTGTAATTTCTGTTTTGCCTAGTTAAGTTGCCTATATGGATATGACTTCAACCTCAAATTTTGAAAGGAAAGCAGCAGGAGCAATTGCTCTCATTTTTGGCATTCTCTATCCACAGAAATGAATCCTTCTGACCACTAATGTGTATCATATTTAATCTGAAGTGGGAACTTGATTTCTGTAAGAAGCACTTCTCCTTATAAAATAAGGTTTCAATCATATTACAAGGGGTAAGGATCTGCAACCTTATTAGTGGAGTTTGTATTTGACTACAAGAGAAGATGGATTGCCCCCATCACAAATTCTCACAGTGTGCTCAGCTGTCTCTTGCGAACTGTTCAAGGCCATAGCTTACAGACCACTTGAAATAGTCTTTTTTTTTTCCTAATGAAGATACACTCCTGCATGTTCTGTGTAAGGAAGCAGATCTCAGGAGGTACATCCTATCCATTTAGCAAAAGGTTACTACGATGGAACAGGAGTAAATTCAGGACAGAAATGCTATAAAAGTACATCTTTTGACCACTGGTCTTTCCACCGAGGAAGCACGGGGATGGCCGTGAGGTAGGACCAGAATTTTTATGGAGTAAGTGACCCTGGGTAGTGTTCCAAACCCTTTTGTTGCGCTGGTCTGCAGGTGACTTTCCTCGCATGCAGAAAATGGACAGTACTGACAAATTAAGCTGGGTACATAAGGAGTGAAATGAGTACATCATTTTACAGTTTGACTCCCTTTACATGAAAGATATTAAAAACATGGAGAATCGCATTGTTTCTGTCTGTAAATGAAGGGCAGTAACAAGAGGAATAGTGATTACCTCTCATCTTGGTTCAATTTTATAAAGGAGCTAGGAAGCAATAATCACGAGGAAATGAGAAATAATCTTCAACCAGGCTAATAAAACCAGTGTATGAGACACTTAGAGAGGGACTGTGTGGAGATCATTCGTTTGTATCCATTAATTGTTCTATAAATATATACAATCATCCTAGTACCTACTCCTTTTAAATTAGACAAAACAGAATTGGTACGATTGCTGTACGTGTCTCTAGGATTATCTAAACACGCAACACAGCTGAGGTTAAGGGAACACAGAGACACAGGATTTCTGCTGTTCCTGACAGACCTGCACCTGAAGACCTTTCATGTATTTCAGCGTGTCTTGTAGAGGGAGCAGCTACTAAGAAAGGCCACACAAAATTACACATCATAGGTATAGATTATTATGATGGATGAAGAAGACACGTTACAAAAGAAAATTTTATAACTGCGTATAACTGTATCATAAGTGTTTTTTAATATTCAGCAGAACTGGCTTCTGGTGTCCTTTCCTTTTGTTTCTTACCAAACTCCTCAGATTTTTAAACCATACTATTGCTAGTATTCATTACCTATTTAGAGTGAGTTATAACAGGGTAGTCTCCAAAGCCCAGATCCATGAAGATGTTTAGAAGTGTAATTCCTATTACATACTCCCATGCAATTTCCCTTCCTTTTTTTTTTTTTTATTTTAAAGGGAAGAAAGGCTTTTAAACAAGATTTAGACAGCTGAATACTTTCATAAATCTGGGCCTAAAAACTTCTACAGGAAGAGAAGGAGCTCCTCAGCTGACTGACTCTAGTCAGATACCAAAATTCTGAGATTTAGGATGTGATGATGGCAATTAACTTCAGGTAAAATACAAAGTAGGAACATCTTCGACCTAGAGAAGACTTGAAATGACAAGTCTCAAGTCTGGGGTAGAAAAATATGAATGACTAGTAGTTCTAAATTTGAGGAACTGGTGTGGAACAAATCATGGGTGATGTATTCATAAGCACCTGAAACACTTTCAAGCAGTATAGAAATGTTCGTAAATTGCAGTGCAGGACCAACTATGATGTTTGATTTCATTTTTAAAAATAGATATGATAGGATAAGGATTTTCTGGTTTGAATATTTAATTTGCAATTGTAAGAAATAATCAAACATTTAAGCTTATGTATTTTTTATGACATGATATACGTATGGAGATTTTTATCTATCTGATGATGCAGAAAGGCAAGAGATAATTTATTCCTCATCTAACTTTACAGCTCATCAGACAGCTGTGCAATTTATCACGTGGTTTTTGCTGTATTGCCTGTGTTTTCGTATTCTAACCTCCCCATGCCTTTAACCAATGCCTTTCCTCTCTCTGGCCTCAGTCACCTTGAGAAAGAAGATTTTTTGCTCCACATTTTGCAGATAAAGAATTTACAATCACAAAATGGTCTCAAGTCAGGTGCCAGAGTGGTAAAGATCCAATCCTTTTACAGGGACAACTTTTAACCATAAAGGTCATAGCCTTAAAGACCAGTATCTCATGCTCTTGCAGTGCTTCATAAAATGGGCAGATGTGCACTTCTCAGTGCTCTAGAAAGGGACAGATGCTTGATGTCAAGTGAGCTACAGAAGCAGATTACTGCTATTAGGTAATTTTTTACAATTGTTGCACATTTTTCTATCTCATCCCATTCTCTGAGAACTCACATTAAAGGCACCTAGATGCAGAAGTAGTCACAAGCAAGAAGTAATCATCTCAATACAACTTCCATAAAACCTAACACCTGCCTCATCTTCTTATAAAAATGCCAAGTTAAAAACCCTCCATGCTACAGGGGAAAAAAAAAAAAGGCCTGGTTTTGAGCAGCTTGAATGTAGTAATATTTAACAAGGACCACTTCTTATAACTTTTCACCTGTTAAAGCCTCTTGCCTACTTATGGTAACATGCCTTAGTCACCATGACAACAATTGGAGCAAACATAGATATAATGCTTCTGCCTGAAAAATTAGTAATTTTCTCCCGGTAAGAATTTTAAATGTTCTGTGGACCAGCCAAATTCTCATTATTTGCTTACATTTTAATTCCTAGAGCGAGAGAAATTTTTTTAGCTCCTTGTATCTTTGGCTTTTGAAATAATGGAAAGAGGTTCATGGTGTACTTACATTTTAAAAGCTTCTAAAGCTCGGTAGCCAAAACGGCCCCTCTCCGGCAGAAATGCTCCAAGGAGGCAGTTATATGACAGAAATCAGGAGAAATCTACGGCTCCTCTGAAATACTATGCTTAGTGAAATCTGAACGACTGGCTGTCGTCCCTCATGTGCCTCTGTCACAGAAGTGACGAAAATTCAGAGCACCATCAGCATTACCTCTAATTCCCCAAAAGTGTCTCTGCCAACACGGCGTGCTCCTCAGCTAGGCAAAGCCTATAGATTAACACAGAAAGGGCAGCACAACACATTGTGGGGGCGAAACTGTGCAAACTGAGCTGTTTACACGGTTTCTCGCTTTGGAAAAGTGAGCAAACAAAAACATCAGGAACAGAAGTCAAAGCTCCCCCTGAGCGAGACTGCTGCTGGCAATCCCCCCGCGTCCTGTATGTACACCATACAGCCAACAGATGCTAACCACACGGCACGATACACGAATGCGCGCACACATAATCCCAAAAGAGGGCGGACAAGTTACGAACTTTTTTTTGTCATTTCAGCGACGTGACACCCGTAGATAACACCATGGCAACAGACTGTACATCCATAGAGTGACAACATAGCCATTTATCACTGTATCTTACATTATGAACCTGATGAATCGATGAGAAAGGATATCCTGCATTCTGGTTGGTCCAGATCTCACAGACAGAGGACTGCTAATATAAACAGAAAACTACATCTCATCTTGTAAATATTAATGCACCGCAACCGCCAAAAGGCAAGAATAATTAAGAAAAGGTTTGCAATAACATTAAAGAAGGAAGTAAAACAGCTGTTAAAAGTAATTTTTTATTTATTTGCTGACAAAATATTTTTGGACTGACTGGAAGGAAACATAGCTTATTCAGAGACTTTAGAAGAGGTTTCAAACTGTGAGTACAAGAAAACAATTTAGTCAGAAGTGCTGGTGATGTAAAGAGATAAAGTTACGCAGGCATAAACAGAAAATGCAGAGAGCAGAAGAAATATTGGTTACTCTCCATTTTTGGCAGGGAAGAATTTTGAAGTCAACATCTCAATAAAGTTTTGAGATTTGAATCTCTCTCTGTTGGAGACTTTCACAGGGAGAGAGGAAGGGAAAAATCTGGCAATACAGTCAATAGGAAAAATATGTTTTCTTTGTAACAATTACCAGAAAAGAATGCATTGCAATTAAGTGAAGCAGTTGCCCACCATCTCCTTCCAACAACAGTTCCTTTGCATACAAAGATACAGATAATATTACCTTTGGTATTGACCATGACTCCGCTGTATAAATGAAAGGCTTCAGTCTACCTCTTATGTTATTTTACAGATAGTCTGTAGTAGCAAAGCAAAGTAGGCATACTGCAGCATCTCTAGCAAAAGCAATAGAACTAGGCAAGCGTAGCATTCACCAGCATCTTTTACATATTTCCTTGTTTGGACACTCATCAAGAAAGCATCTGTGACACCTCAGCAAAAGCTAAAATAACATTTTACAGTAGCCAGGCAACTAAAACAAAGCATCAGATGTAGGATCTGCCCACAGTATCTTCGGCAGGCAGCAACAAAAGGCAATAAACACACATGAAAGATGCAACTGCAGCATCCAGAATAGATAGCAATTAATATATCAGTAATTTAACAGCAGCAAGAATGCGCATTGCTGGTTCTTGTCAGCAGCAGCAGCAGGAATTTAGCACCGATGCTCAAAACGACCCGAAGAAGTGCAACTCTTCTTAGAAATACGGCTCTTGCTCTTACCTTTTGTAGCCTGAAACCTGGCTGCCTGGCAGGTGACAGACTAGGTTATCGCTTCTGGTTACTGTCAGGGCAGGCTGGCATCCTCTGGACTGACTACCGAGTGCTGCCAGACAGGCTGGTGGCTGCCTAATGTTGTTAATTGCCCCTTATTTCCTTCACGATTTGAAATGCATGCGCACACATCCCTTCTCCCAGCTTCAGTAATTCTTAAACTTTCCCGTATCTGCTTAATTTCTTCTCCCCCATCCTGTTTTCGAAGTTATTTGCTTCTCCTTCATGACGCGCAGGGCTCTATATTTTGATAGCATTAGCTAATAAAAACTTTTACTTTGGTTCACAGTCTTCTACCTCATCCTCTGCAACTTGCTACAAAACAGTCCTCTTCCACGCGATGAACACGTACCCTCAGTGCAAGGCCAGGAGCAAACACCGCTCCGGCTACTTCTGCTGTGCCGTTATTAGGACATTGCATTAGTTGGCACTAATGACCTTTTTTTCTGTATGTCAAGCAAACTGACTTCTGGATGCTCCAGCCGTGCCCATCACTGTGATGCCTACGTTTGTTTGCCTGGGGGGGATTCCTGAATGGGGATCCATGGCAGGAGGTTGTGCCTCCACTTTTCAAGAGAAGAGTAAAAGAGAAGGCACTTCCATGCCAAGTGCAGCATCCCCAAGCATCTGGTAATCAAAAAAAAAATACTGCAGTGCTATTTGGACACACTCACTGTGTCCTGAAAGGAGTAAGGGAAGGCAGCATGGTATTGTATGCTAGAAAATGTTTTATTTCTCCTCGGCGCTAGCGGTGCTGGCATGGGGTTGCCGTGAAGCTTTCATATCATAAAGCCGGTTCTCAGCATTTTGGTAATCTGGAGACAGACAGAGGTGTACGCTTAAATCCTACCCTTAGGGAGCGGTGCGTTACCTCGGCCGAATCGGCCAGGAGCTGGTGCCTGTCCCCGCACAGCAGAGGCGTGCGGGGCTCTCCCGGCAGCGCTGCCTCAGCCGCAGAGCGGCACGGCTGCTGCGCCGACACAGCGATGCTGCGATAGCGGCCCTACCGTGCTGCAGCACGTAAACGCATAAATACGCCAGATACATCTATCAGCTGCTTTGGTGCCAACTCAGGAACAGGTAATGCGACACTGCAGTAAGTATGTATGCAAGCTTTAAGTTGCACCATTTCAAAAAAGGGCAGGGAATCAATCCTTTCTTACACACGGTAATGGTACCCACCCTGCCCCTCCCTCCCCAGCTCATCTTCTCCCAAATGTAAACTCACGGGTTAGCGCACTCCCCCCCCAGGCGTTGGGAGCTCTCAATTTGGTGCCCTTCTCCGACTGGGGGAGTTCACACCTATGTATTTCACCTTCCTCTTTCACAGGTTAAAGCAGCAGAAGACAGGCTGTCTTCAACCCCTTTTATAAATGAAGGGAAACCCTTCTTATTATTTTTAATTCTTTGGAGAAAGAAGAGTGCGTAAAAGCAGATGTTTGGAGCACTCACCTGCGAGAGACAAGTTCTTGGGTCCAGGTCTCTGCTCCAAGGACTGTTCGAGTGAACTGCCCCCATTAGACAGACCTACCTTCAGAATTAAAGGTTTGGAAGATCTAGGATTAAGCTAAATCATCTTTAAATACTTGATTTATTAAATCAATAACAAATCAAGCAGACCAGCAGAGACTGAGAATTTTCCACGACTGTATGAATGCCCAGTCAGAAGGGCACCAGCACAAAACTCATTACTCAGTTCTGCACTCATTAATGTTTGAATGACTAAGGTACTGAAATGCAGTACAGGAGAAACATTAATTTTACAGAAGGTAATGAATTCAAATTCAGAAGCCAACCTTTTCCTTGCACCACTGTAAAAATATTTAGCATTTACTATATACATATTTCATGTCTTCAAAGTGTTGAATTTTTTTAATGAATTATGAAATCCCCAGGAGAAGTACTTAAAGTTGCATACTTCTGTGCTGAAGAGGAAGGAACCAAGGAAAGGAAAGAGGTTAAGTGAGTATCTGAGGCCAGAAAACAGGCAGTAGAAGGGAGAATTGGGATTAGGCTTCAAACACTCATACTTTTCAGCTCCCAAAAAATATGCCCTCAAAAAGAAGGAAAAGAGTTCAGTCTGTGCATGCACTTCCACCATAATAAACATAAATACACTTGGGCACTTAATACCACTGACACAGAGGTTCTGTGAAAAAGAGAGTTTAACAAATAACATTTTCCTAAGTAATACGGTAAAGAGGAGCAAAAAAAATAGCATCAGCTATTGGCCTGTTTAGTATCAAACATGCGTACGAATAACATCGCAACAAGAATCTGCTATTGTGATACCACATTTTTGTGACAGCTATAGATGTCCCATGCATAAAAGATTTCCCCGTCTAGTCAATGTGGGACCCAACTCTGATGGGCAGGAGGGGCAAAGGAAGGGGGAAAGGGCCTGCACAGCTCCTGCCATCTGTGACCCATGATACAGGTGGCTGGTTAGTGGTGTGAGAGGGAGGGAGGGAGGTGAGGCTCCACGTCACCTGCTCTCCACTCATCCATCTCCCTTCCCTTCCCAGCAATCGCAGTTCTGACATGGTCTCCTAATCCCTTTATGTCTGTCTTTTAAAAGAATTAAGGACATTTTCACTTCTCCTATTTATTTAACTTAACCTGCTTGATGTCAAGAAAACTCATTCACGCAAGAAATAGTATTTCTTATTCTTCTTGCTAACTTCCTCTGTGACAGAAAACAATAGGGCATAATCACTTCAGACACCTATTGTAAAGTCAGTAGCCAATCATGTTACAAAGTGTTTGCACATTTCCGTCTGCTTCAAGTCTTTCTAATTACTCATATTTACTGGAAAAGCTATAGGACAGTACATATACAGGTCTTCAAGGTCGTGGAGACAAATTAGTGTTTCATAAGGTGAACAAAATTATCTAAGGAGAACTTACTTTAGGCTTCATCCCTATAGACATGGAAGACTTGGTTGATAATCTGAAAACAGAAAGTACCTGTACTGAAAGTGATCACAAAACAGTAAGATTGATCATGGAAATTATATACTTTCTAAGGAGAAGAAAGGAGGAAAGCAATAGAAAAGAATACCTGGACAGCATATGCAGAAGAAACAGGAGCTGGGTGGAAGGCAGTCCTGATGTATTCAGCACAGCTCAATGAACTTCATTCGATAGCACGTTAGGAGATGTCAAAGATTTACGTAAACTAGGAGCAATTATTGTCGGAAAGTCATAGAAGATACTAAAAGGACCAAAGAAGGGCTAGAAGAATACTTAAGATGGGAGAAAAGGAAGATTCGGAAATTTATAGCCAGCCTAACTGCAGGGACCAGCAAGTTACTAGAAAAATTGTTTAAAAATCCAGTCACCATCCACTGGTCCTCGTGGCCTATGAGACCTTCTGACTTTGCTCCTGGCCACCTGAAATAAACACTTAGGAATATGTGCATGTATGTGTGTATATCTACGGAGGATAACAAAGAAAAAGCATGATCTTGCCTGTCATGTGTTACCCGACAAGAAAAATTCAAGATGTTTATAATGAGGTTGTTCAGTACGAATCATCTCAGATCAAATTTCCTTCCTTTGTTGGAAAACTGGCCAACTAAATCAGCAGCAGCAAGGAGAAGCCCAGCAGGACTTGGACACCGATGGTGCAACTCCCGATGCAGTGACACGTGACACACCCCATACACAAAATAGCTTCAGTCAAAATGCAGTGGTTGCACAAGAAGTTGAAATGCACGTTTAGAGAATAATTATTGGTATTGAAGCACAAGTGGACTGGAACACGCCGAGGGAATCTGCAATGGCCTGCTCCATGCCATGGCTTGGAGGAGAGCTCAGGCTCTCTGGGGAGGATCCAGGAGTCAAAGACTTTCCAGAACAGGGTAAGAACTGAAAATGGATTTGATGAACTACAGAAATCAGTTAGACAAAATTCAGTAAGACAAGACAACTCCTTGGGAAAGTAAGATTAAACACATAAATAAAATAGCAAACAAATTAGGAGAGTGATTTAACGGGGAGGTGGGGAGAGGACACAAAAAGATTTGGAAGTTTTAGTAGACTTCAAATAAAGTCTTGCAAAAGAATAAGCAAATAAATCACAGGATAATTCAAGTTGGCAGGGAGCTCAAGAAGTTTCCATTTCAACCCCAGCTCAAAGCAGGATCAGCTGTGAGATGAGACTAGGTTGCTCAGGGCTTCATCCAGTCAGGTGGGCTGTTGTGGTTTAACCCCAGCTGGCAACTAAGCCCCACACAGCCGCTCGCTCACTCCCCCCACAGTTGCATGGGGGAGAGAGTCAGAAGAGTAAAAGTGAGAAAACTCGTGAGTTGAAATAAAGACAGTTTAATAGGTAAAGCAAAAGCCGCGCACGCAAGCAAAGCAGAACAAGGAATTCATTCCCTACACCCCATTGACAGGCAGGTGTTCAGCCATCTCCAGGAAAACAAGGCTCCATCACACGTAACAGTGACTTGGGAAGACAAACGCCATCACCTCGAACGTCCCCCCCTTCCTTCTTCTTCCCCCAGCTTTATATGCTGATCATGACGTCATATGGTATGGAATATCCCTTTGGTCAGTTGGGGTCAGCTGTCCCGGCTGTGTCCCCTCCCAGCCTGCTCGCTAGTGGGGTGGGGTGAGAAGCAGAAAAGGCCTTGACTCTGTGTAAGCACCGCTCAGCAGTAACGAAAACATCCCTGTGTTATCAACACTGTTTTCAGCACAAATCCAAAACATAACCCCATAGTAGCTACTATGAAGAAAATTAACTCTATCCCAGCCAAAACCAGCACATCACATCTTGAAAACCTCCAAGGACAGAGTCTGGACAGCCTCTGTGAGCAACCTGTCCCCCGCCTTGCCTGTCCTCCTGCAGAGGAAGTTTCTCTTGCCACCCAGTCAGCACCTTTCCTCTCTCAGTTTTTGTACCCAAAATCACCTTTTCTCCAGCCAGCCCTGGTTCCCCAGCCTCTTTTCAGGAGGTGCTCCAGCCCCCAACCATCTTGGTGGCCCTTCGCTGAACTCCCTTCTCCTAAATAAAAAAGGAGGTATTTAATAAAATTAGCATATTGTAACACATGGGAAGGAACTTTTGTGCCATACACAGCCACCAGCGAGGTCTCATATGGGGTGGCGTCCAGTTTTAGCCATTGCAATTCAAGGAGGATGGAGGCACACTGAGGGAATCCAGGAGAGAGCAACAACAACAAGAAGAAATCTAGAAAACACCAGGGCATGGCCCTGGTTAGGTAATGTGGGTCCCCAACAGTCTGTTCACCCCTGAGTTGGTCCGAGAAGTTTGTTGGTGACTCCTGATCTTCTGCTGCCTTCTCCACCTCTCCCTGGCAAGGCTCGCCTTCTCCCGCACTTCCACGTCGCAGAGCCGGTGCATGTGGAGAAGAGGAGCTGCTGAACATAACCTCCAGGCTTATTCCCCCGCCGTCTCTTCCGCTGTCTCACCGCAGGGCTGAGCCCCGGGAAATCGCTCCCATCCCCTGGCACTGCAGCCCCAGCGAGGCGGAGAGGGAAGGAGAGAAACAGCAGCAAACCCCGCTCCCTTTGATGCACGTTATCTAACTCGCTAACCATAATTCAGTCTAGCTCTAGAAATGAGGAGAATTTTGGATCATATCCCAGAAAAATCACTCTTGGCATGGCGAACAATCTTTAAAGGTGCAACAGCTGAAAGAAACAAATGAAAATCGAATGAATGGGGCTGTCTGGCCCCTTTTGTAATCGTCACTCCAAATGTTTTAGGACTGTGGGAGAACAGTTGTGCCGCCTCAATAGATGTTGCTTCCCCAAATGTTCCCAGAGCTCTGGGGAAAGCTTGCCTTACCGGCAGGAATAATCACAGATCTTTCTTCGAAAACAAGATCTTCAGGGACAGAGAGTGAAATTTGAAGTGTGTTTCTTTTAGAGAAGCAGAAATTAGAAATAACACTTCTTATTAGAATAAGTATATGTGTTTTGCATTGGTATATTTCTTTTGCTTCTCCTGAAAATACTTTACATGAAGATTTCCAGAAAATCGCTTGCCACCTTGGAACAGCTTTCTTGCAGGCAGGCAGTGAGTGACAGGCGTGAGCAGCGACACCACGCTCCGGGTCAGTGCACCCTGTCAGCAGCTCCCAGCGAGGTTTCACAAGAAGGTGCGTGCCACGGCCAGCACACCCAGGGAAGGGAGACGGTTGGCCCAGGACCACAGCGAGCCTCCAAAGACTATTCCCTCCAGCCGGTGGCAGGGAGAGAAGGAAAGCCAACCTCCCATGCCAGGGTCGATGCCAGGTCCTGTGCACCTCCACCTCTTCCTCCACGCAGAGCCACGCTTTGCACATTTTCCTCTGACGAGAAAAGACTAATAACACAGCTGTGCTTCTCTCTCACCCAGCTGACACCCTCCTTCATGCGATGGCCACCTTCTCTGATCAGCAGTCGGTTTTCATTTGATTTCGATCCAGTAGCCCAGGAGCTGGGTTCCTGCTGGGGAGGACCGGCGGAGGGTCTTCCCGGGGGTTTGCTAAGGCTTCGGCTGCCCTGCCCGGCTCCTGGAGGTGCAGCTTGACAGGCGCAGCTCTGGCCCCGCGACCCGTGGTGAGCAGCCAAGCCTCTTCTGATTGACAACGCCCCTTCTGCTGGTGCTGCCAGCTACAAGCGCACCCCAGCCTTTTAGCCTTGCATAGAGGATACAAACTTCTGAACAAATACCACCAATAAAGGTTATGAGACTTTGGTCCCTGAACATTAGTACAGGTATCTACATTTTACCTCCCCAAAAAAACCCCAACAAAAAAAAAGTGGGCTCTTTCAGAAGAGCACCCCAAACTCTAAGTACAACTTTCTTCCAGCAGCTCAAAAATGTAAATGTTAAATATTAAAATTCAGCTTTGACTCTGAAATATTCAGATTTTCAATAAGAATAGTTTATTTGACAGTAGAAAGTACCTTGTCTTCTCCATTTTTCATACAGTCCTCCTCCATTTTTCATACAACCTTTCCAACGTAGAACTTCTAGCTCATAAGACTGAGTGTGAAAAACAATAAATTAATAAAGAACATCTGTCCCCATCTTGAAAAGAACATCTGTCCCCTTCTTGGTGTAGTATTTATGGCTTTAGTTTGGATCATTAATACTAAATATAGAAGCGGCTTCCTTAATTCCATATGCTGAAGCAGCATGTAGGTATGATCCACATCCCACGACTTCATTTCTAAAATGCTAGCTTCTGTAACATTCTTGAAAAAATTGTCTCCTTCTATTCAGGCAGAAATTACTTAGGTTTTTCATACTGTCTTTATCAGTTTACTTGTCCATTAAATACACAATACTCAAGAGATTTACAGATGAAAGTGTGCTGAAATTTACAGTTCAAGATATAGCCCTCTATGGCATTTGTAGCTATCTGAATTAAAAAGACAATTCTCAGTAGCGTCTACACCATGCAATAAAAATAGATTCAGTTAAGCATTTTTCTTTTGATGTTAAATCGAAGGTCTTCATAGTTCAGTCATCCTTCCATATTAAAAATAAAATGCACCTAAAATATGAACGTTAGAGCATTTTGTTTGGATTTTACATACTTGTCTTTAAAATGGCTGGCTGTTCATCCTCACAACATACACTATTTTACGCTTATAAAAAATAGAAGTAAGAAACCTTAGAAATAACAACAGAATGAAATAATCTAGACAACCATATTTTTGTATTTATTGCTTCTTATATCTGCTAGTAAATATTGCTTCTTATATCTACTAGTAAAGAATTCTGTTATTTCACCAGTAATTTCAACCATTGATAAAACCTATTCTTCATTGCTTCTTAGATAATCCCATTTTACACACCAATATTCTCCTGGGCATATTTTCCTTCA